>NW_009646421.1:0-57321 GCF_000708025.1 Charadrius vociferus
GGTACAGCTTCCAATGCCACAGGGCTCTTGGGTGCCACTGATGATTTACAATTGCTAATGCAGGTCAAAATAAACTAATCAAGGTGGAACTCTGCTTCATCCGCACCATTTGCATGCAGAATCCTACACCTCCCACAGAGCAAACTGTTGTGTCAGGACTTTGCTGCACTGAGAATTCTTTCCCTGCAATATGGTGGTTCATTCCAGGAAATAAGAAGGAAATTCAGTCATGGATTGAATCATATTTCAAAGTATTTTAACACAATGTTCACTATTTGTACAGGCTTTTGACGTGCATACTGAGTGCATGAAGCATTTGTCATAGCAGCTAAGGAACTACCCTAAGAACTGACTGCAGGGTGAGTCTAAAAGCAGAGGAGGGTTGAGCAATATCTATTTGTCATGTCTGTGGACACACAACCAATACAGCCGAGTTCGGTAAGCTGCACTAATGTGTTTGTGTGACTGAGAACGAGTTTAAGATTTCAGGGAAAACTAAAAAGCAATTTGTGATGGTAATCCAAATGCAGCATTGCGTTCCCCTGAACCTAAACCAACCTCCTAAGTCAGTGTGAGGACAGAGCACATGTATGGAGTACGGGTTATTTCCCATGCACAGCAGTATAACGATTCCCTTTACCTGTGTTTAGGTTAAAATTAGTATTGTCAAGACTCTTTCAGCCCAGCAAGAAAATCAATACACACCAGTGAACCTGCGGGATCCGGGCAGGCTGGTGTACCAGCATCTGTGATCTCTGCGCGCCCTGTGGTTATAAGGGCCTTGTAGCATTACACTTGTTCAGAGGAGAAAATTCACCATTATAGACAGTCACTTATAATTAAACTTTGGAGACCAAAAGCTTGAACAATAAAAAGAACAAAAGGTCTACCCAAATGCAACATATGTTTGTTTTTTGGTTGTTTTTTTTTTTTTTTTTTTGTGGAACGGCTGTTACCCTCTCAAAGGCACTTAGCCATAATGGGAAAATTATCTTGCAAATGTCTAATAAGATTACATGTATTTAAATTTATGCTGTATTTAATTTAGCTGTGCTCAGAACTATTGTTGTGAGTCATTGAAAAGGTACTTATACATGGGATATATTTTGTATAATTAAAAGAGCCAACAATGCAAAACCCACAAGTCCTGAACTCCCTTGCAGCTTAAAGCCAAGTGCATGTTTCATGGTGAATATTTCCATGCTAGTAAACCATGACATCACCCTCAGAGAGCTGCAAATTAGCAAATTTCTCCCAAATGCTTCCTTCATAGAAGCTTGAACAGTGAGCCAATCAGTTATAGTGCAGCTGGAATCATTAGGTCTGGCTAATGCCATTACCAGTGGGTACAGTTTTACAACAAACTTTCCCTATTCGTCCTGAAGGGTACTGGCTTAATTTGCAATGATACATATTGCCCAGCAACAATCAGGTGCTAATTAACCAGTGGCATCATTGATAAAGAGTTTAAAGGAACCGGTCTTTCTCTGTTGGTCCATTTACCCATCCCTGTAGACTGAAAGGTATTCTTGTAACAGACAAGGGAATTCTTGTTGTGCAGTGCAGAATGCTGATTCCAAGGCAACAACACAGATTTGTTTCAGCATTTTCTATTAAAAAGGGCTATTTATGTTTTACTTCTACCATTTTCTCAGAAAATTCACCAGGTAGATTTCTTCTCATGTTAGGCATAATTCTCCTTCCAGACTTTCATTACACAGTCCTACACACTTTTCTATAAAGCTAGAAAATGGGGTTTGCTATCCAAACTCAAACCAAAGATCTGTCTGGTTCTGGTAAGGCCTTTCACCGAGTTCAGTACCAGATGCTCAGAAGAACAGAGAAAAAATACTGAATAATACAGTCATAAGAAAACTGTCCTTTTCAAATCTGTGTATGTCATACGTATGCACAATGTATATAAATATATCAGCATTCTGTCAAATAGATAATGGTTATACATAAAACCTTCTCTATATAATTGCAGTCATTGTTATCTCGTAAACTGATAATCCTGTTTTTAATTTCATGCAAGCCTTGGTCTTTGGGTAATTTGTGGGAATGTGTTGCCCTTTTTAATTATTTGAAAGTATTTAATCTAGCTGATTTAAAAAAGTGTAACCTTTTAGTTGCAAAACGCAGTGACACAGAGATGTGGATTTTAACATTTGCAGGCTTTGAACCTGGATGTTTGTCTTGCCGGTGAGCTTTTTCACCATGAGGATGCTATGTAGAAGTATATAAACCACCAAATACTACCATCACTGTGACCCAGCGTTATTTGCTGAAAGGGTTGCTCCTGTTGGAGTGTGTGAAACAAGCTCAACCCCTCACCATGCCTCCGGGTCATATGAAGAAAGGTGGGGGAGTCCTGTGTACTTTTCCTCTGTCACTAAATTGTATTTGCACCCATGGTACTCAAGTTGTGGCTTCCCCATGGGAAGGGAGCTGGGTAAAATGTGCTGAGATCCTAATGAGGTTCAACAAAAGCAAGTGCAAGGTCCTGCATCTGGGGAGGAAGAATGCTAAGCACCCGTATAGGTTAGGGGTGGACCTGCTGGGAAGTAGTTCTGAGGAGAAGGATTTGGGGGTCCTGGTAGACAGGAAATTTTCCATGAGCCAGCAATGTGCTCTTGTCACCAAAAAGGCCAATGGAATCCTGGGCTGCATAGGGAAGAGTGTGACCAGTAAGTTGAGGGAGGTCATTCTTCCCCTCTACTCGGCACTGGTGAGGCCACAACTGGAATACTGTGTCCAGTTTTGGGCTCCCCAGTTCAAGAGGGAGAGGGAACTGCTGGATCGAGTCCATCGAAGGGCAACCAAGATGATTGAGGGATTGGAGCATCTCCCTTACGAGGAAAGACTGAGAGAGCTGGGACTCTTTAGCCTGGAGAAGAGAAGGCTGAAGGGAGACCTTATTATTGCTTACAAATATCTAAAGGGTGGGTTGACAGAGGATGGAGCCAGACTCTTCTCGGTGGTTCCCAGTGACAGGACGAGGGACAATGGGCACAAGTTGGAATATAGGAAGTTCTGTTCAAATACGCGGAAAAACTTCTTTATGGTTAAGGTGACAGAGCACTGGAACAGGCTGCCCAGGGAGGCTGTGGAGTCCCCTTCTCTGGAGATTTTCAAAACCCGCCTGGATGCAGTCCTGAGTAATGTGCTCTAGGCAATCCTGCTTTAGCAGGGGAGTTGGACTAGATGATCTCTAAAGGTCCCTTCCAACTCTGAAAATTCTGTGATTCTGTGATCTGGCCTTTGCACACATGGTGATGCCTGAGCTCTCCTGAATTTGCAGCTGACTGGAGAGAGGGGTTAGCCAATGCCTCCTAATCACGCGGAGCTCATGCCTGATGAGGAAATACTCACAGATGAATTCGTGTTCCTCCTGAAGCTGGAGCTGGCTCTCCATAGAGGTACTCATGGTGTCATGCAAGACAGCCAAGAGCAAACCTAGAGTAGGCCCTTGCTCAATTCTAGGCCATTAAACTTTTCTGTTTGTCAATAAAAAAACTTTAAAACAAGATAACAAAAGGCATTTGGGAGCAACTGTGGCTCACATGATTCACCGTATTTGCTAATTAATGCTATCTTATTGGTGAGGCGTAATGTGCAACTCAGACAGGAATTGTGATACCTCTGAGGAACAATCCAGTGGGCACTGCAGTGCAGGCAGGCTATTCAATGCCAGATGAAAAGGTACATCTTCAGAGCAAAATATGTGTACATCTTAGAACAGCTGTGAACCCTCCTTACTAATAAATGACCCTGTTCCATGTAGGAAAAAATGGGGAAAGATAGGCTTTATTAGAATAAATTGCTCTAGTTCATATATTTGTAGAGATATATTTCTCTTTGCAGGTGAATCAGTTTTAGAGAGGGAAGTTTCCTTCTGGTCAGTTATCTATCAGCCAAAATCTAGTGAGCTGTATTTTCTCTGGGTGTTTTATTAAATGATTTGTATGTACACAGAGGAGATTTTCTTAAGTGCTGCGGATGTTTTGAAAGATAACCCTACTGGAAACTCCACCTGTACTGAATGTAAAACCTCATAGAGACTGAAAAAGCTTCCAGAAAACTCACTACCCAATTTCAGCTACATCTGTGCTACCCTACTGATTCCTACTATCCTTTATTTTTAAAAGTTTTAAACATATCTTCCAATCATTTGTTTCCAGAAAGAAAATACATTGTGATGCTGTGATCTAACTTTCTGAAAATGTCTTTTTCACTTTTCTTCCAAGCTCTTCTTATCTGCAGAGGTGCCCAAAATCCTAAATGTTTGCGTCCTGATCACTGAAAAATGTAACAAAGATTAAACCACTATTTGTTTTTTTTGTACCACTGGTGGTCTTTTAGGAAACCAGAGAGTTGTTGCACAGTATTTTTTCAACCCTTTTCCTCAAAAGTCCAAACAGAGTCATAATCCTTAAATTTTGTTTAACACCAATCAGCCCTTTGAGCCTATAAAAATAAATGCTCTATATTTTAAGAGATCTATTCTCAGTTTCTGCGTCTTCTCCTGTTACCCCTTAATTTCTTCTGCCACTTACATAGAAAAAAGCAACGGTCCTTCATTATCCTTTCCCACCCCTACATAGATTTTGAAATTCCCTTGGTAAAAAAAACCCTAAAATCCAAGCAAGAAGAAGGCTAACTGCTAATCTGCCGAACTGTGTCAGCTTTTGCTTTTTCTTTGTGCACTTTATCTACTATAAGGTCTTTGAAAGCAGAACAATGTCTTCCAGTATGTTCATTCAGTACGTAATACAATGAGATCCTAATCATCAAGAGTAATTCTGGACACGAACATAACATCAGGCAGCTGTTAATGAAGGTCTTTCCTGAGCGTCGTTGTTCATAATGGTTCTTGGGTCTGACCAGGGTTTTTCAATCTTCCAGTGCCCTCACACAGTTCATGAGTTGCACTACAAGTCCTTCACACTGGGGTAATCCAGCCTGTTTCTTCTCCATACTCTTTTTCCCTCATTCATTGTTTGAAATGTTTTAATAAACTGTTTTTGACCCGATGACCCAGTTATTTATCAATAGCTATTAATAATCCCAGGTGGTACAACTGTCCTAGAATAATCAAATCACATGGTGTAGAGCTTCACACTCTATTGATATTTCAAGATGTTGGACAAGAACATTGAACACAAACTTGTATTCTTCATCCAGTGTCTCTTCCATAAGTACAGAAACTCTGTCTTTTTGAAATTTTACCTCCTGCAACCAAATCAGCAAGCAATGGTAGTAAAGAGCAGGATTTTTTTCATATTATAGTTGGACATCTGCAGTTGCAGAAATGCCCTACTTCATGTTCAGTAAATCAGTGAAACCTAATGATAATGCAATGAAGTTAAAAGAAATATTCATTAGTTTCTCATGTTTAAATAGGTTTGTCATTTGATGTTACGTGGGGACACGATACTGACTACCATGGCACCCTGAAAACATCTGCTAATTAACTTTACTGCAGTAAAGGTGGGTGATGGATTAAATTCTCTACAATTAAGACTCAGTGTACCTCCAGCCATTGTGTAGTAAAGTGAGAAGAGTTTGTGTGAGGTTTAGCTCTGAATGACAGTGGAGAGCACTTACCAACTGCTAACAATGTCTTTGTCATGAGATACTGTGGTAATGATGCTGTGGTAACGATACGCTGTTTGTGAGTGAGATTTATCCACAGCTCTGGCTTCCCAGATCATTTGATGTAAATCCAAGCTTTCACAAGGACAGGCAGGCAGAAGTGGAATTAAAGCCTCAAAGAAGTTTAAAGAATCTAACCTTCACCGTCCCTGTGCCATGATTTAACAGAAGGAAGGAAACTCTCAGAGTCCCCCCGGCAGGCAACTGTGTGAAGGGACATGTCACAGCTGTAACTCAGCCCCAGTTCTACCCTCCACCGTGCCACAGGCTCCAGAGGGATGTGCCTCGATGCATCAAAGAACCATGTCTGAGGAGTATGGATTGAATGACAGCCAATATCTTAAATTTGGAAAGAATCCTTCTAAATACAAGGCCTTTAGAGAACCTGTGCTAGGGTAAAAAAACAATAAAGATCATTGGCTAAAGATCTGGAAAAGAGCAGATGGCAGGCAGCAAGCTTTAAAGGATCTGAGCAAGAGAAGCTGCTTGGATACCTTACAAAGGCAATGACAGATGGAGTGGTTAAAAAGAGGGGTGGGTTTTTCTGGAAAAGCAAAGTTATGAAGTATTTTTTTAAAAAGAGAACATAAAAAGTGAGTAAGAGGGGAAGCAATTGATTCCAAAGTCTGGATGGGTCAGATAACTTCATGTTGAGAACAAATCTTTTGAAGCTCAGTATTCTTTTCAGTTTCTCCAGATCTTCAAAGCGGTGACACGCAATGGTGACCTGGGGGGCTACAGAGCTCTGGTCTTTCTCCTCTCCTATGTGAGATATCCCCAGACTGCATTGAGATACAACATTTTGGCTCAGACCCTCTTTCATGCATCCCTGAAAATAAAGGGCAAGGCCAGTATCTGTTCCTACACTGATCAACTGCCTTAGTGTAACTAACTCACACTGAGTAGCATTTATTTGCTCATGCCTATAGCCTTGAAGACCTCAAAGCAAAGCCACTCAGGGCTCACATTGCAGGATTAGACTCTCATCCTTAAGGACCTGTTTTTGTTTAGGACATCAGGGAAACAGTCATCTCTTCCTTTCCTAAAGATTTCAGAACTTCCAATCTGTTTTTCTAGAAACACAAATATGAAACAGCTCCTCCACCTATGCAGGCATGTCATTTTGCAGCTGTCAAACTGTGTATCTGAAATTTAACTAGACATAGAGTTATGTGATCACGGTCCTGCTGACTTGTGTAATTCTGTCATGAGCCTCCCTGATATTTGATGTTTTTATTAGGACTCCAAACTATTTTTAGAGAGGTTTTTTTCTTAACAGTAGTCCTGCAATTTTTGCGTGCAGTTTATGCCTTTCAAGGAATGAATATCATGATGATATAATCATAGAATTATATAATAATGTGGTATTATAATTGTTTGGGTTGGAAGAGACTTTAAAGATCATCGAGTTCCGAACCCCCTGCCATAGGCAGGGACATCTCCCACTAGACCAGGTTGCTCAAAGTCCCATCCAACCTGGCCTTGAACATTTCCTGGGATAGGGCATCTACAACTTCCCTGGGCAACCTGTTCCAGTGCTTCACCGCCCTCATAGATCAATATGTTGATGCAAAAGCTTCCCGAAGGCGTAAATTAGAAGCAAAACAGGATTTTGGTGATGACACAGGGGTTGTGTTAGTCCTCATGAGGCAGTTAATATCCTGTTGACTTGTACTGATCAAAAAGCCCAAGGTAAATGCCATGTTATCTAGATTGAACTGTGAGCAGGGTGTGATGTGAAATCATTACAAACCCATGCACTTTAACTGGTGCAGGTGAGCATGTGGGTTCACTTCTTCAGAAAGGATCTTTCCACAACACAAAAACCCAAGAAAACTTCTAAGCAGATTTCCCTCCTTCAGTATGCTGTCTTTTTGTGGTTTGGGTTGGGCTGGCTGCTAAAACAAACTACAGGTGCTCTCTAACTTCTCTCCCAAGTGAAAGAAGAATGAGAGGGGAAGAGAGAGAGACTTATTAGTTGAAAAAAACCTAAACTACTTTAATGAAATATTAATAATAAAATAATAAAAAGAAAAAGATAATATTAATAAGAAAATAATGAAATATATACAATGTGTACAAAACCATATTGAGCTCCCAGGATCATGATCATGTCACCGGCAGGCACTGGGAAAGTCCCAGATTCGACTCAACAATGGAGGGAACTGGATTCCAGATCTGGATTCGGGAATAATGCAGAGATCGGGATCAAAGGCAGATGAACAGACAGACTCCTCCTTGGATGCCGGCCATTGAAGAAAGGGGGATGACCCTTTGATCCCTCAGCTTTTGTACTGAGCATGAGGCAGATGGGATGGAATACCCTGTTGGTCAGTTTTAGGTCACCTGTCCTGTCTGCTCCTCCCTGCAGGTGGGACCCCTCTACGCTCTTCAGCTTCCAACCCTCCAACGGGGCAAATAACAAAGTTATCTGGCCTCGGTTGGTATAGCAATAAGTACAAGCAAGAGCCTCTCTGCATGAAATTGGTGGTGTACTGCAATACTGTGCGCAAATGCTCATGTTCTAGTGTGGGTCATTGGCTCCCATTCTCAAATACCAGAAGACAAAGTAGTCATCTTCAAGAATTCACAATAAAAGGATAGAGGAATTTGGCTCCTCAGCAAAGCGGAGTTGTCTGCTATAAAATGCATATGAGTTAGAATTTCCAGGACAACAAAACAAAATATGCAAAATGCTTGTAGTGTGATTGACAGAAAACATTTCAGGAAAATATCTTCTGAACACAGTTGTCCTGATGATCAAGACATTTCTGCGGCAAAGGGCAAGGTAAATGCATATACAGTGCAGACTAGGTGGGTGAAAGCTACAGGACATTGCTTTTCCTCTGTTGTTGCACACCCCTCTGTACCTACCCAAGCACAAAGAAATTAGAATAGTTGTGAAAATGTAGGTAGAGGAAAGGAGTTAAAAGCACCCAATATATTGCTTGTAACAGTCACTCACAAATTAACTGGCAATGTCATGTTATTTTCATGGTGCTCTTTGCAATATGAAGTTCAACTCTGGCTTTTCCTTCCATTGGTGTTGCAGTAAATGTCCAACAATTGTAAATTGTTGTAAATCAAAGCATATGTCTTCAAGGTTGAGGGAGAAGATGCTGCTGAGGTCTTGACCTGTCACACAATGTCCTGGGTCAGGATTCCCAGTGTATTCTCAGGCTCTGCTGGACTGCAGAAGCCAGACCTGTGCTTTTGCCTTGCTACTGTTTAAACCTCCTCCCAAATTGAAACAGAAACCACAGCTTGAGTCACTGGAGCTGTCCATCCTCTGCTTGGCGGAGCTGAAACAGCAAAGAAATAGGGTGAGAATTTCCAGCTCTGAGAAAATGCAGAAGACAATGCTGAGAAGTTTTCACTTATAAAACGTGAACACGAACAGTCCAGATCTTGTAATTAAAATCTGAAAGTCAACAAGAATACGCCTTGAAGCAAAATAGTAGATTTCTGAGTCACCAAAGATGAGGAAGATCCCTGCACTCAAGGAAACATTGCTGGAAACTGCCTCAGCCCCTGTTAATGGGAATGAGCCCTTTCATACCAGGGCCTCGAAGTACAGTGATGGTCACTGGCAGCTTTCATCACAAGGAGGAATGCACTTTCCCAGTGGTGCTGTCACAGGACCTGGCTGGGCTCCCTCTTCCAGATCCTCTTCCAGCATCCAAAGCAGAATGTTTTCAAACATCTGACCACGCTGCCCGTGGTGTCTGGAGTGGGGCTCTGCAATCCTCCCTTTTTGACAAGATCTCAGGTTGCAACCATGTTGCATACCAGGCCGAAGAAGCTGGGAGCTTGTCTGCACTCCAGGAATCTGTCAACATAAATGGCACCAGGTTTACTCAAAACCAAGCACAGTTTATTTGTCAAGAGGAATGCGGAGAGATGAATCTGCAGTAGGAAATCAATGCAAGTTCTGCCTAATGTCACATTTGGCCTTTCTGCAAGCTTCTTGGTGAACATGTGCTGAGTCTGGGTGTTCCATCACCCTCCAAGGGGCTAATTTGTGCCGCCTTTACCTATAAATCTTGATGCCATCAGCCTTGGGCAGCTGTCAACTTCCAGCTTCTTTTGTGCAAGGAGTACTGTAGCTGAACAGTTTCTCTGATCCCTATAGTCTGTCTACAAGAGAGGTTTTGTAACTATTGTCCCGTCTGTCATATTTGTTAGTTCTGCTCTATAGATTGTCTTTGATATAATTCCATTGCACTTTGAGGAATGTGGTGGATTTGGATGTTGAACCACATTACAACATCATTCTTGGTCTAGTTGGAAATGATAGAAAGGGTCATTAAAACAATGCCAAGCCACTACAAAGACTGCGGAGGCAGTGCCTGATCCTCATCAATGTTAAGCTGAACAAGGACCACATAGTTTATATGGCTGTGACTGGTTCAGTAGAAAACTAAGCCAAAATATAACTGGCCTGGCAGGGACAGAACCACAGTGCCTTGAAAGCAGCAGGTATCAGATAAAGCAAACCTAAAAAACTCTGTGTGGTCTGGTCTTATGAAAATGATGTTGCACCTATGTCTCTTGATAGATGGTGGTTGCAAACAGCATGGCAAAGGAGGTCTAACTGGGGTCATAAGACAAAGTCCAGGGAGACACACATCACAAAACATGTAGGTGGCTCCCATCATCAAACTTTACAGGTAATGGAGATAAGAATCAATAATTTATTGGTTTGTTTGAGAGTCTCAGGCAAAGAATATGCACAGAAGGGCTGATGCAACTGAGCCCTAGTACAAGGCACAGCCAGGGACATTTCCAGTGCTACCTTTAACAGTGGTGGTGGTACCCCTAGAAGGGAGCATGGTAGTTTACCCAATGGTGAAGGGAGGCTTATAGAGTAATTAACCATTGCTTTCTTCAGTGTGGTGTGTTTAACTTCCCTATTATGATTTTTATTCAAACATGAGGCTTGGGAAGGCAAATGTGGGGAAGTGCTTTTGGTAATGTTCATGCACAGTGCCCTCAGCGCTGACTGTTTTGTTCTGTAAATGCTCTTTGTCAGAAGCTCATGTGGATCTACACAATCCATGCATGGTCTCCATCCTCATACTGCATGCCAGACAGGTCTCCTAGCTATTTTCCTTGACTGTTTCATCAGTTCAGCTAGCTTTTCCTTTCAGGCTATGCTGGATGCCACATAATGGTGTGACTAATTGGAGTTGTTTCTTTCCCTCCTCCTCCTCCAGATTTCTTGATTAATATTTTGTTGTATACCTTAATTAGCACATTTCTGGCTTCTGGCTGCTTGTATCTCTTAGAGCTTTCTGAAGAGACACTAGTAAAACTTTACACATTGTATTATGACAAATATTGCAGACACAAACTCCTTACTAGATTTGTAATTATAACATGCCCACAGAATTCTATTAAAAACCCAGCATGACACTGCAGATGGTGAAATGGGGAATGGGCTGCTTCCTGTATGCGTGGAATTCATTCTGGTAAATCCCATCATAATTGTGTTACAAAGTTAGACCATTAAAAGGAAAATAGCAATTGTTAGCCTTTCTAATACAGTTTGTATTTTCCAAGGGTTTTATTTTAGTGGCTCAGTTTCCTGCCTACTGAATAATGCTCTCAAATGGGGTTTATATACAAAGACACAGAGGAAACCAGCTCTGCCATTAGTTTTCCAGTGAAAAAAAAATTTGAATTAACCATGAGAAACAGCCTTTATAATTTCTCTTAAAAAAGTTTAAGATGTCTTCAACTTCTGCTTTTGGCCTTACATGCGTGTAGACTTATCCCCGCTGAGACCCAAGACATCTTCACAATGGATGAGAGAGTTGCAAGTTTTACAGAGTTTTAAAGAGGGTTAAGAGGAAGATGGGGTGTCAGACTTGGCAATCTCTAGTATTCTCTTTAGAGGCAATAAAACCTACTGCAATTTTATGCCTATTGATGTGAATCAGATGAAAAACAGTCTCCTTAAAGACTCTGTGAACATGGCTACATAAAAGAGTACCTACTTTAAGCTGCTTGCATATATTTTGCCTTCTGTTGGGGGGGGGGGAGCGACAGCAGACCACTACTACAAATTTCTTTCATACAACCACCTTTCTTGACTTAAAACTATTGCTTTGACACTTTAGGTTGCTAATAAAAATTCACATTTTCTGGGAAAGGGTAAATTTCCTGTGTTTTCTGTGGGGATCTGGCTATACAGATCCCGTTAATATTGGGATAAACCCATGTAGGTAAATACCTGAGAGCAAAAATGCCTCTTTCACAAGCCAAGACTTGGCAAATAAATTTCATTTCCACAAAATGGAGAAGGCAATGACGCAGAAAGACAATAAGCTAAGTCCGGTGCTCTGGGCATATGATCCTTGAATGAATACTTATTTATTTTATTTATTTATTTTTAATAGAGTTGCGGGCTTCAAGCATTGCATCACTTGCTTAGAACAGGGATTATGGGAGCTGAGATTTTACCAGCATCAACCACAATAATATAAACTATCCACATTTATGAAAGAAGAAAGACATCAGTAAGTGAAACAAGCATGCATGCACTCTCCCTGCTGAATAAAGCCTTGTTTTGAGAAAAGATGCTTCGATGGTGCATGATAATAATCTGTCTTTCTATAAAGACTGTCACTCTGTGTCTTATAAAAATTAAATAAAGCAGGCGTGTAGAGCCAGATGGTTATTTCCTGTTATTAAAGCTTTAAGGGACAAATTAATCTCTGTTGTAACTCCATTGACTTCAACAGGGTCTTCATTGACTTGAGTGAAATTACATTGTAGATGGTTTGGATGTGGGTTTTGGAGGATGGGGGCCATTTAGGGAGTCATCTATGTACAACTTCTGCATTACATTTAACTGTCGTGAGTTGTCTGTGTATTTGGATATGCCTTCATCATGTAGTTCCTTGTTCTTCTAATGCAGCAGATTTGCACTATACTGTGGAGCATGCTGCTTGGGTTTTGGAAATAGTATAGAAGACAACTGAAATAAACAGCATTAGTGCTGAACCAGCATTAAAGTGTTGCCAGGTTTGGAGCAAGCTCAAATATCTTTGTGGAATTGTGGAGTGCAGAGCTACCCCAAGCCTAATAGTTGTCTTTTACTCTGTTCTTACCTCCCTTTTTCACTTGTGCATCCATTTAATAAAAAGTCATCAGTTAAGTACTATGAGCACCTGAGTCAATCCTGCAACAGCAGACCAAAGGAGGAAGCAACTTCATGTTACCACTGAAGCGCATCACTGTGCTACTATGTCCTAGCCCTACTCACCTGCACTGTCATGTGGACTGAGAAGACTGAAAGGACTGGAAGGAGGAGAATAGATGGAGGCTTTGGAGGACGCAGGTGCTTTCTGACTGGTTAACAGATACTTAAGAACCAAAGTGGCAAACATTGGAACAGGTTGCCCAGAGAGGTGGTAGATGTGCCATCCCGGGAAACATTCAAGGTCAGGTTGGACGGGAGTCTGAGCAACCTGATCTAGTTGAAGATGTCCCTGCTCATTGCAGGGGGGTTGGACTAGGTGACCTTTAAAGGTCCCTTCCAACCCAAACTATTCTGTGATTCTATGATTTCATGAAAAGTAGTTCCTTTTGGGGGAAGAAGAATCTGTCTCACTGCTAACACTAAAGGTGGGATTATGTTAAATTCAAGTGTCTAAAAATTTCACATCTAGTCTAAGACAACCATAACCTCTTCACACAGTGGAGGCAGGAACCTCTCATGCCTAATACATTCCATCCTAAAGCTTGGGTCCGAGGAAAATGGGATGAATTGTTCTCTGGAGACAGCTCTTTATCTCCATGGACTACAGGGGGAACCTGCCTTTCCAGCACTGGCTTTACCACAAGTGGGATGAATTCAGATCAAGATCATTCCAGGCAGAATGTTACAATTTACTACAAGCTTCTTAAACAATCTTTTGAAATGATACTGCTTGTTCAAAACCAGTGAGAAAATGGATGCAGATGTTTCCTGTAGTTCATGCATCTTTATGTCTACTCTGCTGCCTATATTTTAATGACATTAAAGAGGACATACAAAGTTAGCCATCTATGTGCTCTTCTGATCATTTTAGGTAAACCTACCCACCACTTCAAAGCACTCAAATCTAGCAGATTTCCTTTAAGAGTACTTAACTCACAAGGGTGGTTTTGGGCCCCGAGGCTTACTTCTCATAGTAGGAAGGAGCAATGCCAATCTGTATTGAAACTTAGCAACATCTTAGGCATTAAATACACACTTATTTATTTTGTCTGTACCTGTGCTGCGCTCTGCTTGCTTGTCTCCACATACATCCCCAGAAGAACTGGGCTGGGTATTATGTAGCCCAGTTTAAGGACCCTCCCTCTCTCTATACCTTGTAGTAGGGTATTTGGACTTGTGAGCCCCAGCATGAGAGACAGGTGCCTACAAAAGACTCAATTTTTTCCCCTAAAACCATCCTTCTCACTCAACCTTTTGTTCCCAAATATGAGCATGGTTTCCGCCAGCTGGTTTCAAGCAGTCAGGACTGCAAACACCCAAGCCAATGTTAATAAGATGACTCAGCAGTGCTGAACTGAACGTGGCACAGGCTTTCCTGAGCAAAGAAATACTGCTTGGGATATTCATCTGTCATTTGGCATAGAAAAAGCACAGCCATTCTGCAGAGACAGAGTATCTCTTGAACCAGGTCCTTCAGGCTGGGTCCGTGAGGGAACCTTGGCTTCACACTGAGCATTTCCTACTCAACAGGCTGCCTTGCTGCCTGCAGTTCATTGTAGGCTAAGGTATCTACGCAAAGAATTGGACACTGTTGCCTAGGACTCCTAAAATCAGCGCAGATGACTAGACTAAGAAGGCTTCAAGGTAGCCTGGGAAACACAACGACTACAAGGACCCCCCGCCTTATCCCCAGCTCTCATAGTCAACTGGTCACTTGCATCTCTTATAAAGACAGGAGCTTGTCACCTTTGGGCTTCGCAACTGGGAACATAGTTAACCTTGTCTTGCAGAAACCAGGGGCATTATAGCTGGCAATCTGCTGTCAGCGGCACTCCTGGAACGTGTTCAGAAATCCCACTGTGGGTGGTATTCTAAAGTGAGGTCCCAAATCCAGCTGACACCCCGTCAGAGGATAGTAATGACAAAGGTCTAGGGTCTTTCAGGCCTAGCTTTTCTCAAGCTCTTCTTCTGAAGCTGTGTCATCTTTTGTCTAATCATTAAATATTAAGAGAATAAAGGGCACAAATTTTATTTTCCTGTGCACTGGGGAATAGATGTAAAGATTTTGCTGGTTTTACATATGCCAGCCCACCAGAATTTAAACGATTTCAGCACTGGTAGCTGCTGAGCAGGGGTTTTGAAGAACCACAGGATTCGAAGAACTGACATGCAGCCAGTGCAGCCTTATGCTCTACTAATCTCACTCTGCTGATATTACAAGAAATGCTAACGAAGACTGAGCTGTACAGCTTTGACCAGCAGGCAACAAGCAAATCCCAACACTGCAGACTGAGGAGTTAGCTGTAGTTGTCAAACACTGGGGCTTTGTCCTCATGAAATTCAAATATCAAGGATGTTAAAATAAATCAGATGGTGAAAGGATTCCAGAGAAAAAGTATCCCAGGGTAAGAAATTGTTCTCAGTATTTCAGAGCATTCTTAAGTGTTTTGGTTTTAAATCAAGCTTATTGTGCTAGTTATTAAACATTTTAGAATATTAGGGTGATTTATTTGGGACCATAAGATGCCAGTAAATTACTTCCAAATGAGACAGTGAGGAGATTAAGGATGAAAAGACAATGCCTTTTACCCCAGGGCTTTGAAGGGCCATCTGCTATCAGAGATGAGGTATTCACTTTAGCTAAGAGGTGGGACCTCGTGAAGTAAACTCCAGGCGAAGGCTTTGCCCTGCCCCTACCACTGCACTGGTGTGCTCTGGGCATGGTTTATGCTGCAGCCCAGGGTGCAGCCAGTGGGACTGGACAGGGTCTGACCAGTTTCCACATCTGTCTCTCAGTATGAGCAACCAAGCCATGATCCACCTGGGATGCCTCTAACTACTACAGTCTGTCATGCTATAGTCCAATGGAGAGAATAAACCTCAATGTAATGTGGGCATAAACCTACATTAGCTGAAGATCTGTCCAGATGGGAGACAAAAAAAATCTCACAACTATTTTTTTGTACAAGACAGCACAGTGCTGCATTCTATCAATAATATAAGCCATCCCATATTATCCAGGAATGACAATGTCAGAGCATGTGTGACAATTTGAAAGGAAGTTGTTAATAGAAAAGCACGTTCTTAACCTACTTGCCCTTCTCTATAACGAGAGGGTGTTTCTCTGGTTATAATGAAGATGAACAACTTCATGTCTGTGGTTCACTCTACTCTGGAGATTTTGAGAAGTGGGAAACATTATGATTCCTTTTCATTTCAAAAATTGTTTGCAATATGCTTAATTAGTGCTGGTAGAAACAAAAGTGACAGGAACATAAACCACAGAAGGAGTTCCCTCCATCTTGAATTTGCTTGGCTTGTAAATAGTGCAAATTGTGGCCAAATATAGTCATGTGCAAGGAAAAATACCTTTACCTTCCTTAGTTTGCCTGAACAAGTTATCTGAGTGGGGAAAATAAAGGAAGAAACTTCATTTCCCTTTACCACTTGGAAACAGCACTGGGAATCAGAATAGATTTTGCTTATCCACTTACTTACAGCAACTTAGTACTTTGCTGAAGCCCTTATTACAGTTCAACAGAAATGTTGGAGGCAACGGTGTTAGCCACTGCCTGAATACACTGTGTGTAATGCGCACTGGTTACAAATAACTTGAGCAAAATTGAGAACTCATTAAGTAGTTGTTATTTAAAAAAAAAAACCAACATAAAAAGTTCATTATTAAACCTGAAAAGCTGCAGTTATGTATGTTTTTCCAGGATCAGTAAGATAACGAGTTTTGTTATTATTTTTGTCTGGATGTTTTTTATTTCATTCTAGGATATGACCTGAATGTAATGCACTTTGCCAATGCTATCAGACTGCCAACAGTCAAAATGAATGCAAACAATAGAAATAAAAGATGTGGGAACCTGACACTTACTTGGATCAAGATTTTAAACTCAAGAGTTCAGGGTTTGCAAAAACATAGGTCTTGAGCCAAATCTCAGAATTGTAGGTGCACCACTGTTTAAAATATAAAGTTGCAAAACTGAGGAGTTGATGTTGTGTTGGCCATTTAACTCAGCAAGGGGTTGAGTGTGTTTGAGTGTGGCACAAGGAGGCCATAACAATGTATGCATTTGCCATACAGAGCTGTGTGGGGAGGAAGGAGGGAATATTAGAACAGGCAGAAAACAAGTTGTTCTTGGCTTGATCAGGTGATTAACATGACTAATGCCATGGGGTGACGAACCTCAGGCCCCTTAAGAGATGCTTGTTTTCAAAAGTGTTGGAGTGTGAAGATTTTGAAACTCACACCGTTAGAAATATATTTCCATTGCTGGGGAAGCACAAGTGAAAACTTCACTACAAACTCTCAGGATCATACCTAAAAGTCACCCAAGCCTGACTTCTAGCATAGAACAGCCCAGGCTCTCAACCGTGCCACCTGGATGCCATGTAAGGAGTCAGAGCCCAGGCCACAGTATGTGGCTTAGCATAAGGTAACCGTCCAAGGCTTTGTTGCAAGGGGGAAAACGATCAGGAAGATTGCCATGGTGAGAAACGGCCTTTTGCCTGTGTGGGCCCTTGCAGTGGAGGCTTTCCTGCCGGCCCTCATGAAGTCACCACAAAATGCAGAAACTGAAAATCACTGGTCATTTTTGGAACACCTTGACTTCATTCACATCTGCCAGAGAAAACATGAGTTGGAGAGCTGCAGAATATTGAGGGGATAGAAATTCATGTCATCTTTCTGTTGTTAGGTCCTATGCGATTTCTATTCTCCTCGTGGCAGTTTTGCTACTGCAAATGATGAGATATGACAAATAGATTGAACTGTACTGTTTGCCTTTGTGAGATATAAGGATTAACATAAATCATGATGGCTTCTTTATGGTCCCTCAAAGTCAAGCCTTTAGCATCATGGTCATGGGATAAACATCAGCTTCCACTGCAAAGATTTTCCCTCTGTACCTCTACAATGCACCACCGTAGCACTACAATAAAGGAAATACAGATTCGTTGCAGACCCATTTCCTAATGAATCTATCACACATAGTTCATTGAAATATTGCACTTATAATTCCATATGGATACCTCCTTTTCAAGAACTACTCAGGAGTCAAGAAATGGAAAGTAAGACTACTCTTGTTTAACATATCAATTCTTGCATTTGGCCTGTTTTGATTACGCGATCTAACAGACCAAAATACGTTTTGAGAAATGTTATCTGAAAGCTATTTCCAAAAAGATACATGACAATCTTATCCACCTTTTTTTCTATCACCTCAATATTGTCTGCAAAGCATTTTCAATTTAGATCTACATAATGATTGTTAAAATTGCCCAGAACTGCTTTCTTTTCTGAGACGTTTTAATCTAATTTTAGTTTTTCTTTGAACATGCCTTAAAACAATGTCTGATGCCATGCAACATTCATTTTCCCTTCAAATCAACATTGCCTTACTTAGGTGCAGTTCAGAGACTGAATTAGTAATCTGTGGGTGACTTAACAGCTCTTTGGTAAAGCCTACACTGTTTTCCTTACTGTGAAATGTTTATTTCAGCTGGGCACAGGAACAACATCCCTCACAGTGAGAAAGATGAAACACTGGAAGAGGGACTCAAGGAGCATGTGGAAATCTGCATCCTTGGTAATTTCCAAAACTTTACTGGACAAGGTCCTGAGCAGCCTGATTTATCTTTGCAGTTTGCCCTGCTTTGAGCCAGGGAGCAGACTAGATGACTTTAGAGGCTCCTTCCGAACTACCTTATTCTGTTACATACACAAGATTTTCTGCGACCTCTCTCTGACTTCTCTGGAAAGAAAAAAGGGAAATACATTATGCATGAACATCAGTGATTATATCAAAGTTAGCATATATATTTGCACTAAGATCATTACCAGAGTGTACAGATTCCTGGAGGGCATTATGAAAAGTTGTTTAAAATTCAGCTTGGACATCCAGACCCAACACATGAACCTTCTGTGTGCACTCTACTTGTTGGAAGAATGGAGTAGCTGCTTTTGCAACGTGGCCTCTCATAACAAGTTTCTTTGAGGGTCTATAATATGATCTTTGGGTAAAACCTAACTTGAAGTCTATGCTGTAATGAGTTTTTCAGGTATTGACAAAGTAAGAACTTCTGACTTAAAAGTCAACTAATATTCTTAAACATCTTAGAATTGGTGGAATACTGTTTTGTTTTGGTTGTTTGTTTTTTTTTTCCCAGAGTATCTTCAAAAGCTTAATACCCTCTGCAGATACCTTTGAGCTGGTCTCTGCAGATGTCATGACAGGTCCATTGTGCAGTAACTGAGTCCCATTTTTCCCTTAACAACCCAAAGTCCTGTAAAAACCTGAACAAGATATCTCTTTTGCCACTTGTGCAACTTTATACAGAACCAAGACTTCACCACAAAAAAGGAGTGGCCTCTACTTTGATTCTGCTTTCCCTCTTTCACCATGCAGGCTTTCTGGGAAGTGTTGGGGAGCAGCTGGGGGTGGAGATGAGTCTCTGGAGGCATTTGAACTCTCTTCATATCTCCAGCACCTTTCCAAGGTGCCTATGCAGGGACCCCAGCTGGGCAGCTGAAGTTAAAAGGAATTAATCTTCTAATTTCATGGGCTGAAGGCCAAGCTGAGAAGGTTTCTTTGCTTTCTGTTAAAGCCAGCAGACTTTATTTGTTGGTAGAAAAGAGCTACTAATTTCAGGGGCTCATTTGCTCTTCTGCTGAGTCATTACACTGCAAAGAACTGCCCACGGATATTCACTTACAATGCATTCCCACCAGACTAGAGTATATCCACATTTAGACAATGACCCAAAATCATAGGTATGCACCCGTTTACTTACATGAGCAGTAACACCCCAGAGGTGTGCTAGCTGGCTGCCCCCAGCACCAATTGTCACCCCGTGCTGGGTTCAAGGTGGCACTGGTCAGCATTACATAGGACCATCGTGGACTCTCTGATGGGTTTTACTTTCCCTGTTTGTTTTATAGGATACCAAACCAAAATCTTTCAAAACAAAAGTGCCCAGTGATGCTGGGGATGTATGAGCAAACCCACACTGCCTTCCCAGGATGTCAGGGCCCTGTGGCATGGATGCATTCCCCCGATGACTGAAGTGTTACTGCACATAACAGCCATGTTGGCTTGTTCTGTATGTCAGGCAGAGCTTTTCTGCTGGGGGTGAGACAACAGTCAGAGCAAAGTTGAAAATTATCTTAACTGGTCAGAAATTAGTCTGGTTGCCAGGCTTAGGAGTGGGATTTCCAGGCTGTCACATCACAAGAACAGACATTTTCAAGGGGTACCTTGCCAGAACCGTAAATATTGGCACACCAGGTTGCCAGTGTTCAGGGTATCCCTTGAGGGTGTGTAAATATCAAGGAAAATATCCCATATACTAATACAATGAGCACTTTAACAGAGGTTAGAAGTTGCTAGGATGTCAAACAGTACCCACTCTGTTGCTCTGAATGGTCTGTAGCTGATGGCTAAGCTGGGCACCGTCCCCAGGAATCTTCACACTTTGGGAGACAAAATTATGTTTTTTTGCTCTCAGCAAAGCCTCAGACTGCTTCTCCTTCAAGTCTTTCGTGAGAACACAGAGCAATATATGAAAACATCAGTTCTTTTTAGTTGGGGAACAACTTGTCAACAGTGAAGAAAAATGTGTGCTTTGGCTAAAGTAACAGCATGTTGTTCACCTGAACCCTCCAGTGCCAAGGCAGTAGGAGAGAGACAGCACCAGCCAGATCATAATTCCCTCCCTTCTCAATGTTTTGACCCCAAACTGAACCCTCTTCTATAAATGTAATGATTAGCATATAAAATGTTCCATGATATCCCATTCCACATTTGTTCACTACAGCAAATAAAATGTGCAGAAACGTTTTGTTCTTTGTTTTTTTATTTTTATTTTTTAATGCTAAATTTCACCATGGATGTGCCCCCAAATTCCATTGACTAATCACTGAAAGAACTCACCCAGAAAGACTTTGAGCTCTTTGTTGTGTTGGCCATTTAACTCAGCAAGGGGTTGAGTGTGTTTGAGTGTGGCACAAGGAGGCCATAACAATGTATGCATTTGCCATACAGAGCTGTGTGGGGAGGAAGGAGGGAATATTAGAACAGGCAGAAAACAAGTTGTTCTTGGCTTGATCAGGTGATTAACATGACTAATGCCATGGGGTGACGAACCTCAGGCCCCTTAAGAGATGCTTGTTTTCAAAAGTGTTGGAGTGTGAAGATTTTGAAACTCACACCGTTAGAAATATATTTCCATTGCTGGGGAAGCACAAGTGAAAACTTCACTACAAACTCTCAGGATCATACCTAAAAGTCACCCAAGCCTGACTTCTAGCATAGAACAGCCCAGGCTCTCAACCGTGCCACCTGGATGCCATGTAAGGAGTCAGAGCCCAGGCCACAGTATGTGGCTTAGCATAAGGTAACCGTCCAAGGCTTTGTTGCAAGGGGGAAAACGATCAGGAAGATTGCCATGGTGAGAAACGGCCTTTTGCCTGTGTGGGCCCTTGCAGTGGAGGCTTTCCTGCCAGCCCTCATGAAGTCACCACAAAATGCAGAAACTGAAAATCACTGGTCATTTTTGGAACACCTTGACTTCATTCACATCTGCCAGAGAAAACATGAGTTGGAGAGCTGCAGAATATTGAGGGGATAGAAATTCATGTCATCTTTCTGTTGTTAGGTCCTATGCGATTTCTATTCTCCTCGTGGCAGTTTTGCTACTGCAAATGATGAGATATGACAAATAGATTGAACTGTACTGTTTGCCTTTGTGAGATATAAGGATTAACATAAATCATGATGGCTTCTTTATGGTCCCTCAAAGTCAAGCCTTTAGCATCATGGTCATGGGATAAACATCAGCTTCCACTGCAAAGATTTTCCCTCTGTACCTCTACAATGCACCACCGTAGCACTACAATAAAGGAAATACAGATTCGTTGCAGACCCATTTCCTAATGAATCTATCACACATAGTTCATTGAAATATTGCACTTATAATTCCATATGGATACCTCCTTTTCAAGAACTACTCAGGAGTCAAGAAATGGAAAGTAAGACTACTCTTGTTTAACATATCAATTCTTGCATTTGGCCTGTTTTGATTACGCGATCTAACAGACCAAAATACGTTTTGAGAAATGTTATCTGAAAGCTATTTCCAAAAAGATACATGACAATCTTATCCACCTTTTTTTCTATCACCTCAATATTGTCTGCAAAGCATTTTCAATTTAGATCTACATAATGATTGTTAAAATTGCCCAGAACTGCTTTCTTTTCTGAGACGTTTTAATCTAATTTTAGTTTTTCTTTGAACATGCCTTAAAACAATGTCTGATGCCATGCAACATTCATTTTCCCTTCAAATCAACATTGCCTTACTTAGGTGCAGTTCAGAGACTGAATTAGTAATCTGTGGGTGACTTAACAGCTCTTTGGTAAAGCCTACACTGTTTTCCTTACTGTGAAATGTTTATTTCAGCTGGGCACAGGAACAACATCCCTCACAGTGAGAAAGATGAAGCACTGGAAGAGGGACTCAAGGAGCATGTGGAAATCTGCATCCTTGGTAATTTCCAAAACTTTACTGGACAAGGTCCTGAGCAGCCTGATTTATCTTTGCAGTTTGCCCTGCTTTGAGCCAGGGAGCAGACTAGATGACTTTAGAGGCTCCTTCCGAACTACCTTATTCTGTTACATACACAAGATTTTCTGCGACCTCTCTCTGACTTCTCTGGAAAGAAAAAAGGGAAATACATTATGCATGAACATCAGTGATTATATCAAAGTTAGCATATATATTTGCACTAAGATCATTACCAGAGTGTACAGATTCCTGGAGGGCATTATGAAAAGTTGTTTAAAATTCAGCTTGGACATCCAGACCCAACACATGAACCTTCTGTGTGCACTCTACTTGTTGGAAGAATGGAGTAGCTGCTTTTGCAACGTGGCCTCTCATAACAAGTTTCTTTGAGGGTCTATAATATGATCTTTGGGTAAAACCTAACTTGAAGTCTATGCTGTAATGAGTTTTTCAGGTATTGACAAAGTAAGAACTTCTGACTTAAAAGTCAACTAATATTCTTAAACATCTTAGAATTGGTGGAATACTGTTTTGTTTTGGTTGTTTGGTTTTTTTTTTTTCCCAGAGTATCTTCAAAAGCTTAATACCCTCTGCAGATACCTTTGAGCTGGTCTCTGCAGATGTCATGACAGGTCCATTGTGCAGTAACTGAGTCCCATTTTTCCCTTAACAACCCAAAGTCCTGTAAAAACCTGAACAAGATATCTCTTTTGCCACTTGTGCAACTTTATACAGAACCAAGACTTCACCACAAAAAAGGAGTGGCCTCTACTTTGATTCTGCTTTCCCTCTTTCACCATGCAGGCTTTCTGGGAAGTGTTGGGGAGCAGCTGGGGGTGGAGATGAGTCTCTGGAGGCATTTGAACTCTCTTCATATCTCCAGCACCTTTCCAAGGTGCCTATGCAGGGACCCCAGCTGGGCAGCTGAAGTTAAAAGGAATTAATCTTCTAATTTCATGGGCTGAAGGCCAAGCTGAGAAGGTTTCTTTGCTTTCTGTTAAAGCCAGCAGACTTTATTTGTTGGTAGAAAAGAGCTACTAATTTCAGGGGCTCATTTGCTCTTCTGCTGAGTCATTACACTGCAAAGAACTGCCCACGGATATTCACTTACAATGCATTCCCACCAGACTAGAGTATATCCACATTTAGACAATGACCCAAAATCATAGGTATGCACCCGTTTACTTACATGAGCAGTAACACCCCAGAGGTGTGCTAGCTGGCTGCCCCCAGCACCAATTGTCACCCCGTGCTGGGTTCAAGGTGGCACTGGTCAGCATTACATAGGACCATCGTGGACTCTCTGATGGGTTTTACTTTCCCTGTTTGTTTTATAGGATACCAAACCAAAATCTTTCAAAACAAAAGTGCCCAGTGATGCTGGGGATGTATGAGCAAACCCACACTGCCTTCCCAGGATGTCAGGGCCCTGTGGCATGGATGCATTCCCCCGATGACTGAAGTGTTACTGCACATAACAGCCATGTTGGCTTGTTCTGTATGTCAGGCAGAGCTTTTCTGCTGGGGGTGAGACAACAGTCAGAGCAAAGTTGAAAATTATCTTAACTGGTCAGAAATTAGTCTGGTTGCCAGGCTTAGGAGTGGGATTTCCAGGCTGTCACATCACAAGAACAGACATTTTCAAGGGGTACCTTGCCAGAACCGTAAATATTGGCACACCAGGTTGCCAGTGTTCAGGGTATCCCTTGAGGGTGTGTAAATATCAAGGAAAATATCCCATATACTAATACAATGAGCACTTTAACAGAGGTTAGAAGTTGCTAGGATGTCAAACAGTACCCACTCTGTTGCTCTGAATGGTCTGTAGCTGATGGCTAAGCTGGGCACCGTCCCCAGGAATCTTCACACTTTGGGAGACAAAATTATGTTTTTTTGCTCTCAGCAAAGCCTCAGACTGCTTCTCCTTCAAGTCTTTCGTGAGAACACAGAGCAATATATGAAAACATCAGTTCTTTTTAGTTGGGGAACAACTTGTCAACAGTGAAGAAAAATGTGTGCTTTGGCTAAAGTCACAGCATGTTGTTCACCTGAACCCTCCAGTGCCAAGGCAGTAGGAGAGAGACAGCACCAGCCAGATCATAATTCCCTCCCTTCTCAATGTTTTGACCCCAAACTGAACCCTCTTCTATAAATGTAATGATTAGCATATAAAATGTTCCATGATATCCCATTCCACATTTGTTCACTACAGCAAATAAAATGTGCAGAAACGTTTTGTTCTTTGTTTTTTTATTTTTATTTTTTAATGCTAAATTTCACCATGGATGTGCCCCCAAATTCCATTGACTAATCACTGAAAGAACTCACCCAGAAAGACTTTGAGCTCTTAAGCGGTATAACAAGAAGAATTGTGGTTACTTCAGTCATCCTAGTTTCACACTCTGGACACATTCATTACTGTAGACTTTTTTTTGTAAGAAAGGGTAATAGGAGCTTGGATGACAAAAAGGCCAGTTTGGTCACAGTTCCACAAATTTCTTTGCTATACCCATGCTTGTGGGCCTGCTGACTGTGATGGGATCCTTCTGAGCCTTCAGCTTAAATTAAGCCTGTGCTTTGGACCAAGGCTCAGTGAGAGCTTCTCCTATGTGTCCCATGCTTTCAAAGCCTTAAGATTTAAACACATGGCTTTATGAAATATCTGTATCATAATTTTCCACGGTGAGTGTTAAATAGAATTAGTTGACAATATACCAAATTAATTTACAGGACAACCATAAACACTAGTCTAGATGCAGCTGCAGAAATTATTTCTCCTTTTACACATATACATCTTGTGTTCTCTGTAGGAACTTTTTGTTCCTCCTACTCAATCCTTATTACGAAAACCATACTTGAAATAACATTAAGGCTTGCATTTCCTAATGCCTCCTACTCCTCTTCACAGCCTAGTGATAATGAAGAGGAAGTTTTGTTCTGGCTCTTTCTCAGCTTCTAGAGCACCCACATAACAGACACATGTGAAAATGACTCAAAAAAGTGATGAAAAATCTCACTACATCTGCATCTTGCTCCTAATCTCACATTTTTATTCATTGTTCAAGTTCGAATAACCATCTCAGTCCAGAGATCATTACAGCCCTCTAAATATCCTAAACATGAGTTATTTTGCAATATTCATGTTGTTCATTCAACCACAAGCCATATTAAAATGGTTTTAACTTATGACAAGATGCTGGCAGAGAAAGAACTATCAAATTAGAGTATTTTAAGAAAAAAAGCATTAGCAACCGTCAGCCACAGGCCAAATTATCAAGACATGGGAAACATCCCAGTTTTCCCAATATAATGAACAAGCGCTAATGGTTTTGGAGGATGAACTGTACATCCATCTGATGTGTGTGTACCCGTGCAGCGTTGGTATGGGATAGCTCACTACTATTCCCCAGCTTTCATTGCAAAGCTTGTGCAAGAATTAAGTTTAGCTTCCATTGTAAATCTCTCTTGGTGGATTGGGTGTATTTAAGTGTGTTTAAGTCTGGCACACAGAATTATGTTTTGATAATCAGTTGCTCAGCTTGACTGCAAAGGCAGGAACAATGAGTATTGTTCTTTGACTGTCACTTTTCTGTTTTCTCAGCCCCAAATCATGGATTTTGCCTAGGTTCTGCCCTTGCAGGAGGTACTTCAATGTCCATCAAGATATAGTCCCCATGTTCTCCCATTCTTCTAGCCTCTTGTTCTCTTATCATTTCTCTTCCTCTCACTTTTTTTCAGCTCAGTTTTACGAAATGTCTTACTGCTTCCCCAATATCTCATTCCTCAACTTACTTCACCTCTGCACGTCCTTCTTCTTTTCCTCTCCATGCTGTTCTTTTGCCCTCTGCCTCTCATTTACCCATCCGCCACAGCACTTGTCCTTTTACCTCTCCTTAGCTTGTTCTTCCTGTTTGTTCTATCTTTAACTCATTCTTCCCAGAAGATCTGGCAGAATTATTCAAGGAAAAGATCTGCACAAAGCAGACGCAAGTAGTTTTTCTGCTGCTCTGTTTGAGAAGACAAGAACTACGTATGTCTTAATATGAAGAAAAGCGTGAATCCCAAAAGTTCCGGTTATTAGACACTAACTCCACATGATGTCCTCATCTAATACTTGCCAGTGAATCCTCTGTTTGCCAAACAGGTAGGAAGTGTGGAGGCTTTGGGGTTTAATTTTTGCAACATGTCCTTAGTGGTGGGTTACACTAAGCTGTGTTAACTCACAAGGCCTATGGACTACGAGCATGCACAGTTAGCAATGACATCTCAAGCTGGGGAAGGGGAGAAGGGAGTGTCTTCTTCAAAAAGATTAATTAAATTTTTTTTGCAGTCCTCTGTCCACACCTCTAATACCTGGTTGGGAGTTACTTTTGGAAGATTATTGTGATCCAGCTGAACTGAAAATCTGGTAAGTCATGGTGAACAAGCCCTGAAGATTTTGCATGAAACACTCCCATGTTAGATTGCATGTATGTTCACCAAGTCCTTTAAGCATTCTTGAAACTACAATGAATTTAGCTGCTTTTATTCTTGTGGTGATGAAAATGTGAGGTCTATAGAGCAAGAAACTCCACTGTTTAAGTACACTGGAAATACACTGTAGTTCTAACTTTTTTTTCTTCCTTTTTTTTTCTTTCCTTTTTAATCAATAATCTCACCATAGTCACTCAGGGGTTTCAGATCTGTAAGCGTGCTGTGCTTTCTAGAAAAGGGTCCAGAGGCCCATTAGAAAAGGACAACTTGGTTATTAAGTTAGTTTATTGAATTCAAATTGTACACACAAAAGAACATCCTTGCTAAGTACTAGCTCACTTTCTAAAACTGTTTAGACCAACAGCTGCCAATGGCTTGGCTAAACAAGCAAGGCAGATTTTTCCCCAGTGTTTTCCCAGAGTCAATATGCTAGGAAGTTAGTGTTTTCTTTATTTAGTATTCATACTTACACTGGTGCTGAGTGCTGAACCAGATCTGATCTTGTCTGATACACCTCTACTGTGACGAAGAAGCGATTGAAGATTGAGTTCCTCCTTCCTTCCTTCCTTCCTTGATCTGAATAATTACTAGGACCATTAATTTTTTTGTTTTGTTTTGCAACCTGGAAATTTACATAAAACACCAACTCATTTGGATTTCTAAGGGAAAAATTCCTTCCTGACCATATGACTGCTGAGAATTCTTGAAAAAAAAAAGCAAATTCACAGTGAACTCTGTGAAGCTATGAGGTTGGTATTGGTTGAGGTGGTTGAAGAGAGGAGACTGAGTGAGCTGCTCTTTTCACAGTAGGCATCTTCAAAGCTCCTGGATGCTTGGGTGGTGCAGAATCACAGATACTGAAATTTTGCATCTGTCTTCCAAAGTTCATCTAAGATGACATGTTTTGAATTTCAGGCTCTACCAAATTATATTTTTGTGATGGAAATCTTGGAAGGTATTGACAGAAACTAATTGAAACATCTAAGTTAGGTAATTCAGGAGGTTTCAATAAACACCTTGAAAAAGTAATGCAAAGTGCCTGGCACAACTAGAGAGTGCTTCAGAGCAGAATTGTAACATACAGACTCTGTGTTGTCCTCCACAGATTTCTATATCTCTCTAAAGACCCCACAGAGAAACCAGAGATGCTGTGTTCCTAAGTCAGGTGCCAGAACTTGGTGCCCCACCACCAGGGACAGCTTCTGGTTCATTTTCTATGTGAAGTTAACAGCTTGGGAGCAGCGCACAAGGAAGCAAACTGTTTAAAGAGCAAGAAGTCAGAATATTACTGTATCTAAATAGCATTGTCGTGGTTTGGCCTCAGCCAGCAACAAAGAACCACACAGCGGCTCGCACAACTCCCACAGTCGTGGAAAAAGAAAATGACAGGGCCAAACTTGTGGGTTAAAAGAGTGCAATTTAACAGAACAGCAAAAGGAAAAGACGAAAACGCGATTACAGTACCGCCGCGAAGCGCACCGACCGGACCCGCACCGCCGCAGCCCACCCCCGTGTGGCGACTCCTCTCCTCGCCCGGCTAGCTCCTCTTATAGCTCGGGCATGGGTCACGTGGTATGGAATACCTGCCCCCTGCCGGCTCCTGGGGAAATTAACTCCATCCCTGCCGGAACCAGGACAAGCATAAAGAAAAGGCGGGGATGCTTTCTTTAGCTTATAAACTGGAGAAATCTCGGACATAGTGAAGGGATGAAGCTAGAGGAGGAATTTTCAGCTTTCTAGTAGTTTCAGAACAAAATGACTGACATTAAGATGTTGCAGTGCTAATATCTAGGTCTATTAATGGGATTAACTTGGATCCTGAGTGTGGACATAACCTAAGGGTGAAGGTGAGAACATGCTTCTGGCTCCCTACAAGGTACTGTAGGATCTTGGGAAACCCGAACTTCCAACAAAGGGCTAAGATTAAAGGTGTGGGCCTATGTGTGACCATAACTAGATACAGAGACTAGATCTAGCTGGCTTGGAAACATGCATAATATTATAGTTGGATTTATCTGCAAAGCCTAGGCAGCATTAGCATAGGCTTATCCATGAGAACACAGTGTAGGAAGCAACTTATACCCTCAAAGTTACCAGCTAATAAATATTAGACAGTCTGAAAGAATAAGGTCATACAGAGCTCCTGGGAGCTGACCAACCTTTGACTTGTCATGAAGGATAACTCTTCTAACTTGAGTTCTTTCTTCTTAGACTATCTTGCTAGCCTACGTTTAAAATCTGCTACCTTTTCTGTTCTGTGCAAAAATAACAGTGATTAATTTGTGGCAAGCGTGGGTTTTTCTTTTGTTTGGATTTTTCTTGGCTTTCATAATGCTTTATGTGAGGAGGTTTATATTCCAAAATTAGGAGTGACACAAGGGAGGGGAAATTTCACCTGGACAGCAACATGAGAAAAAAAAAGTTACAAAAAATACTGGGAATAAAAGGTTGCTCAGACAATCAGAAGAATCTTGAACCAAATTTGTAGCTAAGATAGATGAGTCCGAGGTTGCTGGAGTTTCCACTAGAGGAGGATCTATTACTTTTTGTAGATGAGTTTGGATAAACAGCTATTTAATTTTGTTTACTTGACACCAGTGACATTATAGTCTCTAGTGCTGCAAATCTAGAACCTCTTGACAGAAATCTTTTGCCAACTTGCTGAAAATGACCTATTCCCCTAAAAAAATAAATTGAGAGTTTTTCCTTGCTTTTGGAAGCAGGTCCATGTTAAATTGTGGGCACTGCCAACAATTCAGTGTTTGGCTCCCTCAATAAAAGACATCAGAAGCACAGCAAAAAGAGGAGTGGGTCTGGAGGTCATCCTTTCCAGAGGGAAGGGTAGATGGGCAGCAGGGATTCTGCCAAGAACAGAGCAAATCCTGCACGCAGCGTTCTGCTGGATTCTTCTAAATGAGGCTGAAAGCGGCGTAATGTTTGACAAAATGTCAGAGGAAATGTACCAGAACTGGAATATGAGATATTTGGATATTTCTACCAGAGCTGCAATTTCCAAGTTCATTTCTTACAGAATTCATTTGAAATGCAGGACAGAAAAACAACTTCCATCAGGCAAGGTAGCACCTGAAACTCTTAGAAACCCTTTAAACCTAGAGATACTGAAGACGTTTTAATCATTTATTGAATACGGTGGCTTCAATAACAGTCCAGAAATACATGCTACTTTTATAAAAAGGTGTATGGAAACAAAACTGGGGATCTTTTTGCTTTGAAAAACTTTAAAACTGACTTAAATTTTAATGTACATCTTAATGTGTCACATACCTGCAAAAGCAAGACCAAAATTCTCTTTAAAAAATGGAAGAAGTTAAGATCAACAATATTCCAAGGGGTCCAAGTGGAACCTGAGTGTTTATAATGTCCCTGAAATAGTATATTGTATGGCTAAACAGGATGCAAAAAGTAAAATGTAGAGGATTTAGAAAAAAGAGGTTTGACCAAGTGAAAGCTTGTTTGAGGTGCTTCTAAAGTGTTCTGCTATTCTTTACACCATCATATATTATTTTCAGCAGGGGAGAGCATAGTTCTCAGGCTGCACAAAGGAACTGGGTTAATAACAGCAATTATACAGGATATTGGAAATAGCAGAGTAGAGAATGCTCATCTTGTTATTTCTAATGTGTGCTACATGTGTTTTACTTGTAGTGTTCAGATCCCTACGAAAAAGGCAGGAGGTGAGGCAAAAAGCTTTGTGAGGGGTCAGCCAGAGTGTGTGAAGGAAGTAGCACTCAGCCACAAGTTTCTTCAAAGCAATTAAATGCCAATCAGTCTTTTTTGGTTTGCTTACAAACTTGGTTTTGTAGGATGCTGTGAAGACAGTACTCATATTCAGCCAGGTTCTGAGGAATGGACCAGTGGGAAACATCACTATACCCTATTCTTAGAAGTCTTGTTGAAGTCAACAAGTCAAGTCTGGTTCACAGTTGACGTTTCATGTTATTTGTTAGCTGGACAAACTGCCTTTACTAAATTACAAGTTTGTTTCATTAAGATGTCTCTTTCCTGCCATACAGACAAGTGCTGTTTCTGATTTCTTGATATTTTTTTTTTCCTTCTATTTTTCAATTCATGGTTCAACACAGACACCCTAAATCTCTTAGGCCCAAAATGAACTTTGTTCTGACATTTGTAGAGCAGCAAAAAATTTCCCGGTGGGAGAGTTTTCTGCTGGAACTTCCCTGGTATTTCTGCTGAGCAGCAGGGAGACCAGCAGGTTGCCCTCTGGGCTGCCTCCTACCTGCTGTCCTGCCTCCCTGTCCCAGACCATGCTAGTGTGTGAGCTGCCAGAATGTGGGAGCAGCCAGATGACCTGCAGCAGTATCCTCAGTCTCCTCGTGGGCTCCCCATCTGGCAATGTGGGATCCCAGGGCTCCCTAAATGATCTGAGGTCTCCGTATTCTGAGTCTTCTATGCTACACTGGGGCCAGACCCCTGTTGTGAGGTTGACCCACAGGAAGTCTGCATTCAGAATGAAGGAAACATGTTTTTCTATAAATTTTCTGCAGTTTATCAGTCTGAAATCCCTCATGGTGTAGGTTTTAGGGGCTGCTTTTACTTTCCAGTTCACCACATGTCGGGTGCTGGTTAAAACCCCACAGCTGAATACAAGCGACCTTTAACTTTTAAACTGAAAAAGGGACCAGATCAACATTACCTACTGTTCAGTTGCCCTAATGACAAAAAAACACATTAAAAAAATTACTGCTGTCTTTCAAACTTCAGAATATCTAGAAATAAAAGACTTTTGTCTGGAAGTAAGGATCTCCATAGATGAGTGGATCTAATAGAGGATTTTGCTAGTTGCAGTAATGTAAGGAGTTTCATCAGTTTGGGGCTGTAGGTCTTTCTTTAACAATACGTCCATATTTATACTTGTGTAAATCACCTCCGACATAGGCCCTAAGCTTGCAAAAAGTAGCAGAATCTGGAGAAAGCAAATTGTAGTCACGAATATGTGGGATCATTGTATTCGGTGCCCTATATAGTCAGATGCCTTTATGGATCCATTGTGTCCATGATACGTTTCCTAGTCTTCAAGATATATTCCAATTGGGTTGGTAAACTGTGCATACAAAATCACTTAGGCACATAAATGACAATAATTACAGTTAATATTACTGTGCTGTGGATCTAATTCTCAACTGTTGTAGATCAGCAAAGCTCTAGTGATGACAAATCAGGGGAATTATGATGATTTTTTCCTAAAGCATCAGGATGTATTTAAAATTATGACAAACTCTGACACACATTAGCCATTTACCTGTGGTGTATACCTCAAAGTACTATCCCCTTGATGCAATAATTATTTTTGAGTCTATCATTGCTCATCCTTCAGTGGATTTTATCCACAACTGTGGTACTACAACATAAGAGAATTAATTTCATTCAGAACCTTCTCTACGTTAGCCATTCTACCCTGTCTATCATGAAATATTGCCTACGTAGGAACTTTACAGGAAAATTGCAATCATCATCACTACATTTACAAAGCCTATAACAATATTTATTTGTGAGACTGACACAGGCTAATGGAATGTATTTGGCCAAAACCCCAGAAACCAGTCCAAACCTATGCCTAAAGAATTCAATTGAGAACACATTAAGGATTACTTTGTTTCTATATTTTAAAATGACAATGCTCCAACAGTTTTTCCAACTGAGTTTGGATCTTGGGGTGGTTTTACTGTATGAAGAATATTGGCCAAAACTCTAGCATTAACCCTTTCTCACCTACACTGTCTTGGAGTTGAGCAGCAATGTGCAGGGATATATCTATTGAAGGCAGTAGGCCAATTTCAATCAGAAAATAAGAGTCTGCATGTGAGCAGAGGCAAAAGTGGTCTTTGGATTCTCATCTGCAGAACAGCCTGAGGATACATAACAAAACTAGTTGAGACTATGTGCCTCAACCTCTGGGTATGCAAGAAAGAGCAAATTTAGATGAGGAAACACTCCAGATTTCCAAAGAAATTAAGCTGTTACAACTAATTAAATTGGTTGCATAACCAGGACATGTACACAGGAGCAGCAGAGCTCTCATCTGGGATCAGCTTTGGTTCCATCCTGGAAAAGACTTTCATACCATTTTCTCTCTTTGGGAAAAGTGTTTTGTGACAGGACCCAAAACCAAGGAAGTCAATCAACAGTGCTTGCAGAGAAAGAATAATTATTGTAATCAGATATCCAACATGTTTGTTAAATTTTCAAGGAAAGAAAGATGAAGAAAGGTGTGCAGAGATAATGCTGCTGCTGAGGCTACATTATTTCAGAATGTTGGAAGAATGTCCATTCTGTCTAGCTAAGTACAGAACTAGCTAAATTTTGTTGAACGAATCCTTCTCAGTTGAGGAACTTCACTTCACTGGGACATGATCTCCCTCTGGGTATTTCCAAAGGCACTTGCCTCTCTGCACTGCCCGTGTATATAATACAGTTACATTTTGTTATGCAGATTGTTTTATTGGCCACCTGACACTTGCATGCAAGTTAGAGATATTGGAACTCATCATCTGTCCCCTATGGTAAAGGTGCAAATGTTTCTTATATTTAGACCTGATTAAACATCCCCACTGAAATAGAGACATAAAAGAAGAGCTGGATCATCTCGGGCTCTATGAGTGTCCCTTGTCCCAGGTCCTGCAATACCATTCACCAACATGAGCTACGTGTAGATTCTTCCTTCCCAGTGCATGAGGAAAATTAGGTTTTTAGAATGCCTTTCCCAGCAGTTAGCGTGCAGATCAGGAAATGCCTTAGAAGACGGTGGACTTGGAAGTCATCCAGTCATCTAGAGATGGGAGCTGTAGAGATGCAGGACCAGATGCACCACACTGCAATTTCTGACTGGGATGCGTACACAACTTCCCTTTCCAGGGAAACCAAGGCAAAATCACCAAGATCTCACTCTGCTAAACAGCTGGGACATGACTGGCATTTTTACCAAGATGGGATTGCAAATGGGCTTTCGGTGTCAAGAATACAGACTAATGGCAGCACAGTCCTGCACTGGTAACAGAGACTGGAGGGACTAGCTTCAGGGATTTTATTTGCAGACAGGGACATGAAGTCACCATAGGTTGCCTTTACACTTGGTGGAAGTATAGGCATCTTCACAGACTGAGCCATCTGGATGCTATGGGTGTCCAGACTCTTCTAGGTGCAAGCAACAATATAGAGTCCTTGGTCCTTTGATGCTGAGAACAAATCTCTTCTCTTTCTTCCCAGTCTGCTTCCTCCAAACGGAGACCAATCTATATAAACGGCAATTGGGACAGAGTGACATCTCCAACTCCAATTGCCTTGAGTTTTAAAACAATCTGGTGATAACACAAGGTAACATTGGCAGATTATACTACTGCACTAGAATGTAGAATGCTTTTCTTGTTTTGCCTTTTTTTTTTTTTTTTTGTAAATAGGATACAATTGTATTAGCATTGAGTACCTTGACTGTAATCTACAAGACAGGATAAAAATAGTAAAGTTGACTGGTTGTGAAATTAAGTTAATCTGAATGTTCTTTGGCAGTGTGTAAAATTTCTGTCACTAGAGTACTCAACATCAATACAAGGACAAATGATAATTTAATAGATATTTAAGAATCCATAAGCTAGTTTCATCTTGAGTAGGATCAGTAAAATGCCTTGTACTGCATTCAGCTTCCTCTATGAAGCAATTCACATGAAGTACTCAACAGTGAGGAGATTCTCCACCAGCGTTTTTGGTTTTAAACACTCCTATTCCTCCTGCCTGCCCAGGCAAAGGAGTAGGAAAACTGTGAGATAACTGAACAACAGTAACAGTAATGACACTGTCATTTTGAGTAGTTAACAGGTAGTAGAAAGGATGGCAATAAAAAAAAATTATATTGAATGCATACTCATCTGTACAGATTTGTAATGAAAAACAGTGCTGTTGTAGAGTATGAAATGATGTTGCTATTTTCCTAAGCTCTCCAGTAAAGCATCGGATGAAATCCTACCTGGAGCTGAGTGAGGTTCCTCTGCCTTATTTTTGTATTCTTGTCCTGTACAGAAGAGTACTGTGTTAAAAAAAAAAAAAAAAAAAATATTTTCCTGTGGTCTTCCCCTGATGTCTCCAAAACTCACTGTGTCTTGTCTATGCTATTTCCATTATCAACTATCTGATATCTGATAAGTAAATGTAAGTCTATCCCTTGCAATAAAAAGAAAGGTAAAAGCTTGTTACTAGTAAAAGCTCTCTCTTTAAAAGTCATTCAGCATTGTAACTCTGAGATTTCCCTTGGTGACCGTTAAAGAGGTGATTTGCCTAGTGGCATCCACACTCCTGAATTAAGGGTGTTGGTTGCCTGTACAGTGCACAGGAGCTGTGCAGAGAGGACATCTAAGCTGGTAAGAAATGCTGTGGGAGTAACACCACTACTGCCTCTCAAGAACAGAGGTGCTAATGTTCCTGCTGGAAAAAGGCGGTTGTCTCTTTCGTTCTTTTTAGCACTGAATTCATAGCTTCATAAAGCACAAAACTGAGTTTCTAAATACCATCTAAATTCCCAACTAAACCCCCCACCAAATCAGCCATCTCACACAGTGGCCCTAGAAACAAGGCTAAACAGGACTTTCTTCCCTTTCCTCCATCTCCTCGGCCCAGAAAGGAGGAATAATCATTCTGAGCACACACAGGAGAGCCAGGCAGCGTCCAGCAAACACAGTCTCGCCTTTGAAGCAGGTTCAGGTATTTTCAGATGGAGGGGAGAAATGAACCCAAGACCAGCACAACCTCAGAAGGTGTGTTGACCAGGAGATGATCAGAGACAATAGCATCAAGTGAGAAGGAGAAAGCCTCAATTCCTCTAGAGCAAAGGTCCTCATAGCTGCACTCTGAAGACACCAACTGGTTTAAATCCTGAAGGTGGAATATGTGTAGGAATATGTGTATATCTTTACTGGAGACTTAATCATGTAGCTGCTTAGCACTAGTATGGTGGGGAGTATTCTGGTCATATCCAAGGAGAGGTGTCTAAATGTCATAAAGCCTTTACAAATGACTGAGAAAGTCTGCATAATAGTAGGGAAATAGGAATGTTAGGAATCTAATTAGCACCAGATTAGGCATATTCCATGTTCCTAAGTCCTTTTGTGAATCTGGTATCCTAAATATAATTACAGTTGGCATTTCTCCATTTTATTTTTTTCTAAAGTATGTGTATATATAAAGCATTATATATATTTCTTTTTTTTCTTGGCATCATGAAAGTTTCATCCTCCCATTTCAAATCCTCCCTCAAGTCTCTGTACCACGAATCTACTAACTGTGACCCATGAAATCTTGTGCCTTTCTTTACATCTTTGGTTATTCTGTTTAAGATCTGTACATGCAGGAGATGCAAAGACAGCTGTTATTTTGTTCCCAAAACATTGGACACTGCTGTGGGGAGATACTGCACAGATTTCTGTCATTGCTATTTTCATGCTGTTCTTTCTGCTTGATTTTTTCTTGCCTTAATCTTCCCTCTACAACAGCTTAAAAATAGAAATACTGTTTTTCCTCCTTATATATAGGAAATCTTATAGATTCCACTACTGCATGATGGATTGTTCTTTATAGACTACATATATTTTTAGCACAGTGTAAAATAATGATGCCACAAGTTATTTAGTTAAAACAGGGAATGTATGGAAAACAGTGTAGGCTCAGTTCTGTTGCTTCAAAATCTAGCATCTCCTTACCTAAAGCATATTTCTCCTCAACTCTCTCTGTAGGCATTGGAACATGATAGGTATCTTCCCAGAGTGATTGATCTCCTCCTAAAATCTAACTTACTCTTGGAGATGCTCACAATTCATCATGGGCAGCATCAAAGTCTGGGATCATAGGATCATAGAATCATAGAATGTTTAGGTTGGAAGGAACCTATAAAGGTCATCTAGTCCAACCTGCCCTGCAATAAGCTGGGACATCTTCAACTAGATCAGGTTGCTCAGAGCCCCATCCAACCTAACCTTGAATGTTTCCAGGGATGGCACATCTACCACCTCTTCGAACAACCTGTTTCCGTGTTTCACCACCCTCATCGTAAAAAAAAATCCACCTTACATCTGGTTTAAATCTTCCCTCTTTTAGTTTAATGCCATTATCCCTTGTTCTATCACAACTTCTCTTCTCCAGGCCAAACAACCCCAACTCTCTCAACCTGTCCTCATAGGAGCAGTGGTCCATTCCTCTGATCATTTTTGTGGCCCTCCTCTGGATCCGCTCCAACAGGTCCATGTCCTTCTTATGTTGGGGGCTCCAGAGCTGGATGCAGTACTCCAGGTGGGGTCTCACTGGAGCGGAGTAGAAGAGCAGAATCACCTCCCTTGACCTGCTGGCCATGCTTCTTTTGAGGCAGCCCAGGATATGGTTGGCTTTCTGTGCTGCGAGCGTACATTGTTGGTTCATGCCCAGCTTTTCATCCACCAGTACCCCCAAGTCCTTCTTGGCAAGGCTGCTCACAATCCCTTCACCCCCCAGCCTGTATTGATATCAGAGGTTGCCCTCACCCAGGTGCAGGACCCTGCAGTCCATCTAGTACCTTCAGTTAGATGTTTTACATTAGAGAAGAGAATTTAGATTTTAGGTGCCCATGGTGCTAGCTGCTCCAAACAGCACCCTGTGGCAGTATGGTATGTCACTAAAACAGATAATCAGAGGCTTGCATGCAGACCTACAGCCTTTGCACATTTTACTGGTAAAGTTATACTACTGTAGACATAACAATAAATGAGAATAAATTAGAATAAACAAAAAACTGCAGAAACACAGCATGTTTGCTCCCTGTTGGACAGCTAGCCAAATTTCATTTTCACTGTTTTTAATACTAATAACTCCTTTCTGTTCACAGGAATTGCTCTTATTTCGGCTTGATATAATTATAAAAGAATCTGTCCTGTTCTCCAGGGTCTATTCAGATTCAGAGTTTTCAAAGAAATCTGGAGTTGCCATTATCATTTTCATACAATTTTCAACATGATACGCTATGTTCAATATGATGAAACACTGCATCATTACAGTAGTGGGGAACAACATGGCAAAATTATTTCTTACACAGTGCTGCAAATGACTGATTACTCTTATTATTGGGACTTGACATGATCAAAAAGAAAAGTATCCAAAATTTTGCAAATAAATCAAATAGAAACTGACAGGTGTAATTATTTTATATATTTGGAAGGAATTAAAAATCTCCGAAGTGAAGAGTTCTATAAACACAACAGATGTTTTAAAAAGAAAAAAAAAATAAATCTGCTTCTTAACATAGTAGCAGCTGGTGTCCTGCAATTACCCTCTGCACATTGAATTTTGTGAATGTTGCAGCCTGCTTACAGATAGTTTTATCATTGTTCAATTTGCATTTAATATTCTAGCATATTCTTATTTTTATATAGCAAAATGAAGGTATGAGCTGAAACTCCAAAGCTAAATGTTCGTACTGGTGTCTGCAGACATCAGAAAAAAGCATTCCTGGACCTTCTAACAGATCCGGACTCTTTGAAGATACAGGGTTAAGATCCAGAAAAGCTGGATGCAATTCCTTCAGACCCCTGCATACTGTTGGCATACTTTCCCCAAAACAGAGATGGATCCTGAGGGTGGTTTGACCTTCCTCTGCTTTTGCTTAAAGCTAGTTGATGGTAGCTGTTTGCCAATTTGCTGCTTCACAAATGAGAATCATCTTGCCTTGACTAAGCTGCTGACAACTCAATGTGTGTTTCAACCCAGGATCCTCATTTCCCGACTGTAAAACCAAAACATTACTTCTTTAATGAAACATGCATTGCACCTTTCTAGGTTCCAGTGTTCCCAAGGACCATTTGCAGGCGTATTTTTAAGCACCACTGTGTGGCAGGTAGGCTGCAAAATTTAGGTACTTAACCTGTCTCTAAAATTCAGCTACACAGTGGAGCGCATTTAAGAATGTGTTGTTTGCACAGATAAAAGACAGAGGTAGCACTTTTGTGGCCCTCCAAAGGTATGTTCTGATATGGATACATAAGCCCTCCCGGCAATTGATAAAGTAGGTATTTGCTTCAAGGAAAAAAAAAGCTTCCGTGTATTTTGGATGCACACTAAGGTCCTAAGTCAGAAGGAGCAAATGGCATCCCCTAATTCAGGTGTGCTCAGCGGCTGGTGGAGCAGTTGTGGGCAGCTTGTACCAGAATCTCTTCTTACAGAAATAAGTCCCAGTTCAGTTTTTGAGGCTGTCAAATTCAGCAGGGGTCTGAGCTTGGTTTGGGGCTTCTGAGGTACAGCAACACCAACATAAAATAATTGTTCATTTCAGTTTTGCTCTTCAACGGGGACAGTTAAAAATGAGTGTAGGAAGTATTGTATTTAATGTACAAGAAGGGGGGAAAAAAAAACCTTTTAAGGCATACTTCTGTTTAGTCATTTTAAAACAAAAGAAACACTGACGTTGCCTAAACCCAGAGGACGTGTCATTTGAGATAATCCAGGGTGAGCAAGACATTCAGATGAGTCTGTCACATATGACAAATGCCATTGTAGACCCATGCCATTCTGTAGTAGCAGCTGGAGCCAATACCAAAGAGTGTGCCAAAAAGGAGCCAAAAAGGTACCCTGTCCTTTCCTGGTCACCATCATCCAGCAGTTTTTTCTCATCAGCGAAAATCAAAGCCCAAATGCCCTGCCGTGGCCACGCTGGGGGCTGGTGTCGAGCCATGAGCTGGGAAACTGCAGCCATTCAAGGGTATACTTAGGAAAATTTGCTGTAATTTCTGAAAAGGAGGAATTCTTCTTTCCAGAAATAGTATAAATATTATGTCAGTGATGTTTATGTGTTATTCAGGCCTTTCCGTGTCTTGTTCGTTATGTTGCAGAGCTGGAGGATGGTTTGATTACATAGTGCTATGTCAGATGCTTGCTTGAATAGTAATATTGAATTCATACTGAGCTCCTGAAGTCTTTACATTTCCCACTGCTTTGACATTACCCACCCATCAAGAGTACTAATTAGAGGGAAAATATAGTTCACACCAGTCATTTATTTTTATACAGCACCCCTCGGCATAAACTTCCTAATGTCCTTTTCTCTCATTAAAATCCAATCAACTAAAAGTATTCTTTATTAAGTGGCCCATGAAATAACTTTTTAATTTTAGAACAAAAGAATATGAGGGCTATTGCCTGTTTGAAATATTTCCTAACAATATACTCTGGAGAAAGAAGAGATACGTACATCTCCAACACACTGGAGAGATCTTGAGAAAACAGCCCCCTAAAAGGAGGGCTGGAGTTTCATTGCCTCAGTACCTGCTGCTTCTTTTCCACCATGCCTTCTCCACGTTTATGATTGCAGCTTTGGAAGATGAAGGTGAAAATAAAAGACAAATCAAGTACAGGAAGGAGAAGTATATTAAAAAAAAAAGAGAACATGGAAATAAGAGAAAATAAATCTTTGCTGATACCAGGTGCAGTGACAAAGTAATTGTTTTAGAGAATGCTCCTATCAGAATACCTCTTTGCTACAAAGGAAAGGAGAGTGGAAGACAGCCTCAGTACAAGCAAGAATATTTGCAATCTTATTTGTCAAATAGTCTTACTTGTTTTTACCTATGTAATGCATTCATTTAAACCTAAACCCCGTTGTGGAAGCGTGCAACACATCGACAGCTGGAAGCAGTGGTAGGATTTGGCTTGCCATCGCTGACACATCATGCCAGCACTTCAGCGAGGTGCATTGTCACTTGTGTGGTCACACAGTGAATAGGACAGCTGTATGGAGATGCCTCCCCCCAAAACCAAACCTTGTAAATGCCAATCTGTTTCCATAAATCCCTTTTGAAACATTGATTGCAATCTAACGAGGGGTCCTGTTGTGTGAAAATGAGGATTTTCATGTGCATGCTTGTGGGTTCAAAGCCACCCTTGTTCTGGACTGGTTGAATTTACCTTGCTTTCCCTTCATGAACTCTTTGGATCATTAAAGGCTTCTCCCTGGCTGAACTATCACCTGGTGGTATGACTTGGACTACCAGGTTTTCAGCTGTGTTTCAATAAACAGCACATAAGCCTGGTGTTGGATCAGTTGTGGGAATACAGCTGGAGTGAAATGCCTGCCTGTGCAGCCTCACGTGCCAGACAGCCTGACAAACAAGGTCAATTATTAAAACCACAAAAGTCCATGTAGACAAGGCCTGCTGTCACAGAGTGCAGTAATGGCATTATAAATGCTGAGCAGTAATGCTGATTTCTACCCTGCATGAAAAGTTTAAGATAGGTTAAGGAGAAAAATATTCTGGAAGACATTTCTTGTTGGGATTTCTGACAACAGGATCCATGCAGCTGTTACCACCGCAATAGAATCATAGAATTGTCAAGGTTGGAAGAGACCCTTGGGATCATCGAGTCCAACCATCTACCCTACTCTACAAAGTTCTCCCCTACACCATATCCCCCAACACCACATCTAAACAGCTCTTAAACACATCCAGGGATGGTGACTCAACCACCTCCCTGGGCAGCCTATTCCAATGCCCAACCACTCTTTCTGTGAAAAATTCTTTCCTAATGTTCAGTCTAAATCTACCCTGTTGGAGCTTGAAGCCATTCCTTCTTGTTCTGTCATTAGTTACCCATGAGAAGAGACCAGCACCAACCTCTCTACAGTGTCCTTTCAAATAGTTGTAGAGTGATGAGGTCTCCCTTCAGCCTCCTCCTCCTCAAACTAAACAGTCCCAGCTCCTTCACTCACCAGTGCTGAGTACAGGGGCACAATCACCTCCCTACTTCTGCTGGCCACGCTATTTCTAATACAAGCCAGGATGCCGTTGGCTTTCTTGGCCACCTGGGCACACTGCCGGCTCATATTCAGCCACTTGTCAATTAGAACCCCCAGGTCTCTTTCTGCCAGGCAGCTTTCCAGCCACACTTCCCCAAGCCTGTAGCGCTGCATGGGGTTATTGTGGCCCAAGTGCAGGACCTGGCACTTGCCCTTGTTGAAACTCATACCATTGATGTTGGCCCAATGATCCAATCTATCTAAGTCTCTCTGTAGAGCTTCCCTATCCTCCTGGGAATCAACACTCCTCCTTAACTTGGTGTCATCTGTGAACTTGCTGATGATACACCCTATGTCATTATCGAGATCATCAATAAAGACGTTAAACAGAAATGGTCCCAACACTGAGCCCTGAGGCACACCACTTGTGACCGGCCGCCAGCTGGATTTAAATCCATTGAGCACCACTCTTTGGGACCTTCCAGTCAGCCAATGCTCGATCCAGCGGATCATATGCTCATCCAGGCCGTGTGAAGCCAGTTTTTCCACGAGAATTGTATGGGGGACAGTATCGAAAGTCCAGGTATACAATATCAACAGCCTTTCCCTCGTCCAATAATCTGGTTATCTTGTCATAGAAGGAGATCAGGTTCATTTGGCAGGACTTGCCTTCCGTAAACCCATGCTGACTAGGCCCGATCCCCTGGTTGCCTATTATGTGGGTTTTGATGGCCCTCAAGATGACCTGCTCCATGACCTTCCCTGGTATCGAGGTTAGACTGACAGGTCTATAGTTACCTGGATCCTCCTTTTTGCCTTTCTTGTAGATGGGTGTTACATTTGCCACCCTCCAGTCCATTGGGACCTCCCCAGTTAGCCATGACTTCTTGTAAATGATGGAAAGCGGTTTGGTGATCATGGCTGCCAACTCTTTCAGCACTCTTGGGTGTAGCCCATCCAGTTCTGCATCTTTCTTGTTTACCAAAGCAACATCCTGGCTAAACTATTATGCAGGAGTGAAAGGAGGAGTTCAGGTGTCACCATGCTTGCAATCTATTACATTTTTAAAGAAGGAAGCTCTATGGGACAATAATTTTGTTACTGCAAGGAACACGTTGAGATATGGACCTCCTGGGATCCTCCCTGTTTAGATATTTTATTAGTTTGCTATCTTTTATCCTCTATTTCAGAAAAATATATATTCTTCATTGTTTAACTAGCTTTTGTTAACCCTGTCCTGTGTAACTCTCAGCTACCTCAGGAAAATCTCACATAGAGGAAAAGATAGAGAAAAAAAATCAGAAAGTGACCAAGTGAGACTCCAAAACAGTGCAATGAAATACTACTTTTATTTACATACATTGTGTCATGAGGGCTAATGGTGCCACATGAGGCCAACTGAGGGCAGAGGTTTACCCAGGGTTTGATTCTAAGCTGAGAACATGGTTTCTGATGCCCCTGTCTTAGACTGGTGAAAGAATATTCACACAAGGAAGTGAAAGGTACTTGTAGTAGGGATACAGGACTCCAACCAATATTCTACTTCATCTGCACATTCTGCATCAAACCCAACAAAAATTTTTGTCCCAGTGGAATAAATACCATGTGAGGGCTACCAGTTAGCTATCACCTGGGGCAACGAGGGAATCTAAGGGGAAACCAAGTGAAAAAAAGCTACTAATGGCATTACAGCTGACAGTGGTTATAATCCAAGCTTTATGCTGATATCTGAACTGACATACAGCTTGGATGCTGAGTGGTATAAAATATACAAGGATATGCTGTGGCTGCTGCAAACAAGCCTCAAGAGAAGGGACTGCTTTTTGTAAACTCAGTCTTTTTTGATCTTATGGCATGGATCAAGTGAAACTATCCAAACTTTTTTTTTTTTTTTCTGTCAAATATTTCACATGTTTTGGAGCCTTTAGTCTCAGTTTAGAAGCTAGGCAGCCTTGACTTTCCTTACTGGTTCAGTTCATACTCTTTCAGCAAACAAATCTTCACCAGTTCAAGCCAATCAATTAAATGCATCCATCCCTACTTAGAGCCACTCGCCCAAACTGTCAACAGCAGCTGCTTCTGCTGGAAGAATAAAATGTTTCTGACAGGACAAATGAAGGAAAGCTCCAGCTCTGTCATACCTTGTGTCTGGATGAGGAAGGGTAGAAGTGTCTTAGGGGGAGGCCAGGGCATTGCCCAGACATACACAGGAGTACAACTGGAAGTGCAAGTGAAGGTCATGCCTGCCCAGAAATCTTCCTCCAGAATAAGTAATGCATGGAGTTCTGGGTGCAGACCTGGGCTCCCAAGTGCAAGAATGATGTGGACGTACTGGAGCAAGTCCAGAAAAGGGCCACAAAGATGGTGAAGGGACTGTAGCATCCCTCATAAAAGAATCTGGGACTATCTAGAGTGGAGGAGAGAAGGCTCATGTATAAATACCTGATGGAGAAGTAAAGAAGATGGACCCAAACTCTTCTCAGTGGTATCCTGTGAAAGGCCAAGAGGCAATGGGCATGAATTAAAATACAGGAAATTCTATTTAAATATAGGAAAAAACTTTTTACTGCGTGGGTGGTCAAGTACAGGATTAGGTTGCCCAAAGAGGCTATGGAGTTCCAGTCATTTGAGATCTTCAAATCCCGACTGGACACAGTCATGGGCAACTTTCTCTAGCTGTCCCATCTCTGAGCAGGGGGTTGGACTGTACGATCTCCAGACGTGCTTGCCCAGCTCAGCCTTTCTTTGATTCTGTGAAACAGAGCACACTAAATATGCTCAATTAATCCTACATGTGGACCTGCTTGTTCCAGAATACAAATATTTCTTCCTTAACTACATGGGTCTAAATGAGACAGCTTAGAGTAGCTACCTCCTCCAGATGAGTCCTACATCTGAGATATCTGAGTTTTGGAGCTGATCTGCTCTGAGTTCTGCCCAGTCTCAGCAGCACATGAGCAGTGAGTTTTTCATCTGCAAAAATTTCAAAGGGACAGGTGAGCTAGAACAGAAAGGACTAATATCACAGTCATGGCCCCTGGCACAGGCCTCTGTGCGTACCACTCTGCTGCTCTGCATCCCCAGAAAGGCTGCAAACCACCTGCGGTCTGACCTCCTGAGGTGGGCAATGGGCTCCTTCACCACGCCGTGGGTGTGCGCTAGTCACCCCTGCCAGGGAAAAGGGAAAGCAAAGCATGGCTCCCCAGCTCTCCCACACCACTCCTGCTCACAGGGTGTTTGTGTCTAACTAACCATCCTCCCAGAGAAATTCCCCTAAGGATGAAAAATTTCCCAGAGATACCTGGGCACCCCTCTCCCAGAAAAGTTGCTGGACGTCAGGCACTTCAGTAGGAGCAGAGGGCTACATGACTCTAAGAACCTGCTCTCATCCCATGATTACAAGCATGGAGAAAAAGAAAGGAGAGACACAGTTCAATTCTGCTTTTATTAGATCCTCACCTCTTTTTTTTTGCCAGGTTTTTAAAGGCAAGAGCCTTAGAGCGAAAGAGGGAATGAGTCACTGCAATAGCTTCTCATTAAACTAATGACAAGACATATAAACAGAGGGAGCTCACTTGGCTAATGTTCCTACTATCCGCAATGCTAAGCCATAGGAAATTGAACCAGAAGAAAAGTCATGTAGCATGCCTTGGACTGGGTGTTCAATTAACCTTAAATTGGAAATGTTAACATTTCCAGGTGCCCTGTGGCTGGATAGGGTGAAAAAGAGGTAAAATCGAATATCAAGCTCTGTTGTTTGCACTTTGGAGTGAGTATGCACTGGTTAGTAGCACCTCTGTTGAACCACATTTCCAAAGGTGGAGAGTTCCTTGCTGTTCTTATTGCTCTTTTTTTAATATCAAGTCAATTACCCAGACACCTCCTTGGGTTATGGTAGGTGCTGAACACTTCTGAAAAATATCCTCTCAGTAAAAGCCATTATTTTCCAGTCTGACTCCATAAAAATCAACCTGCCAGAAAAAATAAATTCTGAAGGACCCCATGCTAAAACCTCTCTTCAGAGAATACTCCATTTTCTGTAGAGAAGCAGACATGAATGATACTCATCCAATTCAAAGAGATTAAAAAGGCAATAAGATGTTAAGCTGCAGAAAACATCTTATAGGAAAACTGTTCTAGGTCTACAGCATCAGCCACAGATTACAGGAAGAATAAGATCTTTTGGTACTGAGAAAATAATACTGAAATTGTTTTTAAAATTGCAAACACTCGTCAGTGTTCAAAACAGACCCATTTTCAGCAGTATTTCCCAACTAATATTTAATAACTTTTTAATTTGAAATTTTAATTGAAATGAATGAGAAATGCAATCATTATTTTGAAAAAATTTGATAAAATTTTATTTTGTGCAGTTCCTGATATGCTTTACAAAAATGTGGACGTAGCAGTATAAATGCCAACTAATTTTTAAGAAATGAATTGAAGACCAAGTTTTTCTAGCAACAAGTCTATGTAATTGTGTAAGATCTTAGTCCTCTCTGCCTGATAATTTTATGTTTTGGAGCAATTCATGTTGAAGCATCTGTTACAGCTTTGGAACCAGCAACAACATACCTTTTTGTCTCATAAATACCTTAAAAATAGCTGAAGCTTCTTCAGCTCCATGGCTAATGGGAAGGAAATGAGGAAATATGTTCCTTTTATTTCCTCTCCTTTGTGTAAAGGCCAAGGTTTAACAGAGAAAGAAGAATAATTTAGAATTTTAAGTATGTGTTTGCAATCAGGAGAACTCCTCTGTATAAAGATCCTTAACAAGAGAAAACAAAAAGAGCAGAATGTTAAAACCACTAAAAACTGTATAGAAATGTAAGGCCAACATGAAAACAGCCCAACAAATTAAATTACACAAATATTTTTTGTGATCAGTACATTAAATTTATGCATTACAAATTGTACAACATTGCTATATGATAAAACATGAGACCTGAGCAATCATTTATTCCTGGCATTGCTCAGCATGCAGTAGAAGTGCAAGTAGAAGAATGACTTTAACACTGAGTAACCCCCACTAATAAACAAGGCCATTATCCTGGCACTGCAAAAAATAATTACAAATAGTTGAAGTTGTGTGGGTGGCTGGGTGGGGGGTTGCCGATAGACTGTAATGGAGATATTTTTGAGCCTGGAGGTACAAGTCATTTTCTCTACTGGTTTCTAGAGAGAGTGGTTTCAAAAGTGGCAGCTAAAAATAAAAGGACAACATTATTATTAAACACCATCAAGCTGACAGACACTTCTTTATTAGGATGCAAATAAACTCTTCATGTCACAGCTGATGACTCCTGCTTCTTTCAGTTCTTTGCCAAACTTGAATCTTTTGGCCAACAGTTTTCACAAGAAGCAAGTGCCTTACTTTGAGTGTGTTTATTTAAGCTCTGTCTAATGCTGTTCAGCCTTTTCTGAAGGAGGGATTAAGGAAAGATATGTTGTCTTGTGCTCATCACAAGTCTTATGATGCTTTTTAATTAAGTTCTAGCACCTCCACATGACACAGCCAAGATGACATCCATCTATCTAGACTTGGTGCCAAAGCTGTTCTTTCTGCAATCCTTGTGCAACGTTATTGCCATCTCAGCTTCAGTTTCATCTGAAGTTCAATGCCTTCTTTGCCTCAGTCTTCACTAGGTATGTCACCCAGACCTCTGTGCTGAGCGAAAGGGTTAAAGGAGGAGAAGGAACAGCAGTGCAGAGGAGTCGGGGTCTACTGGAGAGAACATGAGCAATAGAAGTCCCTGTGGCTGATGAGCTACATGCAAGGATGATGAGAGAGCTGTCTAATGTCCTTGTAAGGCTGTTCTCTATTGTATTTGAAAGATTCTGCAAACTGGGGGAGATCTCTGACACCTGAAGAATGGCAGCCAACTTCAAAAATGGCCAAAAGGAAATACAAGCTGATTAGACTTACTGCAGTCCATGGGAAAATCATGGAGCAAATCCTCTTGGAGCACATTTCTGGTCACAAAAGTGAGAAAAAATGTGGTAGTGAATATAATCAGCATGGATTTACCATGCATAAATCATGCATAATCACTCCTGACCCACCTGATAGCTTTCTGTGATAAAATGACTGGATTTGTGGATTAGAGGAGAGAAATGGATATCATTTACCTTGATTTTAGCAAGGCTTTTGACAATCTCCCACAATATTATCCAGTTGAGACATATGTTTTGGATGAGTGGGTAGCTAGATGGGTATACAAATGGTTGGTTCATCAGAATCAGAGGGCACCAATTAATGAGTTGTACTCCACCTGGATGCCTGTGACAAGTGAGATACTGCAGGGGTCCTCTCCTCTTGGGATCTGTCCTATCTAACATCTTTATCAGTGACCTGGCGAAGGCAACCGAGTGCACTCTCATCAAATTTGCAGCAAGATGACAACAAGTTGAGGAGACCAATTGACATGCTTAAAAACAAGGCTGCCATCCAGAGAGGCCTAGACAGGCTGCAGGAAGAAGTCAACATGAAACTTATGAGAAGCAAAGAAGACAAATGCCAAGTCCTGCAGCTATGAAGGAAGAAGCCACTGCAATGACACAGGCTGGGGGCTGCCTGGGTCTGCAGAAGGGACCTGGGGGCCAGGCTGGGCAATGAGTTGCACAGGAGCCAACAGTGTGCCCTGGCAGCAAAGATGGGCAACAGCCTCCTGGGATGTCTTAACAGGAGCAGAGATGGTAGGTTGAGGGAATAGGTCATCCCCCTTTAATCACTTCTTGGACCACATCAGGATACTGCATTCAGCCTAGTCCACTCAGGACAAGAAAGGCAACAACAAACTGGAGTGAGTTCAGAGGAGGCCACCAAGCTGGTCAGAGGCTTGAGCACTTGCCCTATGAAGAGAGGATGAGGGAGCAGGACTCTTAAGCCTGGAGAAGAGATGGCTTTGGGTGCACCTCACAGTAGCTTCCCAGTTCCTATGAGGAGGTTACTGAGGAGATAGAGCCAGGCTCTTCACTGAGGCGCATGGCAGGATAAGAGATGATGTGTATAAGTTGAAACAAGAGAGGTTCGGACTGGATATAAGGATTTTTTTTTTTTTCTGACCAGGACAATCCATCTGCAGCACAGATATCCCAGATGGTATCATCTCCAGCCTTGGAGGTTTTAAAGACCTGGCTGGATAAAGCCCTGAGCAATCTGCTACGACCCCAGAGCTGGCCCTGCTGTGAACAGGAAATTGAGCTTGAGACCTCCTGAGGTCCTTCCCAACCTGAGTTATCCTGTGATTCTGTTCTGTGATCACTCTAAAGTAGACACTGGCATTCAGTCTGCTTCGTCACCCTAACTCTCCACCAGCTGTATTGGCAAGATCTCTACTGACTATAATGGGAACTTAAAAGGCTCCTAGCAGCCATGTAGATGTCTACCTGAGACACCTAAATATTGGTTTGTTAATCTTGAACTGAATCCCACTTTTACTGACACAAATTGAGCCCTGACCAAATTTGATCCCTCATGGATCAAATGTACGTGTTGCACACTAGAACTTTCACTGCAACACTCCACAAGAACTGTTTGTGTTTGTGCATCAAACACGGCATAACCAGCCAGTCAAAAGAGGTGATTATCCTGCTGTATTTAGTGGTGGTGCGGCCTCACCTTGAATACTGTGTGCAGTTCTGAGCCCCACAATTTAAGGAGGATGTGAAGATCTTTGAATGTGTCCAGAGGAGGTCAACAAAGTGGGTGAAAGGGCTGGAAGGAATGTTCTATGAGGAGCGGCTAAGGATTTTGGGCTTGTCTAGCTTGAAGAAAAGCAGGCTGATGGGCAACCTCATTGCTCTCTGCAGCTACCTGAGGAGGAGAAGTAGAGAGGGAGGTGCTGAGCTCTTCTCCCTGGGATCCAGTGATAGGATCATAGAAGCATAAAATCATAGAATCATTATGGCTGGAAAAGACCTTTAAGATCATCAAGTCCAGCTGTTACCTAACTCTACCAGGCCCACTTCTAAATCATGTCCCTGAGCACCATATCTAGATGGCTTTTAAATACATCCACAGATGGTGATTCAACCACTGCCCTGGGCAGCCTGTTTCAGTCTTTGATAATCCTTTCAGTATAGAAGTTTTTCCTAATATCTAACCTAAACATCCCCTGGTGCAGCTTGATGCCACTTCCTCTTGTCCCATTGGTTGTAACTTGTGAGACCAACCTCCACCTCTCTACAACCTCTTTTCAGGTAGTTGTACAGAGCAATAAAGTCTCCCTTCAGCCTCCTTTTCTTCAGACTAAACAACCCCAACTTCCTCAGCTGCTCCTCATAATACTTATTCTCAAGATCCTTCACCAGTTTTGTTGCCCTTCTCTGGACCCTTTCCAGCACCTCACTGTCCTTCTTATACTGCGGCACCCAAAGTTGAACACAGTAATCAAGGTGCGGTCTCACCAGTGCTGTGTACAGTAGGACAATCACTTCTCTAGCCCTGCTGGCTACACTATTCCTCCAAAGTTGAATACAGTAATCAAGGTGCGGTCTCACCAGTGCTGTGTACAGTAGGACAATCACTTCTCTAGCCCTGCTGGCTACACTATTCCTGATGTGGGCCAGGATGCTGTTGGCCTTCTTGGCCACCTGAGCACACTACTGGCTCATGTTCAGCCAGCTGTGAATCAGCACTCCCAGGTCCTTTTCTGCCGGGCAACTTTTCAGCCACTCCTCCCCAAGCCTGTAGTGCTGCATGGGGTTGTTGTGGCCCAAGTGCAGCACTCTGCACTTGGCCTTGTTGAAGCTCATACTATTGGACTCAGCCCATTGATCCAGCCTATCCAGGTCCTTCTGAAGATCTATCCTACCCTCAAGCACATCAGCACTCCCACCTAACTTGGTGTCATCTGCAACCTTACTGAGGGTGCTCTCAATCCCCTTGTCAAGAATAAAGATATTAAACAGAAGTGTCGCCAACACTGAGCCCTGTGGAACACCCCTTGCAACTGGCTGCCAACTGGATGTAACTCCATTCACCACCACTCTCTGGTCCTGACCATCCAGCCAGTGTTTGATCCAGCAGAGTGTACGCCTGTCCAAGCCTTGGGTACCCAATTTTTTCCTGAGAATTCTGCGGGGAACAGTATTGAAGGCTTTACTGAAGTCTAGGTAAATAACATCCACAGCCTTTGCCTTGCGCACCAAGTGGATCATCTTGTCATAGAAGGAGATCAGGTTTGTTAAGCAGGACCTGCCCTTCATGAACCTGTGTTGACTAGGCCTGATCGTCTGGTTGTCCTTTAAATAATATATAATGGTGCTCGAGATGGTCTGCTTCATAAGTTTCCCTGGCACTGAGGTCAGACTGACAGGTCTGTAGTTCCCTGGATCCTCCTTCTGACCCTTCTTGTAGGTGGGCGTCACATCTGCTAATCTCAAGTCCATTGGGACCTCCCTGGTTAGCCAAGGCTGCTGATAAATTATGAAGAGTGGTCTAGTGAGCACATCCGTCAAATCCTTCAGCACTCTTGGGTGCAACCCATCTGGCCCCACAGACTTGTGTGTGTCTAGGTGGTGCAGCAGGTCACTGACTGTTTCCTCTTGGATTATGGAGGTCTAATTCTGTCCCCATCCCTGTATTCCAGCTCAAGGGTCTGGGTACCCAACAAACAACTAGTCCTGCTATTGAAGACTGAGGCAAAGAAGAGGTTAAGTACCTCAGCCTTTGTCCCATCCTTAGTCACTGTGTTTCCCCCCACATCCAATAAAGGAGGAAGATTTTCCCTCATCCTCCTTTTGTTGTTAAAGTATTTATAGAAGCTTTTTTAAATTGCCTTTTACAGCAATAGCCAGATGGAGTTCTAGTTGGGCTTTGAGCCTTCTAATTTTCTCCCTGTGTAGCTTCACATAACCTTAATTCAAGAATTTGTGCATTCGCATTACAGTATAGTGGGGAAGCAGTCACCAGAGACTTAAAGTCTGCGTCACAATACACACATGCAAGGTTGCATAGACAGTCATAGGTCTGGTATTTTCTAAGTGTGGTATGCTTGCCATTATTTTTTTATTGTTTTTGTAGTTTGGATAGATGAGCAAGAGTTGTGCCTTACCTAACTCTCAGAAAGGCATCCAAGAGAATAGTGAATCTGCATGGAAAACAGTTTAATATGCTCATCAGCAGAAGTTTTAACAGAAGTGAAGTTCAAATATTGGTATTCAAAAGGTAAAACCCTTTCTAAAGGAATTTTATTTCTACCTGGTTTAATAAAAAAATAAATAAATGCTGCTACTGCTAAAAGCCTACAACTTTGCTCTCTTAAATATTAGGGGAAAAAAGAATGTTTACCTTCAATCACTAGGCTCAGACTCTCCAAAGCAGTACAGACACTCTTCCCTGAAGGGAAAGGACGTTGACTCTCTGGTCTTATTCCAAAGGACATGAGACAGCCTAATGCTGAAGATAACAGACTCCTCAAAAACCTCTGCACTCCATTATGCAGTCGGGAGGAACAAAAAGATGGAGTTGGAAAAAATAAGTACAGAAAACTGACCTGAAGGCCCAAATCTGATAAATCCCAAATGTACAATCTTCTGAACTAGAATCATAGAATCATAGAATCACAGAATGGTTGAGGTTGGAAAGGACCTTGAAGATCATCAAGTTCCAACCTCCCTGCCATGGGCAGGGACACCTCCCACTAGACCAGGTTGCCCAAGGCCACGTCCAGCCGGGCCTTAAACACCTCCAGGGATGGGGCCTCAACAACCTCTCTGGGCAACCTGTTCCAGTGCCTTACCACCCTTAAAGTGAAAAATTTCTTCCTAATGTTTAATCTAAACCTGCCCTCTTCCAGTTTATAGCCATTCCCCCTCGTCCTGTCACTACATGCCCTAGTAAAAAGTCCTTCCCCAGCTCTCCTGTAGTCCCCCTTTAGGTACTGGGAGGCCACAATAAGATCTCCTTGGAGCCTTCTCTTCTCCAGGCTGAACAGCCCCAACTCTCTCAGCCTCTCCTCATAGGAGAGGTGCTCCAGCCCTCAGATCATCCTCGTGGCTCTCCTCTGGACATGTTCCAGCAGGTCCATGTGCTTCTTATGTTGTGGACTCCAGAGCTGGACGCAGTACTCCAGGTGGGGTCTCACGAGAGTGGAGCAGAGGGGCAGAATCACCTCCCTTGACCTGCTGGCCACACTTGTTTTGATGCAGCCCAGGATATGGTTGGCCTTATGGGCTGTGATTGCACATTGCTGGCTCATGTTGAGCTTCTCATCAGTCAACACACCCAGGTCCTTCTCCTCAGGGCTGGTCTCCAGCCATTCCCCGCTGAGCCTGTATTTGTGCTTGGGATTGCCCCGACCCAGACGTAGGACCTTGCCCTTGGCCTTGTTGAACTGCATGAGGTTGGCTTGGGCCCATCTCTCCAGCCTGTCCAGGTCCCTCTGGATGGCATCCCTCCCCTCCAGCATGTCTACCTTGCCAAACAGCTTGGTATCATCGGCAAACTTGCTGAGGGTGCACTCGACCCCACTGTCCATGTCCGCGACAAAAATGTTGAATAGTACAGGTCCCAGTACCGACCCCTGAGGAATGCCACTCGTCACTTCTCTTCACTTGGACATTGAGTCCAAGCACATATTTGCACACCTGCTAAATCTGGACTTTGTCAACCATAAGATCTGATCTATGCAAGTAGTTTATTAACAAGAGGCAAAAAGAACTTACCATACACTAAGTAAGTAGTTGTGCAATTACAGTTCTTATTGTCCAGTGCCCAAAACAGTAAAAAGTGTGAAATTAAGTGATACAAATCAAACTCTCTTGTATGCAAATATCAAGGCAATTTTTGAACAAGAATTTATGATCAATAACCTCAAATACAGCAGGTAGCTCAAGAAGAATCAGTTCTTACAATTCCGAATTTTAGCAACAACGAAAATATCAAAGAGGCTGAGAAAAGCTTTCTTCTACCAGGAAACTGACTTAAAAATAAATGACTGAGAGAGGTTGAATTGAATAATAATTGCATTTAAGTAGTCTAATATGACTAAAGACAATATGTTCTTCAACTTTAGAATTATCTACTTATGCATTACTGTGAAAAGACAAATTGGATCCAAAAGCTGTTTTTTCAACATTGGCAATGTTTACCTAAAAAGAAAAATTCCCTAAGGTCAAAGTGGCATTAATAATTATATGTGGGTTTTGCTTCTGTAAGGGAATTCCACACACAATTAACATTTAAAGTACACCAAACTTAAATTCTGAATGTGTTATTTAAGGTGAATTGGTACATGAACTGAAAAAACACATATTAAACACATTCTTGATTCTTCATTAAATTCTCTCAGTGCTCTTAATAAATGTGATTACCTGGTTTGAGCCATCTTGTTCATGCACCTTATATCTAATCTCTTGTTATTTATAAACAGTATTTCCCCTGAAGTTTTTCAGGAGATGAAATTCTGGGATTGGAAATCTCCAGAAATGGATTGACAAAAAATAATAATCTGAGCTACAAAACATATCAGTTTTGTGTGTGTCTCTGCTGAGTCCTTACATTGACTCTTCAATCGAAAAATATCTAGTGGACTTGCAGGCCTGAGACCTTCTTGGTTGAGACTTAATACCATTTCACAGATGTATTTTAAGAAGAAAAAGTACAGTGAAGTTAATTAATCAAATATTTGTGATGTAGTGTGTAAGGAAAAAAGACCAGTAATGTAACTAGATTTCACATGAAGCTGTCCAGACGTAAATCCCAACAGTATAATTTCATAGAGTCCAGGACATCACCAAGTGAGGCAGCTCATCACACAACACTCACTTGTCACCCTATTTGAATGTAGATGTGGACTTCATGTTAAAATATGGCAAGAAGTTATTTTGTCATTTTCTCGGTTTCATAATATTTTAAATTCCTCTACCAAACTGGAACAAAACCCAAGAACCTCAAATTAAACAAACGACCGCCCTCCCCAACAAATATAGCTTCACAACAGTGGAAACGTTTACTTTTAGATGCGGAACTTTTTCACTAAAAATCTTACTTTTCACTGTAGTTACATTTCAGAAGAAAGGTATTTCTGAAATGAAAAAGCCGAGCATTTCATTTTGAAGATACTGGAACAAGATAGTAAACGAATGTCAAATATTTTTGACTTGGAAAAAAATACTCAGAGCAATCCCTTGTCATAAAAAAAGTCTAGTTTTGGCAAATTGGAATTTTCAAACTAAAAAAAATTATTTTTCTTGCAAATTACATTCAGCTCTATTCATGCCCAGGATACATTGCAATGAACAGATTCTGGTGTGATTATCTATGTGCATTAGGAAAGAAACCAGCCACAGGCTGAGAGCCAGATGGCCTCCTATGAACTTTGGACTTCTAATTGTGAAAAACAAACAAAATGAAGACCAGAAAAAGGAGGTTGTAATATCCCTTTCAGGGAGTTTTGAAAATGTTTTTCATCTTGATCCTGGCTGGAATACAACAGAGATGAGTACCAGAAAATGTTCTCTAATAAATAAATTTATTGCCTGAGTTATCCCCATTACTTTTTCAATATATATATTCAAATACATATCTATTAGTAGGTGTATCTCATTTGTGGAAGATGATACCACAACTTGAAGAATTATGAACTAAGAGCTTAATCAGCCATCTAAGTACTTGTGAATATGATTTGTAAGTATAATGAGTTAATTTTTTCTCATGTACACCTTTATGCCCCCAATAATTGCAGTGCTCAAGTGGAAATGGGAGCCGCATGTGGCCCTGTATCCCAACAGCAGTCAGTGAGTCACATCAGATTGCACAAGTGCCCAGCTTAGCTATCTCAGAGCGAGCTGGTCTCTGCCTCGTGCTGTTTGGTAAAAAATCGAACATCAGTGAAATAGCAGCTGAATTGTTCTTGAAAAGGAAACCTGCGGCATAAAACTCTGCCAATTTTCCACCCTCCTGACCTTGGATCTCCAAGAAAGAGGTCAAAATATGCCAAACATAAATTTTAGAGCGGCCTAAATATAATGTTGATGAGGTGGTTTCACAATCACTTCTTTGTCGAAGCTCAGCGAGACTCTCCGTGCTCCAGTCCCATTGAGCTCTGGTGCATCCCAAGGTAGACCCGCTTCCTCTGCAGGGATGGGAAGGGGCTGGCTTAAGGCAAGCTGTCCCCAGGGCACCCTGTCCTGCCTTGAGCCACAGAATACTTGGCTCTTTGCCCTTCTCTTGCTATACATGCAGTTTATAAAATTCGACTGCCCAGGAAAATTAAATGTCAGTGGCTATCACACTCCATAATTTCCTCTTTCTGTAGACGGAAATTTCTTATCAGTCTTGCGCACAAAACAGCAGGCAGGGCAGCGTGCTATCAGACCTGGCAGGCTGGAGGAGCTGAGGACGTCTTGTCATATGCCACTTCGGACAAGAGAGAAATGGCAAACAATGGAGCAGTTAAAAGGCAATTTTCACATAAATCTGGCTGACAACAAATGGATTGGAGGTAGGAGGGAACACCAGTCGGTCACCACAGACACATACTATCTTCCAGGAAATTACAGCTGAAGAGGAGGAGGGGATGGAGGACCAGAGCTTGCTAAGAGCAGAGCAGACGGCTCAGGCAGTGTGAAGGCAATGCCATCCAGTCATCAAGTGTGTCACGGGGGAGAATTTACAAGGTATTTTTAAAGTATGCCTTCACATTTATTTGTGTGATAAAATAAGAATAAACCTTCTTTACTAGTGGTGCCTTGTTGTCATTTATCTATGTGCATAGCTGACATGGCCTCATAAACTCATAAAACATTCTGTGGCCAACTACGGCAGTGATGAAGCTGTAAAACGTGTGCCAAAGCAACAGGTGAACAATGTTTTTAAAGCCACTAAATCTTTTCTGGTGAGTTTGAATTTAGAACAGATTTCTTCTCATTATCACTGTTATTATAATGTCCCTCATGAATCCCATACCCTGGAGGCAAGGGGGAAGGTCTGGAGGGAGGAAGATTTCCCCTCAGTTGAGGAGGACCAGGTCAGAGACCACTTGGCCGGTCCTTGGGAGACCCAGACTTTGCAGGTAACCGAGAAAGTCTAGGGAAAGCAAGACTATCCCTTGGTTGATGAGGAGCACGTTAGAGATCAGTTAGATAAACTGGATATACACAAATCCATGGGGCCTGATGGGATGCACCCTCAGGTGCTGAGGGAGCTGGGGAAAGTCATTGCTGGGCCACTCTCCATCATCTTTGAAAGGTCCTGGAGGACAGGTGAGGTGCCTGGGGACTGGAGGATAGCCAATGTCACTCCAGTCTTTGAAAAGGGCAAGAAGGATGACCTGGGAAACTACAGGCCGGTCAGCCTCACCTCCATCCCTGGAAAGATGATGGAACAGCTTGTTCTGGGTACCATCTCAAAGCACCTGGATGAAAAGAAGATTATCAGAAGTTGTCAACATGGATTCACCAAGGGGAAGTCTTGTCTGACTAATCTGATAGCATTCTATGACAAAGCGACTAGATGGGTGGATGAGGGGAGGGCAGTGGATGTTGTCTACCTTGACTTTGGCAAGGCTTTCGACACTGTCACCCACATCATCCTCACAGGCAAGCTTAGGAAGTGTGGGTTAGATGAATGGACAGTGAGGTGGATTGAGAACTGGATGACAGATAGAGCTCAGAGGGTTGTGGTTAGTGG
>NW_009646421.1:58329-68489 GCF_000708025.1 Charadrius vociferus
GGAAAGTCTGAGGGACTTGGGTCTCTTTAGTCTAGAGAAAAGAAGATTGAGGGGGGATCTTATTAATACTTACAAATACTTAAAGGGAGGGTGCCAGGGGGATAGGAGCAGTCTTTTTTCAGTGGTGCCCAGTGATAGGACTAGGGGTAATGGGCACAAGCTTGAACATAGGAAGTTCCATCTTAACATGAGGAGGAACTTCTTTACCTCGAGGGTAGTGGAGCACTGGAACAGGCTGCCCAGAGAGGTTGTGGAGTCTCCCACTCTGGAGACATTCAAAACCCGCCTGGACGCTGTCCTGTGCAATCTGTTGTAGGTGACCCTGCTATGGCGGGGGGTTGGACTAGATGATCTCCAGAGTTTCCTTCCAACCCTGACCATTCTGTGATTCTGTGATTATTACCATTATCTTTATCACTGTGACATATAGAAGTTGTCACAGAATAAAAGATGTCCCGTGGCCTACCAATGGTCATGATTTAAATTTAAAACATGAAACTATTAATAACACCAGAGAGGTGAAGAGGGATCTTCAAGGAAACGAGTGCTAATTGGCAAGATGGGAGGGGATATCAGATTGCCAGAAAGGACAAGCTTTTCCTTTTTTTTTTTTTTTTTTTTTTTTGTAGCTGTTATATAAAAGAAAGTTAGAAGGAGTATTCTGAATGACAGCAAGGCGGAGTATAAAACAACAGAATCATAGAATTGTTTAGGTTGGAAAAGACCTTTAAGGTCACTGAGTCCAACCATTAACCTAGCACTAAACCATGTCCCTGAGCACCACGTCTACACAATGTTTGTGGCATTATCTTGCCAGCATGGGTGAGAATGGAATAGTCATCACAGATGTGTTTAGAATTTAGCAAGCAGGAGATTAGAAACTGTAGAGCAATCAAAGATAGCAATGGTCTTTGAAGAACTGAATGACAAGTGACAGGCAGAGTAGGGACTGGCTGTGAAAGGCTTTGAAAATAGAGATGTCACTTAAATTTAGTGAGACAGAGAAGCAGGATGCAAAGACATAGAAAATAATAGGTAAGTGGTAGCACTCTGAACAGATAAGGGGAAAAATGTATTTATCAAAGCCAGAGGAAAATATGTTGCAACAACTAAGATGAGCTGACGATGAGAGCTGTAAAAGAGATTTAGCTGTGTGGATGGACTGCAAGCATGACATTTATGCGATGCTGTTCAGGGTGAACTTCAGGATGACAGGAAACGCAGAGAAGCTACAGAGAAATTAATGACCAGGCTAAGGACCCAGGAATGGGTACTACCCGAAGGAACTAATACCAAAAGGGTAAGGGAGTGATAAAACACTCTGATAAGTATAGGTGATAGCTGGACATCCATGAGGAGGTGTCAGAGAAGCAGGCTGACATCTTAGTGTGTATCAATAGAGAAAGGCTGGTTAGAGACACAGGCTGTCTTGTTGGGGACTGGAAGAAGATCCAAGGGAGGACAGTCACTGTAACCACAGGACAACACAGTTTTCCAAAGAATAACACGACCAGTGATGTCAAAGTAGACTGTAGGTCAGGAAGGATATTCCTGTAGCACCAGTGCTGAGTGTCTCTGTGACGGGTCACTGAAGGTTTAGGTGTGAGCAAGTGCTTAAGGAAACAGTGTAAAATATTGAAGCCACCTTCACAACAAGATGCAATCAAACTAGAGGAGTGAATTTCTTGCCAAGGGGCAGGGCAAGGAACGTTTTAAGATGGACAAGGTGGAAAGTTTTCTGCACAGTGAGGAAAGAGGTCCAGGGAAGAGTGAGAAGAAAGCAGAAGTGTAAATAACAGGATAAGAAGTGTTCTGGGGAGACAAGCAAGGGCTTACCAGGAGAAGTGAATCCTCTTACCATTGTCTTAGGTACTCTATTCTGTCTCAGTAATTTATTACCCATGGGTCTGTGAATTGATTAACTTGACTGTTATCCAGTTTTTCCCCTGCAGAGCAGAAAGAATTGTAAAAGTTTAAAAGAAAAGTGAATTGAGTGTTCTTCTAACTCTTCATTCTGATTCAAAGAGAAGGAGCAATGATGGAAGAAGATTGTAGAGGATGGTAGAATGAGTAGATTTACTTGCTTGTCACAATTTAAAGGTCATCCATGACACTGGATTGCCAGAAGATTAGTTCACATACTGGAGGAATTGAAACGTTAAGGTGACACTTTTAACAGCACATGGTGGAAATGACAATATCTTCTGTGAGCAGAGTACCATCACTCTGCTGTTTCCTTTATAAAAATAAAATATTTGGAGAAATTATGAGGGCTTGGATCAATGACTGTGGCTCCCGAATTATATAAAGGAATAGCTCTCGTGCTCTTGAAGACCCAGTGGTGTTATAATAAAGTCAGTGGGTGATTTACCACTGATTTCCAAAAATATTTCTTCCCCATGGTCTAAGGTAATGTCTGTGTTTTACCAGATGAGCTGGTAGATAGAGAGATCCAAACAACAATACTGATCAATCTCTTTCAAGCTGGGATGAGCTTCCTCTCCATGCTGACCTCTGTGTGACCAGCTCTGGGTCCTTGACAAACTGGGAGGCTGCCAAAGTAGTCCCTTGCATCTTTTTAACTGGTCTGTAGCCAGGAAATCTCTCTACTATGCTACAACATATGATACAAGAAAATTGGAAATACCAGATCTGATTTCAAAAGAAGTTCTGGAGGTGTTTGCTTGCATTACTGTTACTGATTATGAAGTATTGTCCATAGACTCAGCTGTGGGAAAGACACATGGTACATCACAGATTCATAGGATCATGCTGTAATTCAGATTTGAAGAGACCTCTAAGGCACAGAATCATAGAAGCATGCCATAATTCAGGTTTGAAGGGACCTCTGAAGGTCTTCCAGTCTCATCATCTAGAATAAGTCAGGGCGCTGAAAACAACACGGCTTTTCCCATCAATGTCAACAAGAACAAGACCAATGGCATCTTCTCTGAATTGCTACAATCTACCAAGTTTTTTTGACCTCAGATAGCTTCCAAATTTTTAAAAGTAACGTTTTTGAAAGCTACCTTAGGAAGTGACATGCTGCAACAGATAAGCCACAGAGCATTAGAGGTAGAAGCAAAGGTGATTAGAGACAGGAGACAGTCATGTTTGTGGAGGTGCATGAAGAACAGGCCATGGGGGAGTAGCTGTGAAGAAACAGTTCAGGAAGAGGAGTCCAGGAATAAATATGCCTTTGTTATCCACTTATATGTTTAATCTTCATTGCTCTTGAACAACATTTTTTTTTATAGATAATATATACTGCATCCATATGATATGTGTGATAATATGTATGACAACTCTGCCTCCTCTTGAGAGACTGAGATTAAAGAGCTGGAGACTGCAAATGCTCAGGGTTCCCAGAAGAAAGTTCTTTTCTATTGCAATGAAGTTTTTCCATTTAACTTTCTTTGATTATTCCTTTATGGGAAAGAAATCACAGTGTCTTCCTAATGTTTGTAAGAAACTATAGGGAACTAGGAAAAGGGAGGAGGAAATTACCTGAGCAACATAAGTGTTGATGCAGGATTTGAAAAAAAAAGGTGGTTTCTTGGATGAATTGGAGGGAAAGAAATCCAAGCACAGAAGGAAGGATGAGAAGAATAATGAGGCAAACACATACTGGAGGTATATTTCGTTTGCTAAGTGGGGGATAGAGAAAGCAGAGATATGTATAAGGATTCACTGGAGCTGCTTTGTAAATGCAGCTGGGAGGACTTTGAGAGTGAAGCAACTAGGGCCTGAAAGAAAGTGATACTGTGGGAATGGGGTGGGTGCAGTCAAATTGCAAGATGTAAGAGCAAAGCAAGACAAGGCACGACACATGCAGAGCTGGAACCGGGCAGATAACAGAACACATTAATTTCTGGGGGTGGGATTTCTCTTGACAAGCTCTAGAGCATCTAAATTATACGTTCGTATCTAAACCTAAACCTGCCACCCTGACTCTTCCTTTATAGTCAATGGAGAGAGACATGCAGTTCCAAAGAGGAATTGCAAGAGCAAATACTAGAAAAGGTGGAACTTTTAGATGTCTGAATTAAAGCAGATATATCCTACCTTGTGGGTGTCAGTCCCTTATGGATATGTGTTGCTGTTTGAGATGCCCTAAGGTATCACTCTGTCACTTAGCTATTGGTAGTTAGGGCATGGGGCTCCCTTAGGTTTGGTGTCACATCTGCCAGTCCTGATGGAGGTCTCTGATGTCTCAAAAGTCTCTAGGTCCTATGTGTGGGCAACTGAGCAGACCCTCTTCTATCTGCAAAAGGAGGGGAATCTGGATCTTTCATTTTGGAAAAAAAATCCACATTTTAAAATTAGTATTTTTTTCTCTAGACATTTTCTCTGTCCTTTGCTAGAAAGAAATTGGCGATTTCTCCTTTCATGGGCTGTGCTGGTTTACCCTGAAATAAAATGGTCATAAGGCTACAGAGCTAAGGGCTTAAACAGAATATGATGCTTGTTGTTTCAGCACAGGATTCTTCTTCTCAAAGTTTAGACATCTAATTGGCACTTCTGAAATGTGTCATCCTCAGACAGGCCCATTCACCAGGTAGCTCTCTGGTAGTGCCTATTCCTATCATTTGATAACAAGAGGAGCATACATAAACACTCATCTTATAGATCCTTATGTTGGAGCAGAAGAATTAAGCCCATGGGTGGGATTCCTTCTTTCCATCCATAGATATCTATGGCAGAGATCTTTATTTCTGAATTAATTGCATTAGACTCCCTTTGTGCACACTGGGGAGAAATAAGGACACAGTTCATTTGACCTATTTTGGTCTAATCTCATTTGAATAAGATAAATTGTGTCCTAGAGGTGCCTATTAATGGAACTTATGGTGACAAGCTCAGATGTGAATGCCCCTATTCTGGACATCTTAAAGTGCAACCCTTCAAATGTGTAAATAAATCTATCCTGTAATCAGATTTCAGAGATTCATTAGGTCTTTGGAAAGATCTGCTTTACTCCCACAGCCTGTATGGTCTAAAGGGCATAGTGATCACATATAGGTCCATCACCGTGGGCTGGCTTTGGGCATAACTAACTTCTCAGGCTTCCCTCCATGCCTCTCTATGGCAGGTCTGGCTCAGAAGAGGGGAGATGGGTGGGCAGAGGGCATAGTGTCCACAGCCAGGGATAGCTGGAAGGTAATTGGTAACCACGTCCCTGATCCCAAAGGGTTTGATCAACATTTTCAGGATGCTCACCGTTTACACCCACAGTCCTGCCAGTAGTTCTTACTAGCTGAACAGGAAGTGCTGTCCCCCCATGGGTGACATTTAGTGTGCCTGGGACAGTGGGGTATGGAAGGTCTTTGGCTTGGGAGAGGGGAGAAAGGAAACAGGCATTTCCTAATGCAGATCTGCCGACCGTGACAGACCCACTCCAGGAGACTCTTGGTCTGTACCCTGTTCCTTCCCCTCCCACCGGCAACGCTGGAAGTGCCGCCTTTTCAGCCACCCTGGCTCCATTGTTTGTGTAGCTGCTGAGGGGCAGAAACCTCCAGCATGGCTGCAGCAGTCAGTGATCATCCTTCGCTGTTTTTTTCTTAAATCAATTACCATTTGTGCCTACAAGGCAAAATTAACAACTCCAGCTGACAGTGAATGCAAGCTGGAGAAAGTGATGAACACATTAAACTTGTAAGACCTGAGCCTGAAACAGAGAATTTAAGCCAAACTTAGGAGATCTGTGCCTCACATGGGACATGGGTATTGATCTGGGTCTCCTTTCTGTGTATTTGCTCCTTATTTTATTATAGGCCTTCTCAGTCAGAAAGCAAGATCAGCTTTGTATGAAAGGACTTGTCTGGAACATAAGGAAGTGCTTTGGGAAAAGCAGAGATTTTAGAAAGCCGAATGGTAGCATTTGTCATGGAATTGTCCAGGGAACAGATCGTTAATTGAAGTAAATTGAAGTAAAGTGCATGCTCTTAGTGGTATGTCTGTATAGTTAAATTTCAGTAAGTGACTCCTACTTAATTACTTTATAATTTTTGCTGCCGGATTTAGTGGAAATGTGCTTTAAGCACATGTGCTTAGTCATAAACTATGAGAAAACCCTGCCACCATCAAGCTCTTTTCATTTTGAGATAAGCCAAGCCAATACGGAAAAGCTTTTGCTGCTTCTCCCTATTTCTGTGTAATGTTTCTACATACCATTACCTATATCTAGCAATCAGAGATTTCAGATTAATTTCCTCAAATTCACACTCAAAATAAAGCCTTCTTTGTTTCCAGCTGGATCAGTCCCCTATACCAGGTCACTGTCCATGCTTGGGATCAGGGCAAGATCTAGTGCTAGGTTTCAGCTGTGAAGGGGAGCCGGTATCTTTTTGGCAACTGCTAATTGACAGTGTTAATTAAACTGCACCCTCATGGGGTGATCTCATGGCCAACCTCAATCTGGGCTGCCCTCCTGTTATGGTTTGAAGAAGCCACGACAATTTATTGTCATTTAGACAATTGTTCTATTACCCAATGACCCCTCCTCACCTGTGAAGGGGGATCGGGACAAAACAAGGAAACCCAGGGGCTGAAATATAAACAGATTTAATAGAATAATACTAAGGACACCTCTTTAATACAACCTTTAATAGAATAATACTTTAACCTTTAATAGAACCTCTAATAGAATAACACAAGGACACCTCTAGTGGGAGGTGTCCTTGCCTATGCCAGGGGGATTGGAACTAGATGATCTTTAAGGTCCCTTCCAACCTAAACCATTCTATGATTCTATGATAAATAATTAACATTAATAATACTAAAGAACCAATATTGATCCCAATACCAATGTAAAATATACAAGGATCATATTCAGCCACTTATATCAGTAGGAAGCTGTGCACTCCCAGCAGTGGACAGTAAATGTTGGACACCGCGAGCACTACAGCTTCAAGGGGAAGGAAAGGGCTCAGGGGTCTGGCACCAGGGCAAGAAGTTCTCAGGACTGCAGCTGTCAAGGAAGAGGGAGAACTCTTCAGCAAACTTCCTAATTTATATTGAATGTGACATTCATGGTATGAAATAATCCTGTTGGCCAGTTTAGGTCTCACTCCTCCTCATCCCCATATGTGACTAGCTCGAAAACACTGAGACCTTGAAACCTGCATACCATAGCTGGCTATAAAGCAAATATTTTCACAAATTTGAACACTAAAGTCTTCTAAAAATGCAGTTTTCCCTAGCATTAGAAGATACCTACCTGAAAAGTAAAATTACTGAAAAAGAAATTAATCCTGTGTCGCTCAGACCAGGACACCTCCACAGCCCCTGCCACCCTTCTGTAATCATGCCTCCCTGAAACTCCTCGTTACACTATGAACTGCAGGAGTCCTGGTGTGTGGGAGACGATGGGGACAGGGAGCAAAGGCAGAGGCTGGCAAACGGGTGGACAGTAACCCCGAGTCATAGAACCATTTAGGTTGGAAAAAACCCTTAAGATTGTTGAGTCCAACCATTAAACATGGTGTTTCCACCTGGTTTCGAATAAGGGGCCTTTTGCGTATTTAGGTGAATGTGATAACCACTACACTATGGAAACTCCAGCTAAAAGGGTTAAAATGCAGTGGAAGTGTGTGTCTGGGTAGTCCAAGGGTTGTGCTCTGATTTGGACACACGATGGGAAAACATTACCAAGATGCCGAAGAGCTTTATTCTGAGATTTTTGCTTGGGTTTTTTTTGTTTGTTTGCTCTGAGGTTTTGGGTGGGAAGCTTTCTCTCTAAGGACATTTCTGTGTGGAAAAACGTAAAAATCAGCAGGTTTGTCTTCGTCATAATTAGAAATATTGTTAGAGCTCAAACAAAATGTGAAATTCCAAATGCAGCTAGTGTTGCTATTCCCATTTTTCATTTTCCATTTTTCTCATTATTTTAAAAATAATGGTCCAAGTGTTAACATATTAAGCTGCAGTTTGTTTGGCCTCCCCTTACCCAACCTGTCATTGACTCCTAGCCCTGTTCCTCTAACCTTCTCTCTTTCTCTCCTAAATTACTTAATGTCTAAGCAGCAAAATGTGCAGAATTCACTGTGAATCTTCCCCAGGTCACCCTGGAGGTTTATGTGCGCAGGGGGTTTATGTGCACTGCAGACTGTCGTGCTCTATCAAGGTACCCTTGCTGACCTGGATTAGTTAGGTCAAGTGCCGGAGATACTGTGACTGCACTGCAGAGGACAAACTGTTCTCACTGGTCAAATAACATCCACACTGCTGCAGTCTGCTATTAATAATTATAATTAATGATATTAACTTTTATTTATCCTTCAAAGAGTTTTGGGAGTGAGGGAGAGGAAGGTGGCAGGAAGAGGCCGTAGGTAAAGCTCTGAAAATTTTCGGAAACTACCTAGGACGAGAGGCTCAGCAGATTTTGCAACTGGCTTCCCTGAGCCCTTGGTTCATTATATTAGAAGGAAACTCAGAGAGAAAGGGGCTTTTCCAGTTCAGTGGCTGCTTTGGAGAAGATAAACATGACTTTCGGCTCTCATTTTAGCTCCCAAAGAACACAGAAGAGAGAAAGAAAAGCCTAAGGGTTACCATGGGAAAAGAAGAGATGACAGATGACTCCCCTGTCACCAGGGAGTATAAGGCTGAAGGAAAAGAACTCAAAACAACCCACATAAGTTATCCCTATACCCTTGTCCCTCAGCAACATCATTCCATTTTAGCAGAATTTTTTTTTTTTTTTTAGCTTTCAATGTGCATGAAATTAAGGATCCAAGTAAACCTTTTTTAAAATAAGCTCATCTGAAAGTGGTTATTGGTGCACAAGCAGTTGGTGGGGCTTCTGGGGACATGTAAGCGACCTGACAGGAAAAGCTCTGTGCCAGAAAAATGAACAGGATTAAGAGTAGTGCCCAGGCAGGTATACATAAACCTTCCTGCACTCTTTTATTACAAGGAGCATTTCCACTCTCCCTGGTGGGAGAATATTTTCAGGGATTTCAATAAAATGTTCTTGTAGGCTCCTTTCATTGCTTTCATTAGTGAAACTGTAAACAAACAAGGCAGTGGGTACCTTTAGCACAATGGTGGTATGTTCCCACAGAGCGCTTGGCTAAAGCTGCAGTGTAGACGAAGACCTTTCAACATATCCCTTTGTAATGACTATATCCTAATGTGCATTCATTGCAAATCTAACCTCTCTTTCCTACATCTGTATCGAATCACTGGACTATATAAACCAAACAGCTCCTGAGTTTGTATACTTGAATTAAAGGAAGAGCTTGATTATTTAGTTATCTTTGCAATCTTTGGTCCTGAAGGAAAATTGCCAGGTAAACAGCTTCTCATCACAGGTTTTTAAAGGGTGTAAAATATCTGCTTCACTTAACTATTCGTGATTTAGTAAAGTGAAGTCAACTGAAGAAGAAAGGCTTTGCTTTGTAGCACTGCACCAGATGCTACACAAGGTATGGATAAGTGACACCATAAGAACAAGGTAATTGCCCATTTATTAAGCTCTGCCCATATTTGAGGGAGGAGGGGGGTGTCTTCAAGAAAGGCAGAACCTAATTCATTCAGATTATCAGTGTTTGCCAGTGACTTAGGTTATTTATATGTATTTACACTTAAAATTAAAGAGACCGCAACACTGTAGCCATCATGGCTTCCAAATACAACAGGAAAAAAAAATTAAGAAGAGGCAATGCTTTATATTACATCAGCTAAGCAGGTTGGAAAGGACAGTCTCTCAGGTGTACAGGCTTTTATTCAAGCAAGCTGTGCAGAACTCATATGCTCAAAAGCCTTTCTGGTTTTTGCAGCTGGTATTGATTAGTCTGAGATATTATCACACTTTACCAGCCAAGGAATAAAAGAAGAACCAGCAGCATTTCTGGAAGGCATGCAGACATAAAAGTACTTACGGTCATTTCCTTCAGGAACAAAGGTGATACCTGGGCCAGGGAACCAATAAAACATAACCTTCAAATAGTTCAATTTAAAAACTTTTTTGTCAAGGTGGGAAGATGAATATGAGCACCAGGGAGAGGTACTCTTGAGAGTGCCAGAAATACTCTTGAGGAAGTAGAGCTCCTTTTCTCCTCCACCTTGCCCTTGCAAGCTTTCAGGTTTGATGGATAACCAACATCCCACATGAACCAATGGCATGTGGTGCCTTGCGGCACCTGCAGGACAAGCCAAGT
>NW_009646421.1:68549-79561 GCF_000708025.1 Charadrius vociferus
GAGTACAAATAACTGGATGCTTGGAAAGCTGTAGACAAAACATGCTGTAAAACTTGCTTTTTTTTCAACTTGATCATTGCTGTGAGCTGGTAGTTGGGGGTGCTCAAAGCAATAGGGGCCTGAGGCCAAGTGTTATCTGTTTTTGAAACTCAGCAGGTAAAACTCTGCTACAACAAATTTGGCACAACTATGTTTTCTGTGACTGATGAACATGTAAATAAAACAATTATAAGGCCATAAAAAATAACGAAGTCCAAACTTTGATATTGTTCCTTTGTACTTTTCTAACCTTTGGAGGAAGCAGCAACTTTTAAAGAATATTGAAAGGAAAAGACCTAGAAAATGAACTCCTACAGTATGTTAATCTCTCCTGACTCCCCAGCAGGTACAGTAATTTAAATACAGGTCTAGTCATTGTGATCACCGAAAGGGTGGGTGGGAAAAGGGACGGCTACGAACTGATAGAAATGTCATTCTTATCCTTGCAGTTATGGCTTCGTTGGGTTTGTTCAACAAATAAGTCATTGCACATTGGTCTTTTGCAATGTTGGTGTTTACTTACAGCTGTACGAGTACTGCTGCAGCTGTAGAGCTGTAGGTCCACCACTATGAAATTCCCAACTTAGAGCTCTCTAGCAGCTCCTGACACTCTCCCTGAGTGTGCAACACCGGCACTGTTGCAATCCTGCCCCAGGGAGTGTGTGGTTCCTATTCATATGTCATATTTCCGATGTGGAGCATGAGCAAAATAAAGAGCAGGCCCCCACTCCCTTGCAGAGGAAGGGCAGATAGGTAAAGAAAGGAAGAAGCTGAGGGAAGTGAGATAAGGTTTGCACAACTAGAGCAAAACACACAGCCCTGTGAGCAGCAGAACAAATTAAAACTGAGCTTATTGAGGATTTACATTTTGAGGAACGTATTCCTGAGTGGATGCTCTGGTTTCTAATCAGAGCTAAACTCACACAGCAGTCCTTCTCTTTCTGAAATCCTTAAAAGTACCCCTTCACTTAGCTGCCTATTTCCATGGGATATGTGGAAATTTAATATCCTTAGGAACTCCACTCCTCTTTCCCATGTGCCTCAAATTAGCCAATCCCTTCAAAACATATTACCCATGAAAAGGCACGTACACCACGCTTTCCAACGAAACTGGGCTAAAAATAAATGGCTCTTTGTGGCGTTTGGACATTCTCCTATAGGAAATCTGGCCCATGATGTTTCAAAGTTCTCCGCTTGCCCAGAGACAAGGGTGTGCAAAGGGGTGTGAAAGTTTTTCAAAAGCTTGATGCTATAGCTTTGGAGCATCTGTGTGTGTGTGTCCCAAGAGGCAGTGCTCATGGAGGGACTACACCACCTCTCTAAGCCCCTTATCCACCTCACAGATCTGTGCCACTGCTCACACCTACTCTCTTTGTATTGCCCATGGAGAACACGCTCTTGCTCTTATCCTACACAGCAAGTGTGAAACCTGAACACTGACCTTCCCCACACTTGATTGCGGTTAGTATGACTCAGCTGGTCTTTACAGTGCCCTGCATGGTTTTACACTCCCATGTAGCTTATGAATGGCTAGTGATGTAGAAATGAAAGAACCAGCATATGCTTACTTTTGAGTATTGGTAGTGATTCCTTCTGTGTGGAAGATTTCTGATAGTAAAAAGCTCCACAACACATGAAGAGGCCGGGCTGGAGTGCACTTAGTTTCATAAATCTCTGGGAGCTAAAATATTACTGGGGTAATTTAGTGAAATTCTTTCTTCTAGGAACTGGCTGAGAATTTGTTCCAAGAATATAGACTTCCAGGAGTTTATTCCAGGAATAAACTTCTCAATCATATCCAGTAACAAGAAGCTAACTCCTCCCCTTAGAAACCGTCATTACTATATAGGGCAAAGAAAACCAGTAAGACTTTCACATCCACACTAAAGACCTGTGTGGGTTTAAACAACAGTATTTTGGGTCCTGTATTCTAAGAAGTTATACCATTTGGGTTTTCTCCTTTGTCTTTAAGCACACAAATAGGAGTCTTCACAGAAGTTCAATGAATGTTTGGAGTAAAGTTCAAACCTGTTTTATTATGTTTCAGTGAGGATGCCATTCCCTATTAGTAATGTGGTTCACATTGTGTGTGTATGTATAAGTATGTATAACTTAGACATGATGTTACTAATATATATATTAGGCCAACATGTGGTAAAAAGAGTTGGTGAGAGACAGTATGACTCAATGAGTTGTAATCAGTCCAGCGGAAAATACAATCTTGGAAGGTTACTGGCAAGAGACAAAATTAATAGGAGAGGGAGAACATGTGCGCAGTGAGTTGGCGGGGGGGGAGGGATTGAGAGAGATCTTTGAGCATGTTTCCCTTCATTCGTCAGCTGGTAAATATCCCATTTCCAGATCCCATCTGCATTTTCCAGGAATATATAAACTCTGTTTGATAGCAACAAGTTCAGAGTAATTGTGTTTTTGTTTCAGCACGTCAATAATAAGCACTTCTAAACATTTCACTGTACAAAGCTGACATTGTAAAAATTATTACTAATGTCAGTCAAGTACATTTACATTCATTCTCATGTCATAGGAAATCATAGTAGATGTGTCTGCAATGCAGGCAACTACTGTGGAGCGTGGAGGTACTTGAGCTCAAGTCATACGATCCAGTTTAGGTAGCAGTCCAGCATCACTGCAAAGAGCTCAGTACAAACAAGAAGTCATTAATAATCCAGCTTCCCTCTCTGAAGTGTAAGTTAAGTTCAAAGCAGTGGAAACAAGATCCAAGTGGTAGTATAAAGCCACTGTGGTCTGTTTAGAAAGCATTGCAGCAGAATCAGTATGGTTCCTGGCAGATATAAACCACAGGGCTTGAAACATTGGCCAACCAACCTGAGCTGGAAAGGACAAAACTCCCAAGGTGAAGGCAGGGGGATTTTAGGGTTGGCTTTACCTAGGCTCAGGTAATCATCTGTGGCATGATAATTTGCCTACATATAGACATAAATGCTATGTTAGACATCCCAAGGTATCTTGCCTGACCTCCTGCAGCCAATTCTAGTGAATGTGATTAATCTGTAACATCAGACCTGCCAGCCCTGTGCAGATATGGTGCATCCCATCCCCATGTCAATGAAAGCAGAAAGACCTCTCTGGAAGGGAGTAATCCCTTGGTAGAAAAGGTGTCTGAGGCATGAGTCAGGTGCATGAACACAGACATCCAATGCTACTTCAGATGACCCAGAGTAAGCCTACATCCTCACGGGGCTGGCAGGTAGCACATAAGACCTGTATCCTACTGGAGTGCTAACCAGATACTCAGAGGTACTCTAGGAAATCTCAAACTGCACCATACCCCTGTGTCTAAAGCACTGAATTGTAGCCAGAGAGGAATAGGATGAGTTGCTGCCAGAAGGTGCCTATTCTCTCACCAGTTGGAGAGGGAGACTGAATGACCGGTTTAGATGGGTTGAGATGAATCCCTATGCATACGGTAATGCAGAGATTGAGAGCAGTAGTGTGAATGCCAGAAACTGCACAGACCATGTGTGCAACCATGGCAAATCACATCCTCAGCTCCACAACTGCCTTTAGCCTTTGAATTCCTTCATTTAGCCCAAGCTACTGGCGAAAGAAAGCACCTCACCCCATGAGTTAAACACAAGGGACAACAGTCTTCCCTTCAATTGCACAGGCAAACACGGAGACAAGGCACAAAGATCAAAGTTTAAAGAAAGGGAGAATTGGGTTGGAAAAGATCAAGCCATTCCTCCATTAATTACATTAAATGCTCTGAGGATTCAGTTGTCAGGAGCAGAATTGGAGCTGAGGGACTATGTGTGACAGAGATGCCGGCAGCAAGTCAGTGAAGTTATAGTTGGACTCATTTGGACTCTGAAACCCTTTCTTTCCCCATCAAACCATGCCATCAGCCAACCTATGGGGGACAACTTCACACCCAAATAGGAGATAGTAATGAGTCTTAAGTTCCTCTGCTATGATTCTCAAGAGCGTATGTGCTATAATTACTCATTTTTTATAACCATTCTGTTTGTATTACTACTGATGTACTACTCTGGGCTGTTACCTCACCATCACCCTGAACTAATCAAAAGCATCCTTGCTGGTCTCCATTTGGAAGGGAGCCACTGAGAACTGACTGACCAAGTGAAAACACTGTCTCTAATCCAGTAACTGAACTGGTGCCCTAATGGGACACAGTCCAACCAGAACTCCTCTCTGTGGTGTCTATGGACCACCTTTGGGAATTTGCTGTCTTTAACATGCACCTACCTGCCAGTTTACTAAATGTCTACAATATGCTCCTTCCTCTTGAAATTAGGGCATTAGCGCAGACTTGAGTGCAGTTCAAGGGTGAGATCCTTGCATTGTACAACATAAAATTGCTTTTTTTGTTGCTCCAACCATGCATTTTTGAGAGAGTTGAGGGTGGAGGGACCGCTACGTAGCCTGATGGAAGAAAATGCCAGCAACTCAGATTTCCCCCATCACCAGCAGAGTTAAAATGAGTAAAGGATATAAAGAAGAAGCAAGGAGGTTTGGTAAAACCAAAATGCATGTTTCCCTCAGAACCTGGGTTGGACTGGTTGGCATATTGGACATCAGGAAATCACTGGGTGCTAAAGGTAGATTTGTTCATGTGAAGCAGGAAGGTCCCATCCTGAGTGTTTGGTGTCACCTCTACTCCTTGGAGGCTGTCTGCCCAAGTCAACTCCAGTGCTCTCAGTAAATTTTTATAACAGCAATAACACTCTGCCCAGTGTCAAGTAATTCTGCAGTTTCAAGCAGATGCAGTAATTGCATTAATTCCTAGCCTATGTAGCTTTTTTATATTTCATTGTGCCACTCACCACTTTAGCACTCCTCATTCAGAAACAGGCATGAAGTTCCCGCATTTGTCTCTACATGCCTACAGCACATCAAGGCTCCTTTGGGATAAAGATCCTGATGAAAGCCACTATGTTTTCATTATTTCATTATATATTGATCACGCCTAGTTATCCACAGTGCTCTGATGTATGTCATGAGGCTGCGTGGTATGTCCCTGTGATGGCACCTGTCAGAAACATCCAGTTCACAGCTGTCATATGGCATATGCCATCTGCTTAGAGAGCTGGGCACTGAGCTGTACAAGAGCAATGAAAAGGACAAGAAAAAGTCAGTGAGCTCTGGTGGAGAGATTGAGCTTGAAAGAATTTTCCCTCCTATACATTTGTATCATACAGGAATAAAAAAAAAAAATCATTTTAGCCTCTCCACCAAATCTGCAGGTTATTCTTTCATGCGTTAATGTGTGCCTGTATCCACCCCACTTCAGCATCTTAAAGTTTATTTATTCTTCCTATTTGTTTACGTTTTCTAAGCAGACCCAATCAAAGGACTACTTCAATTTGCCCTTCAGTAATAGGACTAAAGCGGTGGCACCAAAAACCATCTCAGAGAGAAGCTACCTGCTATTATTGGTTGAAAGGGGGTAAATTCTGGGAAGAGTTAATCATAAAATGCAGATTTCTTACTGCTTTGGTTACAAAATGGCCCTTGGGAGGGGCTCAGCAGGTGTCAGGCATATACAGAAATGATGGGTCACAAGATCCAGACCACTTTCTATGGCAGCCTACAACAGCAGACTACATTAGTATTATCAGCAAGACAGCACTGATGCAGTTCAGGATCCACACAGAGTATTGCATGTTGCTTGTCCAAAGTGCTTCTGACTCCTTGTATGAGCTTGAGCAGAGGGAACTTGAGGAGGTTTTTGCATGAATGCGAAGATAGAGTTTTTTTTAGGAAACAGGATTGGGTTGGAAACATTTTCTCCCTCCTGTCAGAAACTGACATTAAAAAATAAGTCAAAATAAAGAAGAAGAGCCCTGACAAAAATTTGAGAATTCATGACATTATTTTTCAGATAAAATTGACTTTATAATTATTACTTATATCATTATTGCAATTAGTTGAACTTCTGACAAAAATGAGTCCTCTGGATTTTTTTTCTTTTTTTATGTCAAAAATATCTGACATTGGGACTATGTAAAATCTTCTTTGAAAGGGCAAATTAGTAGATATTGACCTTCTTTCCTGAACAAAGTTGCTTTTGCCAAATCAGAATTTTCCAACAAAAATTGGTCATTGAAAATTTTCCCAACCATCTTTTCCAGGAACTTTTAAAGGAATAGCAACACTATACAGAAAAGAGGCTTCCAGTTTAACCGGATCAGACACAACATCTGGCACTGAAAACTGTCAAAATGTAGTTCACCTTAGGGGGAAAGTGTCCAGATGCAGAGATACATTTGACTGTATAATGACATCTGTTATGCAAACCAGTATTACAAACCGAGATCCATATCTGTTAATGGGTAAGACAAAAATTAAGCTGAACTAAGTGCTAAGGAACAATTTAAGATTACAGACTTAATTAAATGGAAGATAATGGGTTTTCCTCCTGAACAGTTGATTAAAAACTGTGATCTGATCAGAACAAAAATGCAAATACATCAACATACAGGATTTAGGAGAAATATGAGGTGAATCGAGAAATAGGCTTTACTGGTCCGTTGCAAGGTGGATTGGTATGGATCCAACCCGATAGATCTCGATGACACCACGATATTTGCCTAAAGCTTTGTGGACTAGGTCATAGAAATGGAGGACTTAAGTTCTACATGAAAATTTTGATAAAGTGTGAGAAAAATGTCTAGATTTTTATGGCTATAAATCTAAAATTGTAGCAATAAAAATCTACTGTTAAATCAGCCTATGGAAAAAGGAAAAGACTAAAGCTGGAAGGATCCATATAGGAAGCACATGCTTGAGACAGAAGAGAATGAGGCTTATTTATATGGCTTATTTACCCTTGTCTTTATTAAAAGGAAAGATCAGAGAAGGCTTAACAGGAATGAATATTCAAAAAGGAAAATTCCAGCAGGCAAAGATGAAAAAAAAATATCTAAGTTCAGTGTACTGAAACTTCTGGAGCAGGTTAATCTTCAGCCAGGAAGTACTAGTATGTGAAATCGCAAGTCCTGCAGCAAAGCTCTTCTAAATGAACCTATTCATCTGTGGCTAGTGCATTAGCATCTGAAATTGGCAAACGCAGCACTTGTATTTTGAAAAGAGAAAAATGACCTGTGCAGTTACAAGGCCATTAGCCTGGTTTCCAGTGTATGCAGGGTGTTGAAACAAATTTCAAAAGAAAGACTACCTAACAAAACTGAGATAAATAGAAAATAGGATACAACACAACCTGAATTTACAGCAAAGGATTTTGACAGATAAACTTGGTATCTTTCTGTGAGATATTGGTCTATGTTTAGACAAAAGAACGTGATAAACACAACCCACCTGACCTTCTGCTAAGCCTCACGTACATTCCAAGGACAAATTATTAGTGCTTAAGGCAAAGACAAGGGGGATTATTACAATTAGTTTTAGGAAAAGATCTGTCTCCAGGTTAGGCGACAACAGCTAACACTGAAGGAAGATGAAGCTAGGAAAAGGCAAGTTCTAAGTGGAGTATGTCAGGATCAGCCGTTATGTCAGTAGTTCACAATACCAGGGCACAAAAATAACTAACAAAAATAGTTAATCACAAATTTGGAAGACAATGTTAATAGACAGGAAGGTTAGAATATCATACAGGAGGAACCTGATAATCTTCAGCAATGAAGCAACAAAAATCAGATTAAATTTAACGGCCTGAAGTGTCAGGTCAGGCACATAAAGCCTAATAAAAAGATTTGCTGTAAGCTGGGGGTTGAACTGTGGTAACGCGAGGAGAGGAGAAAGCCCAGACTGGAAATAATCATTCACAGTATGGCCATAAGTCATCAACATGATTCAGCCACACAAAGGTTGATGTAATTGTAGGGTGTATCAGAAATTATATTTCCTGTAGACAGGGACCAATGAGAATAGTAAATCAAAGAGGATTACACCTGGAGTATGACACAAACCCAGTCACTTATACTCATATGGTCACTCACTATAAATATCAATGGGATAAGAGGATTGAAACAGAAAGACCTTGTTGACCAAAGAAGAAAGACGTGACAAGGGGGCATGGAAATTCAGGCTGGAGATGAGTAAAGTTCAAAGATTATAAGGTGCTGAAAAGACTTGCAAAAGATCTCTGCCTGCTGCCCTTGGCAAAAAAGACATGCACTACAAGGGAAAATCGTAGGGGCAGAGGACCAGGTACCACAGGCACAGGCAATGCAACCCCTTCATGAAGAAGCATGATGTGCACGCCCAGGGGACCTTGTAATGTAGCTATCTGGTGTAGCAGGAGATCTCAAGGACCTTTCAGTCTCTTCTAGTAAATTATCTGCCTTTACTCAGCTAAATATACAGGTATCTGGAAGGAAATGTTGCCAGAGTAAGATTTGCATGGTTTTGCTTAAAGGTGGATAGGATCTGGAATTTGAAGCTGTAATTCTCATCTCAGATACTCTTCTGTGAGCTTCCTCAGGGAGGGAGCATTAGCCATTCATTCAGTCTTTTTATTCCCAGCAGAAGTGAGGGGATCAAGAATCATTGCTCAAATTGGCTTTGTCACATATGAGGGAGTTTTAAAATTTTTAGTTCTTACTCCAAGAAAGCCAGGTATCTCCCTTCCTGCTTATGCTTTGTGAGAAGGAGTTGTTGGGAAGGAAATGGGATATACCACAGTGGGATCAGAAGGGGCCTACAGACCCTCCTCCCTCTACCATGCATAGCAGCTGATGGGTGGGAAGAACCATAAAGCCATATATCCCAGTCAGAGATGGAGATGTGGTGAGACCTGCACACAGGTCTGTGCGTCTGGCCGGCAGCAGCAATCCTGCATCCTCAGTAGGCCCCTGGCCAAGTAAAACACACACAGCGCCGCAGTGCACACCAGGCAAGGAATAAACACTTCTCCTATATGACCTAGTTCAACCTGAACAAATACTCTTCCATCCACCAGCAGCAGGGACCAACTGGGGTCTGGAGCTATCAGAGCAGCTTTTCCTAGCTCAAGGAAGGTTTCTGCTTCCAAACTTTTTCTACAGGTGCCATGGCCCTCCTCCCAGCTTCTCAGCAGAAAGTTTGACACGAAGTTGCCATCAAATCACCAATAATTAATTTTATGTTGTGTTTCCTAGACTCATTTTTACTAATTTTACTATTGCAAGAAGTACATGTTGAGGCTCATGAGTGACAATTCTTGTCACAAGGAGCAGATCTCTGATTAATTCTTTCTGCTCTAGATTAATTTGTGTGACAATCATTTGTGACAAAGATTAATCTTTCAAACAATTACTGTGACAATCTTCTCCACAGAGACAAGCCATCACACTTCTGCTGCTTTACTCTGACCTTGTTTTGTGACTTTGGGAAAGTTATTGTTTCCTTAAGACTCGTTTTACCCATCTATGAAGTCTATTTAAGTCATCTGCATGGAGTATTTATTACACATCTCAGGACATGGGAACTTAATAAACTGTGAAATGATCAAAGGGAAAAAGGTGACTGGAAAATAATCTGGGATCTTCAATAAAAAAGGATAATAGCCATAACTTCACAAATATTACAGTGAAGAGCCAACCAAAACATAACAATAATTGCATGTATTTTTCTGGAAGTTTTTTGTTTGTTTGCTTCTAAGAGCTAAGAGTGCTTTCATAAGTAATTTCACAATTTTTGATGAAATCAGTATCCAAATTTTCATAAAAAGAGTTAGTGAAGTGATCAAAACTCTATCTCTAGCAAGTAAACAATAACAGTGAACAAAGTTAATCTGCTTTTTTTGGCAGGACTGCAGTGCTGACTATGCAAACAGTATTTTGCAAAAATATTAAGCTTAAAAATATTTCTTTTTTATTGAAATTTTTTTGCAACCTCTCATGAACATCGGTCCACACCATGACTTTTGAAGCACACAGAATATTTTCTCTGCATGAAAAATTCATAATGTAGAGACAGGGTTATTCTTAGAAAGACACAGAGAGAGTGTGAGCAGCATGACAGAGAAGGCAACTTTGCCTGTTGACAGACTCCTGTTCTCTCCCTTATTCTTCATATTTGAATAAAAATATACTGTGCAGCTATGGTTCCCATTCAAACCTTTGGTGTCTAGGGGGGTACCCAACTGCCTACAAGAGGTGTCGGCTCTGCAACATGCTACACAGCACAGCAAAGCGTATGGTATTCTTCTTTAAAAGTGACATCCACCATGTTAAGGACTCTCCACTGAGGGTTGTCACTTGCTGGTGAGGGACACCCTGCAGCTTGCAAGCCTGGACCTAAAATGATTTTCTACATCTGAATTTCCAAACTCCTTTCTGTTTTATAAAAGGCTGACTTCATTAGACTGCAGGGTAGAGGCAGTGAGACTGCAGCTCAGATTAAAAACAAATTGAGAAGAATCTGAAAGTGTTAAGGGCCCAATCCCAAGCACATGATCTTTGCCTTTCCCCTTGAAAAGTCATGCCCAGGGTGGGGGCTTGCAGGGAGCCTTCCCATGCTTTGGCGTTCAGGAGGTCCCCACTGGTGTTGTGTACCCGGAGAGTGCAAGGCTTGGCCATGCTTTCTTTGGGGAATGAGCTCAGAGGGAAGCAGCATTACTGCCTCCTGCCACCATACAGGAACCTCATGGTCAAGGCTTTCTTTAACGCTTGGGAGGACCCAGGTCCAGCTCTCCTGCATGGCACACCAACCAGGCAGGGCTGATGACACCTCCACTGCAGTCCCTGCTGCTGGCAGGTTTGAGCTTGTTGGTGGCTGCAGTTCCAGTCCCAAGGAGCTCAGCTCTCCCAGCCTTGGATAGGGAGCAGAGGGTCCGAAATCAAACCAGCGGGCGTCCCACCGGCAGAGAGGCACCTGAATGCAGATGTTGCACATGTATCTCTGTGAACCCAGATCTCAGTAACTTCACTGAGTCTCACGTGACGCCTTTCATGGAGATAAGAGTCTTCTCTGGGATCCTGGAGTCACCGGTGATTGCTCCTTCCCTACAGGCACTTGTTAGCACTGCA
>NW_009646421.1:79603-163419 GCF_000708025.1 Charadrius vociferus
CCTGCAGATTTTTACTGGTGTAAGTCTGTTACTCTGCTGTAGTACAGTGTCATAAAGCTGGACAGGTACAGCAGTGGATCACACCCTGAATAGCTACAAAATATACCAGCAGTTCTCTTTTATTTGGTTGCGCAGTCTCTTCCTGGGTTACATATGCTCATGCAGTTAATAATCACACCTGATTACAAACCATGTAAATGGTATACTAAGAACAGAAAATCACATGATTTGTATGATAGAGCTGACATGAAAAAAAATAAATGTTTTCAACAAACCAGGGACTACAATCAGAGGGAAGAATATTCTGTATTTGGGCTGAAAGTTAATGAGCCTGATGCAAACTGTGGGCAAAGAAACATTGTGGGAAATTAAAGTCTTTCAAGAATCATTAAGTGTAGGCATCTGGGTTCTCTAAAATTCATTTACACTAAAACTAATTTTCCAATGTAAAGCTTTGGCAATCACTGTTTAGTTGTAAATTTAGGCAGTAAAACATTAGACGCTGCTGATGTAAAGAAGGCACTCTAAATGAAAACTTTTCCCATGAAATGTTGTCTTAATCCCTAATTCAGTTTAAAAAGGACAAGCAATACCTCTCATCTGAACTTCTGCAAAGCATTGGATACTGTAGTTAAACTGGAGACTGCAGATTAATTCATGGATTGACAGGAATGAGCTACATGAGACATGGTAGGAAGGATACTGCAAGAGGAAATTTTGACTGGATGGGGTTACTGGTAGAGATCCTCAAGAACCAGCCAGAAATAAGAGTGATGAGATCACAGTGCCCAGCCCAGGGTGACTCTCAGGCCCCTTGTGAGACAACCACTGAAAGACAACTTCAAAGATAAGCTGGATTCAAGTTAGATGTCAGCAGAAAAGGATAGGGAAGTATCACTTCCACAGTTTTAGGCAACAGTGACACCCCTCTTGCATCTTGTATGTAAGCAGAACATCCATGCTTAAGACAACAAAAGCAGGGCAGATGCTGGAAATTGTCCACCTACAGACTTTTCAGGGGAAGTGGCAGGCTGGGACGGTGCTAAAGGTACTTTACAATTAAAGCATCTGTATCATCATATCCATACAAATGCAGGGTTTATACAGGCTATAGTTCATGTAGGATGAGTGCTGGGCTTCAATCTCAGTGTGTCCAAACCTGCAGAAGAGACTGGTCAATCATGTTATGGCTGACATCAGGTACTTAAATCAATGGGATCCTTCCCAGAAGGCGGTAATCTTACTTGCCATGAAGTGCTACAGGTTTTTTTTATGAAGCTGAGCTATATACATCCTACATTGTCACAGTGAGCATGCAAAGCTTAAGGCAAGGAACACACCTTGTGTTAGCTGTACTTCAAGCAGTGTTTTTAAGTCTGGAAAAGTCTGGCATGCTTAGTTTGACAAAAGAAACGAGAATACATAAAGGTAAAGAGAGAGCTGAGTCTGGCCAGACCTTTTAGCCTACCAATAAATCTTAGACGATTTTCAGTGACCAGAAAAGAGAAATTTGACTTAGCTGTCATCTAGAAAATAGTCAGAGCAAAAGTCATCCCTTTGTCATACCATGCAGTCCTTCTCGCAGCCTGTCTGCTTTCACTTTGCATCTGTTAAAATGTCCTTGTGTAGTTGTCGGTGATTGTACAGAGAAATAATGCCAGTCCTGTTAAAGTCCCTCAGTACTAGACTATCATTTAAAAAATCAGTTACTCCAAGGAAAAAGTTGTTGCCATTGTAAAAAACAGTATCAAGAGCATGCCATGTCAGCCAGGCAGAATGTGCACAGCCCTGGTTTCCCTCACTCTTGCCCAGTGTCTGGGTGTGCAGTCTCTTAGGCGGTTCTTTCATCACAGAATCACAGAATCTCCTAGGTTGGAAAAGACCTGTAAGACCATCTAGTCCAATCATTAACCTAACACTGACAAGTCCACCAGTAAACTATGTCCCTGTGCACTATATCTACATGACCCTTAAATACCTCCAGGGATGGGGACTCCACTACTGCCCTGGGTAACGCGTTCCAATGCCTTCTTTGCCATTCTGAGGATTTTCAAAGATCTGTGCCAAATTCAGAAGGAATATGATACTTGCTACCTTTTCATCAAAGTCTATGAGGATAAGTCAAGATCACTGATTATTAGGCCTGCTAATACCCCTGTGAAGAAGGTCCACTGTGGGAGACCATACCTCTAGTAGGTTTGTAATTTTTTCTGTAATTTTCCACGTGGCAAACACAGCTCCATCGTGGCAGTACTTATGACAGCTTTAAGGTCACCCTTGAACCAGTGTCTGACCATTTGGTCTCCAAAGCAGTGCAGCTGTGCTTGATTCCTGCCTGCAGTGCGTGGAGCTTATCTGTGCCTGGCAGACCATGGGCAGCAAATCCACCAGCATCATGATTAGCTGTTCCTGATGTCTGACCTCTCCTTTTGTTTCTCTAGCACCCCTAAGTAAAGACAAGCCCAAGGGAAGAAGAAGCAAGGCACAGACTGCTGAGCAGGATGGCTCTGCTTCAAAGACAGCAAGGGAAAGTGGGGTTGTTCTCAGTGCCTTTTGAAGACCCCATCATTTCTCCTCACGCTCCTCTTTTCTGCCTCCTCCATTGCCCACACTGTTTCTCTGAGCACCTTGGTGCTCTAAATCAAGCCAAGGAAACGATCTATCAAGTAAAAAGATTAAAAAAGAAGGTTGGGGGTTTTTTTTGTTAGTTGCTATTTTAACCCCAGCTTGTTTTGCTGATCTGGTTTACAGCACAGCCCTCACATAATACTGTTGTGAAGGGGTTGGGGTTGGACCTACATCAAATAAATTTGCCAGTGGGCAAATATTCATGTAACTGTACCTTGAAGTTGTCTAAGCAATTAACATAATTAAGATAAATTCAGAGCAGTAGTTCCCTACCTGCAAAGAGCTTAACTTTCTTTTTTCCTTTTCTAATCCTAAGAAAAGACATACTCTGCAAAAAAGCTTGCATATTTTTTTCCCAATTACACTTTTTAGTCTAATAAAAGATTCTCCAGTTCAGTAGAAAAGTGACAGAATTATGAAAACATCCCAGTAATCCTAATCTTTAGAAAATCTTCAAGCTTGTTTCAGACCTTTGTGCTCATATTACTTTATGGGCTTTGTAGGAAATCACTGTAACAGAACTCTGCAAGAGATTTTATGGAAAGAAAGGTGATTTTGCAATACAAAAATCTCTAAGTGAGTCACTTGTACCCCCTCCTTCTCACAGGTTTCATTCACACACTTTCCTCTGACCCATTACTCATGAGTACCAAGACGCATGTGCCCAAGCAGTCTTGGACCACTTATATGCAACATGGAGAGCAAGGACATCGGCAGCTGAGGTCCCAACATCTATCTTGGATTTTAGACTTGGCCTTTTGTACCTTTTAGGAGTGGGTGAAGTTTTGGACTGCTAGCCTTGTGATTTTGACTCACCCCTTGTAAATGTTAGGCAAAATTCCTGAATTTCACAACTTTTATTTTCCTTGCCTGATAAGCTCTAGTCCTGTTCTTCATCCACTTGACAACTTTAACTTTAGCTCATTTTTTTCTCCTTTTTATTAGAATGATATCACAGATACTGAGCTCTGTGGCAATTAACATATGCCTAGCCTTTTAACCTTTGTTCTGCTGCTTCCTCTGGTGCTTTTGCACATTTCCATTCTTACTCCATTCATATCAATCTTCATATTGCTATGACAAATTTCTGCAGTGCTAGTGAGGTCACTCCTAAATTGGGACATTAGAATGGACAACTCATTAAAGAACCCCCAGGAATATCAATTTCACGTGTTGAGAATGGGGCAGGAAGCCACTGCTTTTTTTTTTGTTTGTTCAAGAATTGTAAAAATATCGAACATGACCAGAATACAAAGAAGAATCCCATGCCTTTTATCTCACATAACACATTATTTGATTTAAACGTGGGTACCACTATTCAGATAATTTGCCCTTGGTTAATATCGTGGGTGCTGTTATCGTCACTTGTAAATGTACCCACACCTTCTGTATGGGACCTTCCAGGTCAGCCACACCGGAGACCTGCTCAGCTCTAGTGGAGGAAGATCACTGCTGATGTATTTCTCCTGCACTTAATAGTTCAACCCTCTCCTGCATGACGTGCAAGCAGGAGTCTCAAACAGCTCTTCTTAATCTCTGACAAAAATGCTTTCTCCTAACAGCAGGCTCATAAGCAAACAACAAAATGTCATTGACAAAATGATTATAGTGGGATGACAGAATGGATCTCCATAGTAACAAGTAAGTGGGGCTAATGCCACCCCTTGCAGCATCACAGGCAGCCACCCAAAGTTCCTTTTATTTTCTCAGAGCAGAATACACAGAGGACCTCAGTTGCTGCTCGGCCCTGGAGGTGGAGAGCCAGCAAATGCTCCTCATGGCTTGCCTGGAATGGGTATTGTTACAGTTATAAGCAGCACCTGATGTTCCTAAATGAAGTAGCAGGACATGGTAGTTCCTTATATATGCTTATAAATACTTAAAGGGAGGGTGCCAGTCTTTTTTCAGTGGTGCCCAGTGACAGAACAAGAGATAACAGGCACAAACTTAAAGATAGGAAGTTCCATCTAAACATAAGGAAGGAATTCATTACTTTGAGAGTGGCAGAGCACTGGCACAGGCTGCCCAGAAAGGTGGTGGAGTCTCCCACTCTGGAGACATTCAAAACCCGGCTGGACACTGTCCTGTGCAACTTGCTGTAGGTGACCCTGCTCGGGCAGGGGGTTTGGACTAGATGATCTCCAGAGGTCCCTTCCAACCCTGACCATTCTGTCATTCTGTGATTCTTCCAAAAGCCCTCTTCTATTAATCATTAACAGAGCAAGCAGAGTCAGATCGCCTGCAAAGTACACTTCATGTTTGCATTCATTTAATTTTAAATAATTCTGAGCTTCATTTAGGAAGTGAAAGATATTGAGTGGTGACAAGGTGGCCAGGGAGTTTTTCCTGTCTTCCTAACCACATATTTTATTGCCATCAACATTTTGACAATTGCATATATACTATGTTTCAGTAACATGGAATACTACTAACTATTAATTCCTTGAAATTCATGCAACATGAACAGGCCAAAGTTTCAGTCCTTAGTTTAGGTGAGGCTAGAATTTTGCTCTTTCAGTGATGTTTATATGTGTTGTTCATCTCCAAGTAAGGCCTTCAGCTAGTATAAACCAGAGTAGCTGCAATGACTTCAGTGCATCTGTGCCATTTTTCCCTACTGTCTGTCTTGTTACCTTTCGCTCAATGCTCCTGCATCAACAAATATTTCTTGCAATTCCCATGACAAATCTGAGAAATACATGCATGCATTTAGGAGGAAACATGTCCCTGACATGCACAATTCTCCACTCTGAACAGCTAACCGACCTCCAGGTGGATATTCTGATCCTAACACATACAAACAACTTCCATAAATGTCACTGCTAGGTGCCTGACTCATCCCTCAGGCACAAAGCAACCTGTCCAAAATAAAGCCAGGATGACGCTGAAGACCAGCACAAATTTTCTACTAAGTAATTTTCTTTGTGCTTTTCTGTCATTATACATGAAATAAAGTTGCTGTCTTGAGACTTGATTCTCCATCACTTTGGTAGATACCTGCTGGGGCTAATTCATGTGAAGTCATGGCATTATATATCTTGAAAGGAGGGTATGCTCAGGTCTCCTTACGCCCCTGGCTTTAATGGAGAATGTGTGATGTAAAATGATGAACAGTAGTCTGTGAGCTCTTAATATAACTCGCTTCCACAGTTTATGGCTTCTCCCCTGCAATACATTACTTCCTCCATTTCCATGCAGTTTTTCAGGCAGAGAAGCTGTGTAAAGAAGTGACTTACTTTCCTTTCAACATGAGCTTTGCACAAGTAAAAGCAAATCTGCTGCTCTGCATTTGCAGAAGTGTTTTCTGATAAACAGCAGATAGCCATAAAAGATAATAGAAGAGATCTGAACAAAAATACTTACAAGAGACCACTGAACTCAGTGGTGATACTCCAAAGAGATGTCTGATATTCCTAATCTGTATTTAAAACAACAATGTTCTCAAGGACCGAGAATATAGAAGCATCATAGGGGATGGCTGGAAGTTGGAAAGATGAGAATGACAAGATCTATTGTGTGGGGTCTGATAGAGGATTTTGGGGAAATTGAGGTTATTGTTGAGGAAGCGCGTTTATAAAATGAAGCTGGAAGCCTTATTCCAGCCTTATTCGTGCTGCTAAACAAATTCTTCCCTCAAGTCTGCCTTACCAGGGTGCAAAGTTTCAGGATGTGTGGGACGTATCCTGAAATACTCCTTTCGCAAAGAACCCATCTCTGTGAAGCACTGGCTTTCTTTTTTAAAGCAGTGATTCAACTGCTATGGATGTTTTAGTGTACTCAGGTTAGCTACCATGGCTGGTCCAGGAATGCTGACTTTCACATAATCTTGGCATTGTAGTGCTTCATTGGATTATGCGCTTGCCAGTCAATAAAGCAGTAATTTATCATCTGTTATTGTTAACACATATCAATATACCAAGAAGCAAGAGAGGAAATATTTTCAAGAGAAAGGAGAGAGCATATTGTGCAAGTACAATGCAAAATTACAGCCAGGCTAATCCTTGCTTGTGAGGTTCTCCAAGGAAGCTCTCTGCATAAAACTAGCAATTTATGCAAGCACAAAGTGTTCCCAGTGTAACACATCAGAAGCTTTTTAGGTATTCTGAGTGATGGGGTTACAGTGCCATTCTAAAAAAGAGATGCATGCCATATTTTTTATATATTGTTGACTTAGGAAATAAAAAAACTTCCCAGAAAAGGTTCTGAATCAGAAAGGCTCAGAAGATTATTAGAAAGATTTAGTAGCAATAGACAGTGTCTGGAAAAACATAATGAGTAAACATAGAATACAGAAATAATAATTTAGACTAACTAATTTGTTGCACCAACTTTTAGATGTCTATACTGTGCTTTTAGTAATATGGTCATTGTTCCTGAATAAGTTTGTTTCTCCCAAACAAACTCTTTATATGGATCCACATAATTCTGTCATATAATTATAAGTTTAGTTTGAAAGAAATACGCCTACAAGAAATATACATTTTACTTCTCAGGGGTCTCTATGGAATGTTTATTTGCCAGTGCCCTTGGGAATTTTGAGGCAAGGCTGGAATGATCCCAGCTTATTCCCTTCAGCCTGGGAAAAAACGTACTCCAGAGCTGCTTTCCTAGAACTGTCTCACCCAATTCTGAAAGAAGGATTTGGCTATCTGATCTTACCCCAATTTTCCTGGCAGGCTGAGAAAACAGAGAAGGCGATCAGCCCTATGCTGCTGCACTTGGGACCAGACTAAAGAAAACCACACTTTGGGGTTTTACCCAGTCTTCAGCTCTGTTCTGTGTGCTTCTCCACTCTCCTAGGGTCTGTCTTTGCCACTCCCCAGAGCTCTGCTTACATCAGAGCCCCTGGATCTGACCTTAGGGGGCCTGTGAGCCTGACATCAGCTGAAATTTTGGTCTGGTATACCTCACCGAGATTGCTCGTTCTTGCTTCTGTGGGAGCCATGGCATTCATTTTCTACCTGTTTTGTTAATGCTATTGTCTTTATTCTCAATTAAAAAGAGGAGAACTGGGTACACCAATCAGTAATGAAAGAGTGAATAGGAAAAAAAGTGTTAATTACAGATAGCTCTTGAGCACTGTGTAAATCCTATTTTGCATGTTAAAGTGGGACTTTGGTGGAATAAAAGCTTTGTGCTGCTCCTCAGCACCAGGGAAGTTTACCCAGAGTGCTCCACTTGTCTGTCACCTGCACTCCCAGCTCAAAGTGTCTTGGAAGCAGTCAGAAACATCTTCTGGATGAAAAGAAGAATATTTGTTGCATGGCATTAGGAAAATTATCTCTCCATCTGTACAGTCTCTGTTGTGTACGTATGTCAAAATGACCTGTGCTGTGCCAAAGATGGAACAGAAGTTAAAAGCTGTCTGATGCTGCTGCTGGACCTTATTCCCCTCCAGATTTTGCACAGGTGGGAAGCTGGCCTCAGCTTTGTTCAGCTTGAGATTCGAGGACTGCTGGGCTTCCTCAGCCCTGTCTGACTCATTTTTGCTCCATCAAGAAAAAGCTTTCCTTGGTACACCAGGGGAGTAGCAATGTCCAAATATTCACATTATATGTGTCCTGCTGTAAATGCTTAGGAAGCTGTGCTTAAACCCCTTCAATGGCACGTAATATTAAGCCTGCATTTTTTTTAAGAGTTTCTATATGCAGGTTTTCCCTTTTCATTTCTTCCTGATTTGCCTCTGAGCGTGATCCAGAAAGGCTCAGAAACAGCTGAGCCACTTGGCATCAGCATTTACTATTTATCATGGGACCCCTTAGAGCATGCAAAGAGAGGATTTATCACCAGTCTACCTTTTAAGTTTTTCAGGCTCTGAAAATCAAACATTTTTGAGGCTTGGTTTCCTCACTTAGACAGGAGAAGAAAATTTGGATGTTCTTCTAAACTAGAATTCACATTCAATGTAATGAATACATTTCGTGCTGGCATTATGCCATTTTAACAGGTGGGATGCAAGAACTTCGCTGCTCAGGCAGACTGCTGTGAAAAGTCTGATTCCCAGCCAGGGACACAGGAAAGTTGGTCTTAAAGGCTGTGTGCCTATACTTAGTGATGAATAGGAAATGAGATCCTCTAATAATCCATCTCTGATTTGAGTTATTTTTCCTATTTCTAGTCACCTCAGGCATGTTTGAAGAGTGTTCATTAAAATGAAATGTCCCACTTACATTGACCTGCATTACTTTGCAGTAAAACTACAACACTTAAAGGCATCTGGTTGTGTGCCTTAGCAAGTCTTCTCAGCCCACCTGAATTTCTGCAAGCTGGCCAACTGGTCTGCAGGTCGTGTACAGTAGTCTATGACACAGCCGGTAAAAGAAAAGCTATAGGAACTGGGCAGATACTGAATATTAAAGAAGTTTGTAGAGCATTAGGGGAATTTTGCGTCTCAAATATAAAGGGAAAAATCTATAAAACTCCTGTTTCTATGTAGGTTGGCTCCGGTATTCAACATTGAAGTGAGTTAGAGACCTTCAGAAAATGTGTCCCGTGAGTAAGTGAAACAAGGCTTCCTCCTGGTCTCATCTCCTGCCCTTGCAAAAAGTGAGCTACAGAGCTGCTGGAAGAAAAGAAAGGAATCAGGTGTCTCTAACATGAAAGTTAGTAAACACTCTGTTAGGATAAAACTGTGAGCCCTGTGTTATTTTTCTCCTGAAGATTCATGAGGAGAGCTTTCATATATAATAAATATTAATATTTTTATTAAAATATAGTGCAAATATTAAATATATTTGCACAGTAAAAGGAATAATGGCAAGTCACCAATACATATCATCTATCAATCTTGTTTCCCCACACATTTGAAGCTTTTTCTTTTACTTCTCCTGCCTTTGGTGCTAATATGTCTTTCTGGATGAACATTATTTTAAGCGACAGGAAATTACTATAATTCTAAAAATAATTTATTAGCTTCCAGGAGCAAAGGTCATTTTCATTTTGAACAAATAAATGTCAAATAGTGGATGATACACAGGATAATAATGCATGGGCAGCCAGCCAGAGGAGATAGCTGTAATTAAATTCAAGTTCAGGATGACAGACAAGAGCCAAGAGACAAAAATCTGAATGCTTTTAGGCAAGTTATCAGAGTCCATTTTACATCAGGATGTTCTGTTATCTGATCCCCTAATTCTGCCTGTGCCCTGAGATGATCTCATGAAACACAGAAAACCCACAGGAAGAAGGGTCCTACAGAAGTCCCTCTTATCTGAGAGCCCAGGCAACCAACAGGCTAGCTTTGTGTAAGGCACGTGCTGGTGCTGCTCATTCATGATTCATGCTCAGTGGAGCTGCAACAGTTTCCACCCGCAGAGAAGCTGCTCAGTGTCTGTGGAAGTAAATATGATAGGGAGAGATGCATGAAATGCTCAAGAGGACAAAAGCTCTTCACAGGACAAGACTTGCTGGTCGGTGTAGGACACGTAGGCAGCTGTTTGTTGCTCCTGTTCTGCTCATTTTTTAATTTGCAGTTACTTTTCTTGGGAATCATTTCAAGGCTAAGATATCCAACTGCAGTTTTGATAGGGAGATATCCAAGAGCCAGTGGAGACCAAGGCTTCCATGCAATTGGCCTACTTTGGCTGAGCCAAATCATTCTCTGGAATTCATTGACTATGGGTTCCATTCACTAGTCTAAACCTAAAAGGGGCATTTTCGGTGTGACTTGGGATGCCCTCAGGTATCTCAGCTGGACCTGCCTCCCTGTAGCAGATATGGCAAAAGACCTTCAGACGACCCTCAGCCTTCAAAACAGGTAACTGAAGGCCAAGCAGGGTACCCTAGAGCATGTCAAGGCACCACAGACTCCTGGGTTTTAGGCAACTCAATTGTTACCTATATTTCCATTGACTCTAATGGGAATGTAAGCACCCAGCTCACAGTTACGGAATCACAGCACTGCTGAGGCTGGCAGGCACCTCTGGAGATCATCCTTGCTCAGAGCAGAGTCAGCTACAGCAGGTTGCTCAAGGCTGTGGACAGTCAGATTCTGAGTATCTCCAAAGGGGAAGATGTGACAATGTCTCTGGGCAACCTGTGCTAGTGTTCAACCACTCTCTGTTCCTGTGCTAGTGTTCAACCACTCTCTGTTCAGGCAATTGTACCCCATGGGCTTTCAGTACCATCAGCAGAGCCAAGGGAGAGACCCATCTCACACAACAAGACATCCCCCCTGGAGGGACTGTTTTCCTAACATAGGGGTCTAGTGCTATTTGAAATGTCCTTGTGTGTCCTGCCGGACATCCATTTGCCAGTCCCAGAGGTCTCCCGTAGGTCTTGTGTGACATCTGTCAGTCCCCTGGGAATACCTCAGGTATCTGAAATACCCCCTAGGGCATCTCAAATGGTTGTGGATACCTCAGCTATAGGAGGCACCACTCATGTGCCTAAATTTAAACAGCAGAATTGCACTCACATCTTCACAGACTGTAAGGGAGCTTAGACACAGAGCTGGCCACATACGTAGGCACCTCCATGTAGGTGTCATTCTCACACAGTCCCTGTTGCTGCACCTCAGGTACCAGTGCGCTGTTCTGTGCAGGTGTATTCTGGGAGTTCAATTTGAATTTACTTTTATAAAGCACAACTAAAGTTGGGAAATAAACTCTCAGTATCCAGGGCATAAAAAGCATTTAACAAAGAATGAGTTTTCTCTGATGCACTGTTCTTTCCCCCCCCTGTTTTTTGTTCAAGCATCTAATATTTGTCAGTGCCGCAGACAGTATCCAGAATGAGACAGCTGATTTGCCTAATTCAAAATGGCAAATGTTATGTTGTATAGCCCTATTACTACAGCCGTAACAGATATCTAAATCCTATTATTAAAGCTGCAAAGGGTCATGAACTGGAAAATGCAGGTTCAGATATTGCTTAGGAATTTGGAGGCTTTTGGAGCCTGGAGAAAATGAGCAGTTGTTTACTGCATTACCTTACTATACAGAGACATGCTGTTTGTGAGGCTCGTGTGCATCCAAGATTTCTTGCCATTTAAGGATGCTCTGATGTAGGTTTTGATTCAGGTCCATTCATAGCTGCAACTTGAGTAACAGCTGTCAAGCAATTAATTTCAATGAGTAATTAACAGAAAAGAAACAGAAAAAAAAATAAATCTGTACTCATGCAATAACAGGAGACGATTCTTTAGGCACACAAGAACCTTTTCAGTAAATCTAACATGACAAACTCACTTCCTTACTGTGGAGGAAAATTAAGAATTCTCAGCTAAGTGAAGCAAAAAATAACTTTCTGAGAACTCAATAAAATCAGATTTTTTTTCTTTTTATTAGAAGTCTGCATGTTATATGATTGAACTGTTCCCAGAATAACAGAACTCTGCACATGAATAAGTAGACAACTGAAAATTGCAAAGCAGATGTTCTACTGACCTTGTCCCACCGGAATCTGCTTGCTGAACTACTTGGGTTGTTCTCTCTTTCACTCATCAATAAATCAGCACATCAACTAGACAGCAATGAGGAACCTTCTAACTAAGTGGGCAGAAATATAATTACACAATTCCCAACGGTGTTGCTAACAACTAATAGTTAAAATGGAACCACATGCATTGCAGAAATATTGCAACTTAATCCTTCTTAATTTTTATATTGTGTTCATTAGTCTTTTCTTTGGCATCCAGCACTTGGTACCATGGAACTAGAAAAAAAGATTTTGGGACAAATGGGGAAAGAAAGTTTTTAATGGTGAAGTTCATTAGGCTGAGGAATAATGTCCTAGAAAATGTAGTGTAAGTTTTACTGTTTAGTAATATAGAAATTGGCTAGACAGAACATCAGAAAAAATGCAGACAGTAATTGTGAGTTCCTTACCCTGGCACTACAAAAGAAAAGTGAACAGTGTGAACATGATAATCTAGTAAAACCTTTTAATTCCCAAATCCTATGATACTCTTGTCCAGTAAAATACTTGTAAATTAAGCATATGGCTAAAAGTTGTGTTGGAAATGTGCCTATCTGATTCCATGAATATTCAATATTGAGCCCAAGAAAGTACCACAATCTATCCTGCTTCTCTTCACTAATACTAGATAACCCTTGCAATATTGCAAGTGTGGGGCTTTTTCACTACTTTGAGATTCATGCTAATTTGTGCTATGGTATTGATTCAGACCGTATCAGTAAGAAATCTTTTAAATGTGCTCTGGGTTAAGTAATCTGCTTTTGCATTGTATGCTAGTCATAAAGATCCAAAGGTGTCAAAACCACAAAGCCACCACATTAAGATTCAGTGTTGCATAAGAAAGAGATTTTGCAGTCTGAAAGAATTCTGGTGAGGGCTTCTAATCATGAAGGCAGTCCTGAGGACGTATCACCTTGCATGCAAGCAATACTAACAGGGTATATTTGACAGATATCGTATTTGCATACTTGCCAACTGCTGCCCTTTCTCTTTGCGCATTGAGCTTTAGCTGACTTGGCACATCTGCTTTCCTCTTGCTGTAGGCATTTTATCCAACAAGGTGTCAAAGCTTGTGTTGCTGTGAGGAAGACTCAGTGGGAATACTTTTGAGGTGCTGGGACTTGATAAAACATTTTTGAGAGTAACATCTGCCAAATGTTAATTTAGGACATTTTTATTCCGAATAAACAGATTACGAAACTGTTGCCCCAGGAAATCAAAACAGTTTGCTCTTTCAGTGATACACATTCCAGATTGAGTTTATGTGTTGGAGGGGTATCACACAGCCATATTCACAAGCATTTTCTTTCTCAGAGGAAGGATATCTCAGAGGGCAGACTATGACTATGACTCATCTGTGCTTCCTGTCCTTCCGCCCAAGGAATTCAGACACCCCATTAAATGGAGAGGAAGAACTCCTATGTTGAGCAGAAGAGGATTTCAGGGCTATGAAAGTTACTCTAAAAGTTCCTTTCTTGTCAACCTGCTATCTTCTTCAGCACTTACGGGGTACAGAAATAGCCCAAGACAGCACAAGCAGTAGATTTTAAAGCCTAGTGTTGCTATAACTGCATGGAAGCTATCACATTACGTAAATATTCCCTTTCATTTGGTTGAACTATGTACAGAGGAAAGTACACTGAATGTCGGCAAAAATGTCAGAACCTGACCTAGAATTAATTCCTCTATTATTGCTCATGAGATAATATTAAGAGCTCTGGAATTCTCTTGCAATGAAGTGCTAGATTACTATCACAACACAATTAGCACATTCATTTTATTAATGCCAGTTTTTCAAATCTGCATGTTTATATTCCTCGGTTTTGGCTTGTAAAACCCGTGTCCTCGGGTATAGAGAAATTAACAGACTGTTAGTAAATAGGCATTAACCCCTCCTTCCTGGGTGAAGAGTGCCTTTCTGTACATCCCTGAGTTCCAGCAACTCTCAGAGAGCCTTCCTCTCCCACTTTGTACTGAGCTCAGTATTTAACTAGTATCCTGCTACAGGCCTTTCTGTGGTGTGACTGTTGTACTGGTGAGCACTGAAAAGTGGTCAGACCTGTGTCACATCCTGTCTGCTTGCTCTCCTATTTTCCCAGGAGGAATGTCTAGGTTAATTATTTGTCCATCTTTTCTTCTGCATCACCTCTCTGCCATTTTCCATGGGGGATGTGTTAACCCCAGATGTCTGCTACCAGTGCTAGAATGAACTTCACCGTGGTTTCTAGAGCAAATCATAGTAAAATTAAGAGTAGGGTTAGACTCAGTACTGGGACACGTATTCCTGAGATTCACAGTGATCAAGGTTGGAAGACACCATCTGATCATCTACCATGATCTGTTTCCTGAGCCAGTGGCTTTAACACTGTTACCTCTATACTAAGCCAGATCACTTGGGTCTGATTAAACATACACATTGAGAAGGGCATCTAATCCTTGAGTGGCAAAACTGAGGTGACAGAGAATTTATCAACTCCCTTGTAGCCAGTGGCTAATCAACCTCCCTGTTACACGTTTGTGTCTAATTTCTCATTATAATTTAGAATCATAGAATCATAGAATTGTCTAGGTTGGAAGAGACCCTTGGAATCATTGAGTCCAACCATCTACCCTACTCTACAAAGTTCTCCCCTACACCATATTCCCCAACACCACATCTAAACGGCTCTTAAACACATCCAGGGATGGTGACTCAACCACCTCCCTGGGCAGCCTATTCCAATGCCCGACCACTCCTTCTGTGAAGAATTCTTTCCTAATGTTCAGTCTAAATCTACCCTGTTGGAGCTTGAAGCCATTCCCTCTTGTTCTGTCATTAGTTACCCGTGAGAAGAGACCAGCACCAACCTCTCTACAGTGTCCTTTCAAATAGTTGTAGAGAGTGATGAGGTCTCCCCTCAGCCTCCTCCTCCCCAAACTAAACAGTCCCAGCTCCTTCAACTGCTCTTCATATCATTTGTTTGCTAGGCCCTTCACCAGCTTCGTTGCCCTCCTCTGCGCTCGATCCAGCACCTCAATATCTCTCTTGTATTGAGGTACCCAAAACTGGACGCAATACTCGAGGTGTGGCCTCACCAGTGCTGAGTACAGGGGCACAATCACCTCCCTACTTCTGCTGGCCATGCTATTTCTAATACAAGCCAGGATGCCGTTGTCTTTCTTGGCCACCTGGGCACATTGGCGGCTCATATTCAGCCGCTTGTCAATTATAATCCCACTTAGCTTCACTTCTAGCCACTAGTTCTTGATATGCCTTTCTCTGCTAGATTGAAGAGCCATTCAGTAACTGGTATTTACTCCCCATGAAGGTTCTTACACTCTATAATCACCCTGTCTTTTGATCTGTTCTGATAAGATAAACAGATTGAGCTCTCACTGTTCTCTCTTCCCCCACCCCCCCTTCCAGCCATCAAAACATATCTGCAGCTTATTTCTATATCCTCCATAGTATTTCAACATTCCTTTTAAAATGTTGACATCAGGACTGTATACATTATTCTACATCAGTCCCAATAATGTCACAGAGAAAGAAAAGTCAATTTCCTCCTCCTACTCACTACTCCGTTGTTTATTGTCACAAGAATTGAATTAGCACTTTTTGTCTCTGTATCATACAGGAGCTCATGTTCATTTTCCCTTAGAAGCCAATACTGTTTTCAGTCAGTCCTTTCCAGGGTGTGGAACTCCTTTTTGTAAGAATGCTCTGTGCTGCTTGCTTTTAAATGGATAACCTGATTTGGCTAGGTTTTTGCCTACTGTACCATGAGGTTAACCTCTCTCTGATTTTGTTAGTCCTGTTATTCTTGATCGTATTTAGTATTTATCACTAGTGATTTTGTACTAGCTTCCTAAACAGGTGGGACTGTTGAACATCATTAAATTTCTTGCCAAACTCTACAGAAGCTCCTACAAGTAACATTGTCTGATAAAGACCCCGGATGACAATAATATTTTTTTTTGGAGATCTTTGAGTATGCCAGGTATTAAGGTACTCAATATGCACTTTATTGATACCCCAGAGAGCTCCTTTGTTAATCACTGTATTGTGTGATACTAAACTAAACACTCTGTAGAGGTCTGAATAATACCACATCTTTGCAATTACCATGGCCAACAGAATTTGTAATCTCATAAAAAAATGAAATCAGAGTTGTCTGAAAATAGCTAGATCGTGAACACATATTGACTGTCAGTAATTACATTCCTGTACTAAATTCTGTATGTATGCATCCCTAGGTCAGCCCATCTGTTACTTTGCCTGTAGCGGATGTACTTAAATGGCTGTACAACCTTCAGGTCACCCCACTGCAATTTTGAATATTGGCACAGAAGAAGCACTTTCAGGATCTTGCACATTCCAACTGATATTGCAAGTTTTATTGTAGGAAATTACACTGCTGACGAACATGAAATACAATTACCATCTCTTTAATGCAAGTAGTGCAGGACTGACACTTATAGAAATATTTGTCATCTATCATCCAGTAAATAAAGGAATGCGACATACTTCAGCAACATACTTCATAATTCAAAGACCTTACTCTGTTCCTTCTGAACAGTCTGTGAAATTATTTTTTTTAGCATCTTTGCATTTTTAGCACTACTATTGAAATTCCCATCTAGTACGTAATCTATACCAGTGCCAGGGCTTATTTTGTTCCAAAAATATTAGTTCCTTGATACTGTCCTCTGATTCAGACAGATGTAGATTTTCTCCAAGGCCTACCACTTTTGACTGGTCGCCTATTCTTGCTACATATTGCATAGTTTATCAGTGGCACACAGGAAAACAAATTTCAGGAGCCCATAAAACCTCATGATTGGACCTGTTCTTTCAACAAGGTGATGAATGATGGAACATCAGTTTCAAATGCATGCAAAGTTATCAGACAATCACTAAAACTCGCTACCTGTGTGTGTTTTGTGCAAGGAACTATAGCAAATGCTGAGTATTTAACTCAGTTTACCACCTTGTGACACAGACTTCAGCTAACCTGCCACACATTGCCACGCAGAATTTTTAACTTACTCATTACACCATGATAATTTGATCAAGGGCTTGAACTGAACTCCCAGCTAGGGAGGGATTCAGCTGGCAAGCATGATACTCCAATGCATGCGTCCACCCGGAGGTGCCTGAATGTGAGCAGGCATCAAAGGTCCCAGCACAATGGGGGCTGCCCATGCATTAACATCAAGTGCCATTTCACATACAGTAGCCAAGACATCTACACAGACATGACATAGGGACCTTGGGGAAACTCGGTCCTCCCACACCAGTAGCCAGAGACTGCCAGTTCAATCCAGCCATCCCAAAAGGCATCAGGTAACTCTGTTCAGCTGACTGCATGTAGGCCAATTTTGTTTAGTACTGACAGCAGGGATGAGGACAAGACCAAGCTCACAAGGTGGGACATGTCTCCTGGGCATACTCAGGTGTCTGAACAGTGGTGTCTAGTGTCATTTGAAATGCTCTTGTGTGTCCTGCCTAGTATCCATCTACCAGTCTCAAAGGTCTCCCATAGGTCCCATGTGACATTTGCCAGCCCCACAGGGTTATCTTGGATAACCTGGGGCGTCTCAAATAGCAGTAGTTCAGGCAATTAAATCCTTCCAGGTCAGAAGAATCACTGTCTAGGGTTCACCAACTGTAAAGTCTTCACTGACTATAACAGGAGCTTAGACAACTGGCTTATGCATTGACATCTGAATTAAGGTGTTTTGGATATGGACAGATAAATTAAAGTGTTTTGATTTTGACCTTAATCCAGCCCTTCTGGTTCCTTCATGATGGTCTGGAACTGAGGCTTTTTATTTTCTTATATTTATTTTAGAATCTTGTCCTCTCATACTCAGTTAATTGCCAAGATGTGCTAGTCCTCTGAGGAAGAAGTTATGCTTTTTAACTGTGTAGACAGGATTTAGAAACTTTGGTTGGCAGATCTTTGTAGTCCCTTGAAACTCTTCTGTCTCACAGTAATGGTATGTTTCTTGCTTTCACTAAAATTTCTCATTCCCAATATGCTTTGAAACATTTTAGCTACTCACTTTTACACCCAAGATTAAAGCAGTGTTAATTTTATCCTTCTCCAGCTCTACTCCATCATGCAGTGGCACTTAAGAGACTGAAGCAAAGTCCCGTGACTTTAAAAATTCAACTCCATCTTTGTATCATGGCAGCAGATGTAGCTCAAAAAGACAGCTGTCATGAAAAGAAATGTTTGGTCTTCTGTCCATAGGGCCACTGATTTAATGAAGCCTTTTCCAACACAGTCTTTGACAATTCTTCAATTGTCAAACCATAATTTTCAAATTATCTCCTATAACAACATAACGCACTGGAGGAGGGTTAAATCTAAGTCCGTTTGATCTTCTTGATGCTGAAAATATGTTTTCAGTTTCTTATACCAGGCATCAATCTAATGTGTGATGGTCTACTAATAACCCATTAGACAGTGCACTTTATCTTTTGCTCTTGCTAATCCTCCTTTTTGTGTGATGTTTGTTCCCATTAGTAAGACAAGAACAAAGAATTGAGCTTTGCACTTGGCGTGAGGTGTCCTGTGCAGTTGCTCTTATTTCCTGCAGACTTTGAGCTCAGTGCCTTGAGACTGCCTTTACTCACTCCCTCACAAGTTATGTCTTCAGTATGACAGAATATCTTGCTCTAGACATCTCCACTGAACCATGAGAATGGAGATACCAATCGCACTATCTGTTCTGGAGCACTTTGTGTTCCGGTCTCCCCCGGCTCAGGGGACTGAGCTCATGGAATGTCAGTATGTGAGACTTCAGGTATAGTGGGACAAGAGAATAAGTTTGGTGGGAATGTGATAGCCCATGTTGTCGGCAAGACGTGGTTTTGCATTTAGTATAACTGTTGTTATTGAGGGCTGAAGGTTTTGCGATCCGCCAAAATAGGCTGCTATACTGGGATCCCATGTAATACAGCCACGTATAAAAGGCAGGCTGTCACCACTCAGATGAAATGTTGAACATGTAATCTTATTGCCTTTTCATAAAACAAGGTGTAACGCTAACTTTTCATTACAGGCAAATTGCTTGGTCATTTACATTGAATTTGTCATGTGCACGTGAAAGAAATTTCAACATAAGACCCTGTGACAGCAAGATGGCACCAGTTTCTAGTTCTTCCTCCCAAACACTCTACCTCTGGAAAATATGCTTTGGTAATATAACTTCTATTTCGGTCTTGAACAAAAAATGAAGCTATTGGAATTGACAAACCCTGCATCCCTCAGAACCAATAGGACTAGTGATTGGCAGAGTTTATTCTATATTTTTGTGTTCAGATTTCAGTTGTGCAGCTCTGAAATTATATTTTAATTCCACGCCAGATCCATTGAGTAACTCCATAGGTAAACCACAGTACCAGTATATGTTAGTCTGCAACAAAGGGCTCTTTTCTATGATGTACGACTCTAACAAAGTGGTATGTATAATATATAAAAGGGAAAATACTTACGTCTCTTATTGATTTACAAGTATAACACCTTCACTTACATCTATACTCCAGACAGGAGAAATATGTGAAACAGAAAAAGGCCAGGATGATCAATTTTAATGTGCAGAAGATAGAGCTCTCTAGTGAGATGCTGAATATATGAGATAAAAGCTGATAAATCTCTGTTGAGGACTATTTCTAGTGAACCTAACTAACCCTGATATTTATTCAGCAGTTTGACCTTCTGGAGTCCCATGGAGAAGTACCGGTTTCTCTGCCCCTAGGAGTCAGAGTCAGAGTACAAGTCAAAAAATGTATTTCAGGCAGTCATCTTCAATCACACATTTTATCAGCTCTCTAGCTGGCTCTTCCAGAAGTGACTGCAATTTCACCTTTATTCCTGTACATTTTTGGGCAAGTAATTTGATTTTAAGGGTTTCCCTAATGACTTAGTATGGCAACTAAAGCAACTAACACCACACCAGGAAAAACTTTGATCACAATCGTTAAATGATTTGTTAAATAGACACACTTGACCACTCATTTTTCTGTCTTTGTTTGAAGACAACAAGCAGTAGTGACCTGATCATGACATAAATGGTATGGAATAAGGGGTGGAATGTCCTGGTTTGAGGTAAAACAGAACTAATTTTTTCTTCAGTAATTTTACTCTTCAGATAAACTTCTTCTAACTCTGAACTTAATGGCATATTCTTCATACAGAGTCTGCTTCCAGAGCGATAAGGCCTGATGTTTATAGTTAATACCAAGGAATAGTATGCAGAGAGGCTCCTGCTTATACTTATTGCTATAACGAACAAGGGCAGCGAACTTTGTTATTTGCCCCATGGGAGGGTCGGTAGCCGAAGAGCCTAGAGGGGTCACACCTGCGGGGAGGAGTGGACAGGACAGGTGACCTAAAACTGATCAACAGGGTATTCTATCCCATCTGCATCATGCTCAGTATAAAAGCTGAGGGATCAAAGGGTCAACCCTCTTTCTGCAGTGGCTGGCATCCAAGGAGGACTCTTTGTTCCTCTGTCTTTGATCCCAATCTGTGTGTTCCTGAATCCAGATCTAGAATCCAGTTCTGTTGCTGTGTCCAGTCTGGGACTTTCCCTGTGCCTGTTGGTGACATCATCATTATCGTCGGAGCTCGATACTGGTTTTGTATATATTGCATATATTTAATTATTTTCTTATTAATATTGTTATCTTTCTCTTATTATTATTTTATTAACAATATTTGTTTAAAGTAGGTTAGTTTCTTTTCAACTCATAAGGCGCTCTCTCTCATTTTCTCTCTTCTCCTTTGATGGGAGATGCTTTCCCTTCTCTGAAGGAGAGAGAGGTTAAAGACAGCATCTGTCATTCGTTTTAGTGGCCAGCCCAGCCCAGTCCATGACATCTTCATTTCCATTTCACTATCTCCACAGCCATAAAAGAAAAGTTTCTAAAATATAGCCATCTAACATTCCCTTTTACATTGATGAAAATGGTGATTCTGAGACTTCATTTGGCTCCACACTTGAATTTTGCTTCAAATGGCAAACTTACTCCATAATTAGCAGCACTTCAAAAAAACATCACCTTTATGATTGCAAACTAGGTGCTACATTCCCCATAGAAGTGGATGCTAATTAGGAGAACTTTTAACCTCCCAATTACACAAAATCAAAGTTTACAGGCTTGCTGGAGGAAATATGCCCACATGAGAAGACACTGATTAACACAAACTCTCTGCCAAGCACTTTTTAATCTTTTATTCATTATTTGCAGGACTCTGGTAAATCTGACCTTAGAGTTTTCCCTTTACTTTCCAGGGGGGAAAGCAGACTTTTTCTCTGTATTTCTCACAGAGCTTGAGAATAATACTGAGTTTTTCTCACTTGAGTCATAGCATTCTTTGAGGATGTTAAAAAATGAAGGAAATCCTGATTGCTAGTGTTGATAGACACCTACAAGTGATCCTTATCACACATATTTTTCACAAATTTAAGGTTAATAATAGTTGGTTCAAATGTAACAATCCTGGTTTCCTACACTCTGGCAGTGGTGCCTAGGAGAAGGAAGGGACACATCCTTGTGTCCTGCCCATTCTTCACCTTGCCTTTTCTTCTGTGCTGCAAAACTGTTGGCAGTTGTTTCTCTTTAGGTCACTCCCTGCTCATATTTTGCTGTTTGCACTTACTTCTCTCTTTCCACCCTTCATTCAGACCTGCTGCTGTAACACTTCTCAGGAAACGTGAAATTGTGAAAAACAGATTCATGCTGTTTCACACCTTTCAGCACAGTTTTTAAACAACAGAAAATCAAAACAAAAGCTCTTTTTCAAGTGAAAAAGAGCTCAGTAAATGAATTAAATTTCTTCTTTTCTTATCTTTTTATTGCTCATGCAGATTCTTTCTCCTCTCTTTAGCTCCCTCTCTTGAATTTCTCCTTTCTATCTATACTACCTTATATTTAAAACTTAGGAAGACAAATTACCCAAACTGTTGGGCTTGTTCATGGGGATGACTTTGCCAAAACAAACTTTTTTCAGCCCTTTTAGAATATAAATGATTCAAACTATATTTCAAGGCCTGGCCAAGAGCCAGCAGGATGTTTATAAGAAAGCAGTCAGATAGATCCTCTTTTTTAAGTTAACTCCAGTAAAAGAGAATTTTGGAAAAAGGTATCTCCAGCAGCATCTCTATCATCCTGCCTGAGATTATTTTCTTATGTCATTCCCTCCCCAGAGACCCACAGACAGAAGACCTTCCCTCTCCAAACCCTTGCAGGCAGAAATACTAAAAAAACATCTCTTATCCCATGATGATATTGTGTTCATCATTGTACAGTGATAAACTATGGCAGACATAAGCAGTTTGTCATAATCCATTGCTATGTTGCAATATTTTGGACCTATTCTTAGGTTTCCTCATGCTACTGATGCATGTTATTAAAAACATTTTCTTTTTTAAAATTTATACTGCAGTTCTGGCCTGTATCGTGATCAGGGACACACGGTGTCAGGCTCTTACCTGAAAGAGTTTATAGGCTATGTATGAAAGAATTTATAGTGTAAGTCAAATATTTCAGTTGTAAATCCTGCCCCGGCACCTTCAGACACCACACCAACATACAATTGTATGCACTGTTCTCTGTAAGATAACCCTTTGAACAGAGTGGAGGGATGTGACAAGCCACAGCACCTTATAAACAAACAGCTGATCCTGTTGGATGGGAGAAAACCTGTACACTGTGCTGTCATTATTTTGGGTTTCCTCATGCAAAATTAAAATCTATTATGAATTGCATACATTTGGCATCAGGAAAAAAATCCAGAAATTTGGCTTTCCTACTGCTTCTCTGAACTGCTGAGTGATTAGCTTTTCCTGTGGTGGTGAAAATAGCATGTGAAAACCTGCTAACATTTCTCAGGGAAATCCCTGAGCTGTTGAAAGAGTCAGAGGGACCCTCTACAATCAAAAGAGCAAGCCATGAGCTCTCCAAGCAAGGAAAGCTCTTTCCAAAGGTACAAGGAAAGCACCCCAGTGCTTACCAGAGAGTGGAAAGTGCTGTGAGGGTGTTCTCAGTAATTTTGATCAATCTAAATTGCAGTCAGTGAATAAATCACATTGAAACCTTCTGCTGTGGCTGACAACCACAAAAAAGACTGAAGAATGAGTATCCAGGATCTCTTCCGAAAACAGCACAGCCATCCCAGAAGGTCCCTGTCCCAGCTCTCAGCATCTGAGAAAATGAAATGCATTATCTCTGGGCAACCTTAGCAGGCAGAGTCCCTCCACTCACAAGCATTTGAAGCTTTCTGCAAAATAAGTGAAAGATAGCACAGCGAGAAACTAAAGAAAATGCAGCAGAACACGCTGTGTAAACAGCAATTATATCCTGATCCTTTGAGAAGGCTTAGCAGAAGTCCATCTCATGCCTTTCTCCTCTATCCTAAGGATGTCTATGAGATAATGGCCCATGAGCCGTTTTGTGTTATCCCTTCATTTGTGGCTTGGATCAGTAGTAGCAGCTGCCCACATTCCTTTGAAGAGCTGAGCTAGGCTCTAAGGATCCTTTTCCCTGGTCCAGCATGGAAACACCACCTTTAAAACACTTCAGTGGTTCACATTTTTTTTAATTTAATGTTTATCTAGCTCTTCTCCAGTGAGCTGCATCCTCCCCAACACATCCCAGAGCACAGAGAAGGTCTGAAACTGCTAATCATTGCCACAGAATAGAAAAGATCTCTCAGTCCTTACGGGCATTCATTATGTCTCTGAAACATAACAGTGACTATACAGATTGTGAGTACAGAGCCTAAGCTGAAAAAACCTCTGCATAGTAGTTCTCTTCCCTTTTGATCATGTGGGGAAGTACCACAGTGCTTGTAAAGCAAACATTCAATTTGCATTGTCATCTACAATGCCAGTAATTAACTCACTGGCTAATTTGTTATAAGCTTAGCTGCAACTAATGGATGCAAGATGAAACTTGTCCTTGTTAAATAATCAGCTTGTCTTTGATATTCTTCCTTCTTGCACAGAATGTGAATAATTTTACACAAATGTCTATGTATATAAATTCCTTAAAAGACAATAATGAAGTGTTGCACACATAGATATTCCCACTTTTTGTAATCTTGGACATGTTTCTACTGCATCTTGATTTTCAAATTATATCTATTATTGAATGTTATGGATCCTCTTTTCCTATTCCAGTGGAAAATTCTGAATGGCTTTGAAACACAAAAAACACAGAAAGGCAATGCAGTCATGAACAACTCAGAATTTGACTCATATATTATACAAATGAGTAGCAATATGATCTTTAGAGGTGCAACTAGGTGAAATATGCAGGGACAGGAAGGGGCAAAACTTTCTAAACTTACTGGAAGAGGGTCTTGATCCCTTTCTTGGACTACTCACTTCCTCCTTTTTCCTGTCCCCACCACCAGATAAATTTTACAATCAGCTAAATAATTTGAGCCATAGCAGCAGTTTCCCTTCTGCCTGAGGCCAGTGGGGACTGAGTGGGTTCTACCGGCACCATTCCCAGCAGCGTATGGAGGCAGTAGTTGTTTCAGATGAGCTCAGGAAACTCAAAGAACAATTACACCAGTTGTCAGGTTCTGGCATCCCATTTCAACAGCCGGCCATAAGACGTTTTCTCTTTAAATGCCACTTGCATGGATTACAAATTAATTAACAGAGGAGCCTGCTTGCACTTCGTTTGTTCACTTCTTTATGTAAGTGACCTTAGAGGGTTGCATAACCCAATACAACACTGTGATTCACTGCAATGCTCTACCATATTTAGTCTTATTAGCAGCTATTTGAGAAACGCTGCTGCTCACTCTGGAGAGACATCATTTATAGTGCTATATAAAGGTCTCTATATTTTTCCCTCACGAAAAGGATTACTGCAGCATTCTTATCTGTAATGCAATCCAGAATAGGAAACACTCATTGATTTTTGAGGAGGCGTTTTCAATATGTTGACCCGTTCCATGCTTTCATTTGAAGTGTAATTATAGCACAAAATACTAGGATGGGAGGTGTGTGTTGTAGAGGAAAAACCAAATACATGTTTTTTCTTGGCATTTACTGAGAAAAAAAATCTTGCCCATTTTCTAAAGGTTAACGAACACCACACACAAGAAAAATCAGTGCATTTCTTCACAGAGTTTAAATATCCGCCACACTTACACCAATTGCAATGACAGTATTGTGAAAAACAGGGTGAGGGCTGAATTTTAACTCCTAACAGTGGAGACGAACAACCAGAAGACAGATCTGCACTGCATGAGGATTTTAAAATTAAAATGAAGGAATAGATCCCTTGACTGCTCGTCTTCCTGCGCTGTGGTATGACTGTCATTTTCTGGATTTTGACAGAGCTACCCCCAGTCTTGTCAGTGCAAGTGGCAGAGGAAAAGCAAGCTTGGTGCTAGTGTTAGCCTATTTGCCAGAAAAGCCATATTTTTTTCTGCTTTAGCCTGTGCATTTCATAATTCCTTCTGCCTCCCAAAACATGAGAGTATTAAATTCATCAGTCTTGACACGTTACCAATTTTAATAGGAAATTATTTTTGCTGGAAAAAGTAAATCTTTCATTCTGGTCAATCTGGAATTTTAACCCCCACCTTCTCCCTGGGGCTGGGGAATGCTTGTTTCCTACCCCCTCAAAGCAAGCCTCTACCAGGCTCTTCAAACTTCATCAGAAACGATGTCATTTTCAATCTGGGAAACATTAGGAAAATCCTGAGAAGTGAACAGCAAATTTCATGTGGAATCATATAATCATAAAATAGTTTGGGTTAGAAGAGACCTTAAAAGGTCATCTAGTCCACCACCCCTACAATGAGCAGGGACATCTTCAACTAGATCAGGCTGCTCAGAGCCCCGTTCAACCAGACCTTGAATGTTTCCAGGGATGGCGCATCTAACACCTCTCTGGACAACCTGTGCCAGTGTTTCACTACTCTTATTGTAAAAAATCTCTTCCTTATATCTGGTCTAAATGTACCCTCTTTTAGTTTAAAGCCATTACGCCTTGTTCTATCACTACAGGCCCTGCTAAAAAGTTTGCCCCCATCTTTCCTGTAGGCCCCCTTTAAGTACTGAAAGGCTGCAACAAAGGTGTCCCTGGAGCCTTCTCTTCTCCAGGCTGAACAACACCAACTCTCTCAGCCTGTCCTCATAGCAAAGGTGCTCCAGCCCTCTGATCATTTTTGTGGCCCTCCTCTGGACCTACTCGAACAGGTCCGTGTCTTTCCTGTGCTGAGGGCTCCAGAGCTGGACACACTGCTCCAGGTGGGGTCTCACCAGAGCAGCATAGGGGGGCAGAAGCACCTCCTTCGACCTGCTGGACAAGCTGCTTTTGATGCAGCCCAGGATATGGCTGGGCTTCTTGGCTGGGCAGGGGACTTGTCAGCTCATGTCCAGGTTTTATAAGACACAAAGCTCCCATGAATACCTATTGCCAAAAGTCCTATTTGAGGGCATTGCACACTTCCCAAGAAGAAGCCAGCACCTTTGAATATTTGGGTCTATTTTCTTTATAACTTTAACCTTCTTTTGGAGAAAATTAAATAAAGAGGTACCTATATTGCATATGTATCTATATTGGATGCTTTGAAAATGATACTTTTTAATTCTCTATGATCGATCAATACTTTTTAATTCTCTATGATTGAGCAATACCTTCTTTTCTGCTCTATGTAATTTACATAAAACCTAAAAGCCACAGGAATTGCTTGGTAGTTTTGTGAAACTTTTAAAATGCAATATTTATGTTTTACAATTATTATCACACCTTTGGATTGCATTATGAATATTGTTTCCCATGTCACTGTTGTTTTTCTCAGCCTTGAAGAAGAAAACCAAAGAAGTTAAATGGAAGGGGCTGATTTTTTATTTTTTTTTTGGTGACAAAAGAGGCTGATCAGTTGTTAATCATTTAACCTCCGGATGAACATGCAGTAAAAGATTATGGGAATTCTAGAGTAAAGACCTCAACAGTACTGTCAATTCCATGAAGATCAATGATGCCACGGTATGATATAACAGAGAGATGTCAAATACTACTGGAGGGCATGTATACAAATATATCTTGGTTTTTAAGCCCTCCTGTCTTTAAGGAGAATTTTGCTTCTGGAAAGCAGATATGCTCAAATCAGCAGGGCAACAAGGCTGTCACTGTCCTGAGCACAACATTACAACCACCTTCACTGCAGCTATCACTTATAAGATGTTGCCATATGTTTCCACCCATCAGACAACTACCAGATCTCACCTTCATAGTGTCATGAGCTTCCTGCAGTCAAAGATAAGTGTGATAGCAGGTCTAATGAGTCAGCTCAGGAACTATAGAGATGATAGATAGGATGGACCAGTGCTCAATCGCCACCTATCATCACAGAGTCCTATGAAACAACTTGATTTTGTTGTTACAGCTGCCATTATATCTTTGACCCTACAAGCTTTCACCATCTGTGAATATGCTGGTTTTGTTCAGAAGGACCAACATCCACCTCCATCATGGTTTCCTTGTGCTGTCTATCTGAAGTGGAGAGATCAACATCATGGGGCCAAGGAAATGGGACTGGACATTAAGAAGTACTCTATTACTAGGAATATGTCACAGCGCTGGAACAGATCCCTGAAATAGTTGTGTGATCTTCATCCTTGGAGGTTTTCACAATTTGCCTGGATGAAGCCAGAGGTGCTAATTCTGCATTGGTTCAGGTCCTGTTTTGAGTGGGAGACAGGGATATATGACCTCCTAAGGACCCTTCCTATATTTGTATTATTCTGTAAAAGGTACCATAAGCATCCTGTAAGTAGCCCACACCTTTTTCACCCTCTTATTTGTATGGGAATTGGAGCTACTCAAGTTCTGATCACATGTTGTCCCTCCAGACCTCACAAGGCTGGGCTAATGCTTTCAAGCAAAGAGCAGTGATCTCATTGGGCTCCTGTGTCCTTTTAGATTTCAGTGATGATCTTTTCTTTGACCAGTGCTGTGGTGACTTTACATCAGTGAGGATGTACACCTGCTTTCTGCTTGCTGCAGATCTGCTTGTTTAGCAAAAAAATCTCTTGAACTTCACTGTTAGTTCAGCTCTCTTCCCACTGTCCCTTAGACCTGCATATGAGACAGAACAATCTACAACAAGAATGGAAAATAAAACCACTGCAAGGGTTGCAAAAAGAAGGGAGCTGCAACAGCAAGCTGGAAGAATACATATTTAAACTGAGTTGAAAGAGTAGTTATCAGTGTCTTTTTGTCACACTGAAAAGGATGAAGTCCTGCAGAAACCTGCCCTGACCCCACTGATTGGGCTTTTTTTATGGACTGCTAGCGAACTGAAAGTACATATAAATTTGCAGGTGACATGAAGCAGAAAGTGTGTAAGCACTCTGGAGGACTGGTTCAAAATTAAAATTAATCTTGATAAACTGAAAAAAAAAAGAGTCTGAAATCTGAAATGTAGAATTCCATGAAAAGGAGAGAGCAAAGTGGTCTATTAGGGGAGACATTAAATGAACGAGTTGAAAATGGGAAATGATGTAGCAGGTAGTGGTGCTACAGAGTATAATGGATCAGTAAGAAAATAAGAGTCAACTGTGCGAACCTGCAGTGTAAAAAAGACAACTCCAGATCCGTATTAACAGGGGAATTACACATAAGACAGGAAGTAATTATTCTGCTCTATTTGGCCACAGCTGGAATAGTGGGTTCAGTTGTGATCCTTACACACTGAAGGAATGTAAAATCATTGGAGCTTACAAGAGGGATAAGACACTTAGAAAACATGATTTAGGAGGAAAGAATTGGGTTTGTTGTAGGAGTCTTTGATTATGCAAAAGATTGCTGTAGGGATGGTGATGATTCACTGTGCTGTTTGCTATGTCTCCACCGAACAGCTACTGAAGAAGATTTAAGATCTGATTTCTCCCCAACACAGATGGATGGACTGCGTGATATCTTTAGATATCCCTGCTCTACCCTTCTAGAGTACAATGAGTCGGACACAACCGCAGTATGTTCGAAGGAGTTTTCTTTCTAATCCTCTCTGAAATCCCTTAGCCAGTTTTGTGGATAATTGTGTGAGAGTAGTGTGAATGAAGCAATTAAAACTGAGGGCCAGAGGGCAAGGAAATATTGCCAGAAAGCCCTGCTCAGATCGATTCTACTGGCTCTATTTAAACCCTTCTTCATTTGACACCTCGCACCAACACCCTGCATCCACCCCAGGACACATTATATATTTCTGGGAACTGCTTAATTTAGACTGTCTAACTGCCTTCCCCTCACACAAGCAGCACGTACTTGCCATGCTCTCTCTGATGCTCCTCCTGCAGAATTCTTTTGCGGATCCTAAAATGGCCTCAGAAAAAGGGCATGTTCTTGTCAGTAGGTTTCCACACTGTTGAATAAGAGCTTGTTGCTGAGTGGCCTTGGGAATGTGGCTTCCATCAACTCTGAGACTTTATAAATGTGCAGCTCACTGTTCTAGTTCATCACCAATTAGTTATGATTTTGGAGGTAGCACAGAGAGTGAGAAACTGCTGGGAAAAAAGCTCTTTATGGTAAAGATGTAATTTAAATACTTGCACAGACCTCATTGCTGTGGTATTTCAGCAGCTTAGGGCTTCTACTATGTTTTATACTTTCAGTACCTGTCTTTAAATTTCCCCACCTCATAAGGGAAGGAAAGCACTATATTTTTTTTCAGTTTGGAATTTGGGTTGGCAAATTGAGCAATGTAAATGCCTCAGAAAATGATTGTGAGTCACCCCAGCTGCAATGCTCTGCTGGTGTGCACTACCCTGCCAGTGCCCACTGGTGATGAATATTCCTCCCATTGCGTTGCACAGTTCTGACCTCACATAAAGTTTCTTTCTTGACCTATTCTGTACTTACATGGGGCATTCTCTGGGGGCGTTGATGGCTGCACATAGTATCTGAATGATGTTATTATGCACCAGATAATGAAACCAAAAATGTTCTCAAGTTTTTGGGGGTTTTTTTTTGATTGATATGACTACATTTTTAGTACCAAGAGGCAACAGTCCAACTCCAGAACCCTTCTGCTGACTGTTTATATGTTAATTTTTTCTCTGCAAAGCCAGTATTCCTCGATGCAAGCCGAAGATTCCCAGTGACATGCTCTCAGCAGAAAAAAGACAAACCCAAATGCATTTCCTCTTTCTTCAGGTGAGTTTTAGGGGTCATAGCTTTGCTGATTTCCTGGCAGGTTTGCACCCTGATGATTAGAGCTGTTCTTTATTTTGCCCTTTTGTCCTGGATTGTCCACAGATGTTCCTAACGCAGAAGTGACTAGGGTTCTCAGCACTTACTTTTGCTTGTGATGGCTGATCTTGTCCAGTATGTTAAGGGATGCAAACTTCAGGATATCTTTTCTACCTTTTCTTCTTCAGGATGAGCATTAAGCCACCTGAGAAAATTACCAAGTGCTGTTGCCTTTCTATATCAGAGAGCTTGGGTTGCTGATGGCAGCAGCCATAAAGGCGACCTGGTTATAAGGGGGGAAATATTGACAGAGAAAATGCTTGCCAGCCTGGAAACTGCTAGTCTGGGAACTAGACCTGTGCAAGCATACTTGAGAAGCACAGCTGGCACCTTTGGAGTACAGCTGGGTACTTAAAAACTGGAGGTATCCTGAGATACTATTGATAAGCACAAAACCAAGAAACTGTAACAGTAACTTATCATCTGGAAACGTGAAAAATAGTCTGTAAAAGAGGGAAAAGATCCTGAGGAAGTAGGAATCAGCAACTGCTATTGGCTGTTCTAGATGAAATAACAGGAAAACCATCTGCAAAAATAAAAATGGGTCAGTAAGAATAGAAAACATGTCTATTGACTGCCCCAGGTGAAAAATAGAAATTAACAGCATCTAATGGCTGCTCCAGGTGGTGGCTTCCTACACTCCCTTATATCCCTGTGATATAAATTTGACTTGCTTTTTAGCCAAAACGGAGTCTTTTTCTCTGAGAACTCCCCCTCATGAAATTTTCGGTGAGATCTCCTGGACAAGTCGGACCATCGCTGGGGACACCTGGCTGACTCCAGATTCTGTGATGTGGATCATTTTTGAAGTGAGACTTTGTCTGTCATTGATTTTGAGGTCCGCTCCTGGGAGCAGTTTGGTGAGTGTTGTACTGGTACTATTTTGAATAACATATATAGGCATGCATATAAATAATTAATCATAACTGTATTTGCTGCTTTACCAGTGATAATTTCCTAGTAACTTGTAATATTTAAATATATACTAGCTGCTACTATTGACTGCTGTTGCTTTTGAAATATATATATATGCATAGTCTCTCTTTTCTGGTATTGAATTTGTAATAACTTTATATACATATATTTGCTCTATTAATCATAAGTATACTTCCTTTACTACTAATAATTTGCAGTAATCTATAATAAAGATACTTAGAAAATGAAGCTTCCATGTCCTTGGATACCATGCAACCATGTAAACCCAGTGTCATGGTAACCCTTTAAGTCATGATAGCTACCTAAATGAAGATCTACAGCATTTACTACCAATACTAGCAGGCTTATAAATTTGACTTTTCTTAATTTATTGTCTAACATGCACCAGACAACTATGACTGCCAGCAGCGGAAGAAGAAAAACATCATGAGATTACGGAGTACAACTTGGCTACTGTACCACCCAGTGACTGCAACTCTCCTGATGAATGGGATCATTTGCAGTACGATGCTGTGTAGCCATTACAGGAGAACTCGCTCCTAAGGTGGAATTTGAGGGTAAAAAAGCAGAAGAAATATAAGTTGAGGGAAGGAGGGAACTTGTGTGAAAAGGTGAGCAGATCTGGGAAAAAGCACTCAAGTACTGTAGCTTCAAAACAGGTATTGGCAGCAGAGAACAGGAAACTGAGGCAAACATAAGAGATAGGAGAAGGTAGATATGAAGTAGCAGTCATTCAAAGACACGTGACTGGGAAGAACAAGAAGCATCAGATTGTAGTACCAGAAAGTAGGCTGGGCTGTTGTGACCGAAGGCAGGAGGAGCACCGCTGGGAAGGGGGACTGGGAAAAAGACCTCCTTCAGTCTTCCCCTTGTTCCATCCTCGTTCTAGCCTGGGAACACAGTGGAAAAGCCTGATCTACTAGACCAGTGACTCATTTCATCGCATACAGCAATGCTGTTCAATTATTGGAAAGACCTGTCTTCCTGGATCTCCACACCTAGCTGAAGTGGAAATTTGCATCAGCATTGCAGTCCATGACACAGTGAGAACTTGTACATCTCTAGAGCTAATGTCAAATAGCTGATTTCATTACTGTTAAGTACTCACTGTAACTAGCTGTTCCATCAATAGAGAGCAGCTTTTCTTCCTGCTCACTTTGGCTTCTTTCCCTGGCTGTAGTGACATATCTGCACATGCTGCAGTTCATTATACTGCGTGGGGGTTTTGATATACTCAGGCAAATAGACCACCAAAATTAATTATTTGTGCCTGTTTGTTCAGAATCTTTGTCTCACCAACAACACAAAGGGCTTGTAAAAATAGAGGAAATTGTTAGAAGAGACTTTTATTCCCAAGTTCTGTTTGGATGAGAGGAGCTTAGGTATACACAACTCTAGTATGGGCACAGCTTTTCACTTACTCATTCATGCATTCTGGTCCCAACAGCACTATAACCCTGTCTGTCAGTACATATTCTGGGCTTTCCTCTTTTACAGTGCAGTGTGGCTAGTGCCAGTGTGCCACCAAGGTGGACCAGAAATGTCATGATCTCAGAATGCAGAAGACCACCCTTCTTGCCATCAGACAGATACACTTTTCAAACAAATCTCCTTTCACTGGTAAGAGCTCATCTTCCTCCCCCCTGGTCTCATGCATAACCTAAGCACTTCCTACAGTCCAGACTAGTCCACACAAAGTGATATTTCCCTGTTCACCGGTAGGGCTCACAATAAGGAAGAATATACTGAGTTGCATTCACTGAGAGCCTTCAGCTGCTCTTTCTTTAAATTGCGTCACCAAAACTAATGAAAAGTTGATCTGACTTCCCCTAGCTTAAGCTGACTTGACTTCATCCCCAACTAATGTTAAATCATTGGCAGAAATTGGTTTAAGTATTAGTATTACTGGAGGGAAAAACTGTTTTGCAGTGTTGCCATGCTGTATTTGCAGGGGAGGGAGGCATGAATGTGTATGTCTATCACAGGAGAGCACTCATGGCTCCTCCTCTAGGTCTGTAAGGTCCTGTCCCCTCATCCTCTTTCACACGGTGCAGGATGTTATCGACACCACATACTGCACATGTTAATCCTGGAAAAAGGCTTCAGAGCTCTTTGTCTCCGCAATCTGGTCTCCCTACACAGTTGGTGAGAGATGGTTGTTGGGGCACCAAAACAAGGCACACAAAAAAAAGATCTGAACGTAACATAACACCACCAACTTCTCTCCAGTCCCGTGCTGTCAGAATCCACAGTTCTGCAGCTCTGGGAAAAATTGACTTAATAGGTCTCTCAGGCTTAGATTTGGGATTAGGCAGCTATGTTTTGTATTGTCACTACAGCCATGGTTCTCAACACAGCCAAAAACTGGTTGTTTCTAAAAGGCAAGTACAAATGTTCTCAAATAAACCTTTTAATATGAAATTGGCCAAATTTTTTCTCTATGCACAGGGGAAGCTGATGGGGGAGACCAGCAGAAAATTGTTTTAAGGAGTCCATATTGAAATGCTAGCCACACATATATTTGCAAAAACCTCAGGTGCATAACTTGATTTTGTGGACAAACTATGTAACTGTTTGCATTCTTGCTCAGACAGATTTCAATCATATACTGAAGCCCTGCTTTAAAGTATTTGCATATGTATTTGTATTTAGAGGTAGCCATACCACTGTGATAGGGAATACAAATGATGTTTGCAATTCTTATGGATTCCAGTTTCATTCAAATTGGACTTAGCTGCCTCCTCACATCTCAACGGATATCAATTTTACATGCAGCTTAAAACTGTGTGATCTGAATTTGGCTTCTGCTTCTTTTTATTCCTTGATTTTAAAAAAGCAACAACAACCCACTGAGTGATCATTAGACATATACCTACACTGATTATTAAGGTCGGGTTTGAAGCTATGTGCAAGGACTCTCAGGTACATATAAAACCTTTTACCCTACAGCTGTCTACACAATGCTCATCAAAGTGGAGCTGCAATATGGCTTTATTGCAGATGCCTTTTCTCTCCTTCTGGACAGGAAAGGAATCAAGAGGGGGTTGAAAAGGTGATTCTGACAGTCTCGTGTGCTAAATCCTACCACAGGGAGGTAAATTCAACACTCCTGCCAGAGGATGGCATGGGAGTCAAGGATGGCCTGTGATCTGGCCCTGAGTACATGGACTATCTGAGACCAGTCTGGATGGCTGATAATTATCATAAGCCCACCTACAGGTGTCTGAGCTCGATCCTATTCTAACCCTCAGAAGGAAGGAGACATAAAAGTGACCTGGTTATAAGGGCCTTTCCTTCCCAGGTTGGAATAGGATTGCTGATCAGGGGAGGACGTCTAACCCGACCTTGTGGGCATAAAAGAGAGAGTAGCTTCTGCCCAAGCAAAGAGTTCTCCTTTCAGCCCTTGTGAAGGCTAAATGCCCAATAATAGGGGAAAATAAATGATGGGAGGAGAGTAGGGGGAAGATCCAATCCTTAATGTGACTCCTGTTTTTCCTTCCCTGAATGGCTCAGGCAGCTCCTATGGCTGGAACATTAGGCATATACTGCACTACCATTTACACTGTAGTGACTTTTCTGAGGATGATTTGCATCTCTACTGTTCAGGGGTATGGGTTCATGGCTTATAAGCAAGATCTCTACAAGGTGAAGAACTGACACTCATTAAGATGACTAGTCCCAAAAATCGGGCTGTGAAAATAGGTTTACCCCTCAGCTCTGGCTACGTTAGCTCAAGGAACTATTAAGATTCATTTACTACTGCTCAATCTTTCTGAGAAAATTAGGTTATCACTTCATACAGATTAATTGATTACTTTGCTTCAACCTACACATGTCAGATTGTATTACATCCTCATATATGTAACATCAGTGAGTATTGAAGGAGGAAAGTACCAAAGACAACACAGAAAGAAGTATATGCTCAACGCAATGTACCTCAGTACATCTGTGTCCCATAAATAGGCTGTTGATTAAAACTGAGCACTCAGCCACGCTGAGCAGGGCTTGGGCTGCAGTCTAGTACACAAACACACAAAAAAATAGGAAACCTACTCACTGTCAGTGTGGTAGTTACTCGCCTTAATATTAGACCCAAATTCATTGTACTTGTCTCATTAGCTAAAATAAATTTAAAACCATTTGTAATATGACAGCAAGAATAATGAATGAAATTATGCAAATTTTTTAATTCAAATGACTGTTCTTGCATTTTGAAGAAATAGAAAGTAAGGATTTAAAGAAAGTACTACAATGATGAATCACACCAGTTAGGGTCATGATCACAGAAATTAAACTGCAGTTTGGTAAAAGGTCTTCCCATATTTTTCTTTGTAACATTTTAATTACAAACAAGTGTTTTACATGGCCAGTAGTGTTGCTAGCAAGGTGGAGAAGCCAAGTCACAGAGAAGTGAGATTTTGGTTTTCAATGGGTAATAATTACTGCAGATGCCAAGGGAACTAGGGCCTAACTTTGTAAAGGTACCGATAGGACAACAGCCTGTGGAACCAGCACAGACACAGAGCGGGACCAGTGGTACTGTTTATAGCTCAGACCCACTTGATGTCTTTGGGACAGCTAGCGAATGTGTCTAGCCCTTGAACATGATGTGCAAGTTTGTGTATGGGAAATCCTCTGAGATTCCCTAGAGCCTCCTAAAAACAGGATCAGCTGCAAACCCTTAGTTATCAAGTTGTGTGCACCTTTTTGGTACCTCTGCAAATACACATCAACATATGGAGTGGAAAGCCTCAACCATGCACACAGACTACTGAGCATGGCTGAATTTACCAAAGGCTATCACAGCTCCGAAATGGAGATTACTTGGAAAATGCTCTCCCCGATTCTCTCCAAATAATTAGACAAAGGAACTGACATTTTTCAGAGAGCTTGTTCTGTTAATTTGTTTCTAAGGGTGATAAACGATATTAGTATGATTGGATAAAACCTAAGAAATAGAGAAATTTAAGTACCACAGAACAGCTGAGGTTGGAAGACACCTCTGGAGACTGTTGAGTGCAACCCTCTGATCAAAGCAGGGTGAGCTAGAGCAGGTTGTTCATGACTGTGTCCAGTTGTATTTTGAATATCTCCAAGGGTGGAGACTTCACAGCCTCTCTGGGCAGCCTATGCCAGTGTTCAACCACTCTCATGACTGAAAAGTTTTTTTCCTATGTTTAAATTGAATTTTCCATAGTTCAATTTGCGCTTTTTGCCTCATGGTCAATGGTTACCACTGAGAAGAGCCTTGCTTTGCCTTCTTCATTGCCTCCCATCACACATTAACCGCATGGACAAGATTCCCTTAATCAAATTTGTGGCCCTGCACTGGACTCACTCAGGTATGTTCAAGCCTGTCTTGCACTAGGGAGCCCAGAAACAGACCCAGCACTCCAGATGTGTCTCACCAGTGCTGAATAGAGGAGGATCACATATGTAGTAAGTAGCAGAACTATCTTAAAAATCAGGTTCATCAAAACATCTCTGCAGTTCACAAAAATAGGAGACATTTTAATGAACATCTACACCCCATATTTATAATTATACATGATTAAATTTATTTTTGCAACACTATACGTTTGGAATAAATACTTTGAGGTTATTTATGTCAGAAGGAAATCTTATACTGAATACCATGATATTATTATCATGAAACTGAAAGGTCAATATTTCATCGCCTTCCTTTTTGCCTAAACAGGAATTTTAATATAAATCCACTTAAAGTTTAGTTCAAAAGGTGACCACTGGGAAAGGAAAGAAATGAAAAAAGAAAGCAAAAGTTCTACATGATTTCCTAAATGTTGCTAAATCTCTACATGATATTTGTCTGAATCATGGTCAATCAATTTCACAGCAGATGGTCCCTGACAATTTATATCCTGTTACCAACAGTATCTCCAAAAACATTCAGTCTTCTGTATTCCACAAAATCTAGCACACAGAGATAGTTGCTCCCAAATCCTTAGGTATCATCTCTCTTTTGGCATGTATAATATTTTTGAGACCACAGGGCACGAATTTATGATGAAAGTTCATGATATTTCTGTACTATGGAGCAAACTAATTCCAGTAAGTGTTTGTCTACAGTAAAGGACCATGATGTACTGAAAGCAACATCATAAATAAAAGAAAGCTGGGAAACTAGTGTCAAGAGGGTTTCATTTTAGCCAGGAGTAGATCAATATACTTAGCACTTTAATCTTGATCAAAAGACAAGAAGACACATCAGATTTCACTGGTTTTCACTAGGTCAGAAGAGTAGAGGGTTCAGATTATTGGCCAGATAAAGAAGGTACACTTTGTAGCACTGTAAACCACAGGAAGATAGATACTAATCTCCACATTAGCACTGAACACAGTTTTTCTGAGCCACTATATAGTAGCAGGCAGCTCACATCTTGAAGCAACATAGTCTACTGATGTAGCTGAGGAAGACTCAGGCATATTCCTAGTTAGCTTCCTGCTAACAAGCGGTTAAAGAGATCCCTCCAACATCATATGTCATTGTGGGGCTTAAAACAGAAGATAGATAGGTAGGGACTGATAACTTGAGAAATACTTGAGCAGTGCCTGGAATTTCTCTATGAGGGAGCTTCGGCTTACAAGTGTAAAATCCTGTCACTCGTTTTTATCCTAAGAGCAACCAGATGAAATGACCGTGTGGAATGAGCCCCATGGTGCAGATGTAAGTAACTGCAATGTCCCAGAAAGAAGCTACTCACCGTATCTTTGAAATATGAGATGTTATAGCACACTCTTAATACTGAAAATCCTTTCATACACACTTGTTCAGAAAAGGGCATTCGAAGGCAAATAAAGGCTATCTTAGACAAGTCTATTCATTGTTGGAGATCTAGCGCCATTAATATCCTCTAAGTAAACAAAATGAGAGATTATTAAACCTTCAATTAAGCACTGTCAGATATATCATAATTATGTGGAAGAAATACCATGCAAGATGAATTGTTAAACTGCTAATAGAAACAGTGGATAAAGAAAAATTATTTAATAGAGATTATTATGAAATTACAGATGGTTCAGTCAATAATAATATGTAATGTATAAGAAAGCAGAGACAGGCAGATGCTTCCCAAAAGGGCAAGCTGCTCTCGTCCTCTCCAATAAAGGAAAGACATCAGGCGTAGAGTACAAACATCTACATGCATTTTGAATTGTTATTTTTCAACATCTATGTGTGGCGTATTTAATTCATTGTACAAGAATTTTGGAAGTTCTATAAAAATAAGACTCAAATATAAATCCCCAACTGTATACTCTGAAATCAAACTGCTCTGACTTGGAGCAATAGTGATATGATTTTGCCAATATTTCTTTGTCAGTGAGACAGAGACAGATGTGCATTCAGCAAACAGCTGTGTCAGTGGCATGTAAGACTGCTCAGGATCTTTTCTGCAGGTGTTCACAACCCTCCTCCTCCTGCTGCACCACATCTGCCGGCAGAGCTGCTCTTAGCTCATTCCACTGGATTTAACAAAGGTCTGTAATTTTATTCTCTGCGCATCAAACTCTTTCAGCATATTGTCGTGGTTTAACCCCAGCCAGCAACCAGGACCACGCAGCCACTCACTCACTCCCCCCGCCCCCCCAGAAGGGTAGGGAGAAGAGGAGAGGAAAGGAAAAAAACTTGCAGGTTGCAATGAAGGCTGTTTAATACAACAGTAGTGGAAAAGGAAAATAACAACAACAATAATAATGGTAAAAGAATATACAAAATAAAATGATACAATGCAAGGTGTTCTCACCACCTGGTGATCGGTTACCCAGCCCATCCCAAGCAGCGATCATGGATTACTGCCGCCCAACCAACCCCCGTTTATATACTGATCATGACATCTATGGTACGGAATATTCCTTTGGCCAGCTTGTCCTGTCTATGCTTCCTCTCAGCTTCTGTGGGAAGCTGAAAAAGTCCTTGACTAATGTGAACATCATTTAGCAACAACTAAAACAGTATGTGTTATCAACATTCTTTTCATACTAAATCCAAAACACATCAGCCACTAGGAAGAAAATTGACTCTATCCCAGCTGAAACCAGGACACATATCTATGCCAGCAATTCTACTGTCACATATGAGGTAGCAATGGGACAGGGAAGAGGTGAGAGACAGATGAGGCAGGTACTTCAGACTTCAGTAGACACAATTGCGACATAAGGACATATCTGTCCAGCAGGCCTTACCTTGCCCTTTGTTGACAAGCCCTGAGCTTCATCCTTGTACAAGTGTGACAGCCCTTTGGCTGAGAACAAGGAAAGACAATGAAATGGGTCACTTCACCAAGAACTGGGCCAAATAATCAGGGTAGTTATCAAGCCTTCTCTTCTCCATGAAAGTAGTACACTTAGCAGAGATGGCCAACAGCTAGGATTTCTGTTCTGCAGAATACCCTGAGACTTTTGACAAGCTCCTTGAAGAAAAATCACATAGCTGAAATTTTTAAATGTTCCCAAGAAACACACCCTGAAATGTTTAAATTTTGTCAGGGTTTCTATCTTTTCAAAATATTTCCTCGGTCCCCAGTCAGCCTTGCAGATAGCAGATAGGCAGTCCAAAGAAGCCCTGAAGCAGTTTCGGCAGGGAGGGTGGAAGATGGGTCCCAAGCCTTCATGTTGCCAAGGAGCTGGGGAAACAGTCAGATTTGCTGCCTCCAGGCCCTGGGCTTTGTAAGCCATCTTGACTAAAGCAGAGCGACACAGTGTTTCACACCCTGAGGAAAGTTCTCTGACCTAGTGTTGATGTTTAATTTGCAGATGACCACCTCAAAGCAACTTCCTCCTTCATAATTAAAGAGAGAAACAGCATTCCTGTGGTGTGATTCATCTTACTGTAGCGTATGCAGGCACACTGTAAAATTCTCTGACTCTATGTAGCGTGTCCTAAAAGTGCCTATTTCTCTCCATTGACTGGAAGGAGAATCTAGTGTTCAAACATACTAATCATGTGAAGTGACTCACCCTACACATCCAGCAGAAGCTAAGATGTAGATGGGACAAATCTATTGCTGTGTTAACACTCAATGAAATAAAGATGACTTTTTTTCTGAAATGAAACAAAAAGCCTATTTCACCTCTCTCCCCAACCACCAGGCTCCAGAAAAACATCTCCTTGGTTTCTTTGTGGCCCATACAGCTGATACCCTTTTCTGGTGTGTGACATAACTTCTGGCAGGTGAATACAGAGGCTGGGAACACAGGTTTTCCTGTCACTGCTAAGTGTTCTTTTTACTTTGGTATTCCATATATGAGGTTGCATAGCAATGCCCACAGACCACAGGAGGCCCTTAAAATGACCATAGGTCCCTTTGCAAGGGAGCTGGTAGTGACTCCCATAAGACAGGCTAACACATCCTGTTCTAGCCAGACTCTTGTTGCTTTTTAAAGCTGCTCTAATTCATCCCTGTAGTTTGCAGAAAAACCTTTAAAATTCAGCAGGGAGAAAGCCTTTGGGCTAAAGAAATACTTTGTCCCATCAAATTCCATTTAACTTTGGCTGAGTTATAAGCTGCTAAAAACCACAAAAACCTCCCCACTAAAGACTGAAATCCTCAAGAAAAAAAATATTGCTGGCAAAATGCCAAAACAAGTTTAAAATAAAGGAAGAGGATTTACACATTGGTTTATTGCACTGCCAAGCAGCACCAGTGCATTCTGGAAGATCCCGGAGAATAGGAGACTGACCCAGGTCTGGTTGATCTGGCCATACTTCTCCTTACACTTATACATAATCCCATCAGATCCTGTCATATGAAGTGAAATTTGCTTGGTCCAACAAGGTCACGCACCTTTAACCAGCCTCTAGAGATATGGCATTGGACATCAGCTGTCCATCTCCTGTCTGGGATGACAGTCTTCCCTGGCCAACAGCTAATACAGCAAGTGGAGCGCTAGACCACTCGGTCAGCAAGGCTGTAAGTCTCACATGCTCCTGAGGAGGAGATTATTATGGTTACAGAGACAAAGATTTCTTCCAAGCTTTTTCTTTAAAAGAAAAAAGTTAAATTTATAACTGCCTGAATAATCTTGGTTCTCTGATTAATTCTCCATATCCATCATGACACAGTCTACTTCTATTCCTCTGTGCTATTTTTTCCCCCGTTGTGATCCGATTCATCCCACACAGTGTAATGATATTCCTTGCAGAGAGGAGAGAATAGTGATTCTACATGCAACCATGATATAATTTTTCCTTCATTTTTGTGGCCTTGTAACGCTGATCAGGTTTTTTTCCCACATACAACATACATGAAATATTGGTAAACTGATGTGGGTTTGATAAACATTCTTTTTTACTTTGTGACACTTCTTTCTAACTTCCTGTTTGTGATGATGCCACAGAGTTATTTTGTTTAATTTAGTTTTGTCTACAAACTTCATTACAGTAAGAAAACGCATTGTGGCACTTACTAAATGCGCTGATCACCATAAAAATATTATTATTACTACATTTTTCTCTCTACTAGCAGATGTAGAATTGTTGCAGCTATCTGAAGTGATGAGCTAACAGAATTTATATTGTGAGATTACTCCCCTCTCTCTGATTTTACTGATGGAAATTTTTGCCTGACAAAAATAGTTTCTTAAAAAAAAAAATAAATTCACCCATCACATTTCTGGCTTATAATTCCAAGCCTTTGTTACTAGGTATGTCTTTTTTAAACAGCTTCACAAGCTTCACTGCTTATAAAATTCAAATATTTGCAGGCAGTAAAGTTTTCAGTTTGTCAGCACATACACAAGTTGAAAACATTTATCTCCCCTAATATTTTCTCCCAAGGATCAGGCATTCTGACAGTGATGTTGCAGGGTCTCCAACACTGCTGAGTGCTAATGAATAATCAATCTGAGCTGTGTAATTTGGCTTCAAAGCATACAAAAATCTGAATTCACCTACAGCTGAGTACCACTGCAACCTGCTGCAACTGTTAAAAATGTAAAGGCAGGTAGAAAAATATTATAGGCAATTGTAAGATGGCTAGTGAGCCATTATTTTAAGAGATTTTTTTTCCCTTTCCTTTCTTGTTTGAGTGAAAGGAAGATTGAATCTATCATCGACGAAACCTGGCCAGATCAACACAGGGTCATGTAACTATTGATTAAACACTGGTTTCAGAATAGAATTCAGCATCATAAAATGTAGATTTTTTATGAAAATAACCACAGAGCCTCCAAAATGGAAATTTGCATTTTTCTAATACTGCTCTGAAATGCACACTTGAAATTAAAAAATCATAGACGAGACTTCATATTTGAGAGCCTTTAGAACACCGTATGGCATTTATATACATAACATCCCTTCACTTACAGCTCAGGTAGATTGCATGCAAGTAAGGAACTTCTAGAAAGGCCAAGGAATGTTTATATAAAGATCAACAGTTGCCCTACGTAGATTCTAGCGTATTTTATTGCAAAGATTTAGTATGTAGTGTGTGCAAGGTAGAGCTTTGAACCTGGGAATAAGTCCTCTTACTTGTAGAAGCTAGAAGTCTTATCAGAAATCTCCAGATGTTTTCATCCAACTTTTTCAGCTGGGAAGGACTCCCATCCTTTCAGGCTCTGTATGTTGAGTATCAGCCTGTCCTTTGCTGATGAGGAGCCTGGAGCTAGACAATGAGATAGGGTCCCTTCACATTTAACCTCTCTGTTTCAGAGAGAACTGGGGTGGAAGGTGCCATGAAGAAAAACGTTGGAAACTGCCTCAGAATCTTGCTGGCAAATCAAGAAACCCATCAAAGAGTTGGGAAGAGCTGAGGGAAATGTACAACTATTTTTTTCCTGAAGATGGCTTTCATTCCCCCAAGTCACATTGGTGTCTGAGGGAAGGGCCTGCAGACAGGATCTCAGGCATCAGCTTACATCTGCAGAGCACACTTAAAACCAAAGGATATAAAATTTCCTTATAAATTGTTTACAAAAATTATTCCACCTGCCATAGCAATGCAAAAGCAAAGAGCTGCAGCTGGGTTTATGCTACACATGGAACATTTTCATATCTGAAGAGGACTTTATCCAAAATGTTTATCAAAAGCAGAGCTAACTACTGGATGTATCACAAAGACTGTTTATTAGCCCATCACTTTGTGGGCTGGAGTGACTGATTACATCCAAGTGGGAATCTGCATATTATTGATTTAGAAGTAGTTGATACATACTTCTTCACGTGGCTGATGATACAGTAGAGATCATGACAATGGCATTTTATCAACAAATCAAGACACAGCCCTTGAGATGAAACAGAGGAGTAATCATTCCTGGAATGAGCACAGAAATAACTTTTTGTGGTTCAGTAGAGAAAGCAATAGTTCCCATAAGACTTACTGTACTTTACAGAGACACATTTTCTCAATTGCTTGTAAACATGCAAATGATCATAATAATTCCTAACATGCGACCAAAAAAAACCCTTTGAAACATTTCTTTCTAAGAAAAGAAAATGACCACTAAAACACTCTACCATATATTACACACAATATTGTAATGCAGATTACTCTAATTTGACAGCAAAATGAATAGTGCTATTCCAAGATTTCCAATAGCTAAAGTGTTTTATCATCTTAAGACAACAGCTTCAGGCATCATTCACAAAATATTCTTGCCTTTCAATCGAGAAAGACTTTAAAGCGAATGTAGAAAATTAGAAACTTCTCTCTGTGGCCACTGATTATGCAAACCATGGAGATACAAAAATGTTTTTGATAAACTGTTTGTTACTGTGTGGTCAAAAGGGGAATAATCCACTACTTTCAAGACACCAATAAAACTGTAAGAAATGCTTGCAAATGTAAAGCCTGTACTGCAGTCAACTAGCTTGAATTTGACAATGCATCATTTGTGACAACATATCGCTGTAATGCTAATGGTGATTTTGGGATACACCTTTCTGCCCACAGATAAATGGAGAAGGATAATGAATAGCTGCTTCTTGCTAATTGTCTTTGTCCAAACAATACAGCAAAGCATTCAAAAGATAAATCAACAGATAGACTTAGGGGCTGTACAGCAATAATTTTGACAATTTTTCTGTATCTTCCAGGTTTCAAAACTGCTGAAGATCCTAAATTCTGTCAATCTGAAGCCATGGGGTAGGGTAGCCTGCACCGTGGCTCTTTCCGTGTCTTGTGATTGAACGATTCCTAAACCAGTTTTCTGTTATAAGTTCCTCTAGAACGGTTGAGAATCCCCCACTGAAACTTTAAAGTTCTTTAAAAATGTTAAATTTTGGGAAGATGGAGATATATTTTTCAAGACTTTTATTTCTCTCAAAAGCTGAAGACTTTCTACAACCCTCTCAAAATGAGAATTCTCAGTATGTGCTGAAGTTTATGACCTGATTGAACAGTAAAATACAATAGAAACAACAACAAATTTGTTGGTCAAGGATGCCATTCTTATTTAAACCATGACATGACAAAGCAGGTAAAAGTGGAAGTAGGACATTATTCAAAGACATAAAATTCATATGATTTCTGTTTGATTTGAGGAACCACAAGACCTTAATTTGATCTAGCTCCCTTTAAAAAAAAAATACATTGACTGTTTTAGGAAATTGTAAGCATTACTGAAAAGTTGAAACCTGACAAAAGGCTAAATCATAAGAAATATACATGTATAAAAAATTTGTGTATTAATATTTGTGTAATAAGCTATTTATACATACTTTATGAGTTTTGTATTAGGAAGTAGGTAATATTCTACCTTAAAATCTTGGTTATTTCCATTTACCAAACCATATGGGTTAAGAATCACTTTATTATGTCCAGTCTTAACTCAAATGCAACCCTGGAAATAGTATTTTCTTTATGAAAAAAGACTGGGCAGATTGCAGAATCTTGCTAAAATATGTTAAAAATACATGACTTGCTGAAGGAAAAGTGTATTTCTGTAAAGTTTCTTTAAATAATATATTACCCTTGTTTTTCATGCCATTTCTCTTTATTTCACTCAAAGATGGTAGTTGGCATATACTGGCACCTGCATAATTGTTACTGAAAGGACAGAGAGTAGAGAAATGGTGTTTATCTATCACACCTGCCCTCAAATCCCCAGGGCTAGATAGATAATACTCAAGAGCAGTCTGGCTGAGTTGAAGCTTTCTACAAGAGCAACGAGGCCAAAGATGGTAACCAAATAAGTGTGTTCTACTCTGTGGCTGTCTGTGCCATCCTGTACAATTCCCTAACCTCCAAAAATGATTACTCAGGTTTGTTTGTGTCTGAACTTGTTTACTAAGACCCTCAAACTCTATTTCATTTGTTTAGCCCACTGATAACATTTCTGCATTCATAATATCAAACAGAACTTGACACTATTGCTTCTTCTTTCCTTAAACGTTCATGAACCACCCACTCTCCTGTCATCCAGATTTCTCTGTATCCCTGCCAGTTTTATTATTTTTTTTCTCTCTTTTCCAAAGCTGAAGTGTAAATCTAAGTTTTGCAAGCAAGAGCAATTTCCTTGCTTGATTTGAGGTTTTAAGTGTATGCAGTCAAATTGAGTAGAGGTATCAACCAAAGATACATTCCTGTTAAGTACAACAAATAGTGACATGAGTGCAGGGTCCTAAATATGTACAATTTAAGTGGACAGGGACTGTGGATATTAATTGGAGGATGGAGATTAAGGAGCAGAATCGTCAAGGTCATCAAATGGTGGAGATGCTGGCTTTTTGGAACAGATCACTGTACTGAAAAATCTCAGCCACTGCCTCCCTGAGACTGAACTATCAGTGTGAACCTCCCAATGTGCCTCTTCCTGTATGGCTTTCACAGTCCTGATCAGATGAATCAGATTCAAACGAATGAATCAAGGGTGAAAGACAGAAAAACAGAGCAAAAACAACAGTTAGTAGAGCAGGGTAACGAACTGGTGACAGGACTCCAAAGTGATGGATAGTGAGGCTACAGATCTGTGTTGCTGTATATACAATCAGCTTTATTTGTTACAGAGAGAATATTTTCATTGTACAAGACTACTTATGCACATAACATTCCCTTTCTCTCCAGTGTCTTCTAAGGGAACCTTTGTTTGCAGACAATTACTGCTGTTTTTTCATAATGCTCATAAATACTTAAAGGGAGGGTGCCAGGTGGGTGGGAACAGTCTTTTTCCAGTGGTGCCCAGTGATAGGACAAGAGGTAAAGGGCACAAACAAACATAGGAAGTTCCATCTAATCATGAGGAGGAACTTCTTTACTTTGAGAGTGGCAGAGCACTGGCACAGGCTGCCCAGAGAGGTGGTGGAGTCTCCCACTCTGGTGACATTCAAAACCCAGCTGGACACTGTCCTGTGCAACTTGCTGTAGGAGACCCTGCTCGGGCAGAGGCTTTGGACTAGATGATCTCCAGAAGTCCCTTCCAACCCTGACCATTCTGTGATTCTGTGATTATATCTACTAAAAAGGAGGTGGGCCTAACTGAGGGTGATGTGGCAGTAGAGGTATCTGCTGTTTAATACTACTTAGTACCGTAAGGCCTTGATAAATATGTGATGGAGGACCTGGGACCCTAGTGCCTGGCACTCCTGTTCCTCAGGCAGAAACAAAAGAACTGCTGATGCATCCATGTGTGAGCTGTACAACTTTGCTGTCTCGCCCAGCACTTTGCACTAGTTCACAGGGCTGAAGATTCACTACACTTCCAGAGCCAGTTCACAAGAGGAGCAGGTTTTTCTGCTCCTTCTTTTGCTGCTTCTTCCTTGTGGAAACATCCAGTAGGTGGGATGAAAGTAGGAACCGATGCAGTCCTTAAATCTGCATCTGATAGCACAGACATCAAAGCCTTTAGCACTGACTATAAGCCACTCTCACTTGCCACATGCTCTGACCACTGGGTATGTACATCTCTCTTATAGAAAGAATGCCAGTCTGTGGGTGTGTGTCCAAAGAAACGCCTGCAGGGCTGAGTCCTTTCCAAATCAGGTAGCATTTGAGGGAATCTAAAGTTTAAACATAACTATCTTCAGATCCATTCCTCCTTTTGGTGATGCTTCACGTTTCCTTTTTCAAAGCACAGAAAACAGGACAAGTGATCTAGATGTAATTCAGTGAGGGGAGCATCATCATGCGGTGCTGGTATACTCCAACAGAGCAGTTCTAGATGCAGTTTCCGTGTCTCAAGATCTGGAGAAGTGAGCACAGAAGACTTTCCCTGCCTCAAAAGGATCTGAAAATATTTATGCTAAAGTTCACAAGGCACTGAAAAAATGAGGACAACATGAAAACCTTGTATGGGCAGAAGCAAATGACACAGAACTGTTGCTGTTGTCACTAGGACTTCAATTAATTGCCTTAATGCAACCATTTATTGTCACTTAAAATAATCTGGTATATCCAAGGTATCCACATAGGATGGGCAGATACGACACCAAAACTGTAGCTGGAGATAATCCAAGATATCTTAGGTCATCCTTACTGGCAGCTGACCTATGTGTGGGCCATTTCTTCAAGTCCCCAGTCACTATAGTCAATGGTGTCTACAGGGAAATTCAGCCAAGCAAACATACCTGTTAGTGCCTGTTAGGGAAAGCTGACTAGCTTTTCAGGTCATATTGACTGCAAGGGTGGAACATAAAGGTAGCTTAGGACGAGGCACCTGTTACACACCCAAATGTGGGTACCTATGTTCTGGCGCTGCATGCCACACCAGGAGTTCCAGCCGAGCATCTCATCGCCAGCCCAGCTGCTGTCATATTTGTGCTCTGACAGATCCTGTTCTTGAGAAACGATGAGTTTGCACCTCTTGACTACCTACTGCTCACTCTTGATCACACACAGCTTAAGCTACACCTATAGTAGCTCTCCCAGTTTTGAGGGGATTGTTTCAGTGAGCTAGTTTCTTTCTAGTTCTTAGATATCCAATTCATAAAGCTGTCTATCCTGCTCTTTTTCATTATTACCATCAGTGACTCTTTCACTAAGATGCCAGTTCCTCAATTAGAAATATTGTCTCTGCAGTCAACTTTTTTTTTTTTAAGAAAACCTATTTATTTATTTCTCTCTGTAATGCATCCTCATTAGCTTTTCATTGCATATGGGGAAAAAGAGGAGCTTTTATGTTGACAGATTCCATACAAGGTACTGACAGTTAATGGAGTGTGAAATGCGCAGGCATAAAAGCAAACTAATGTTAATTGAAAATGGCTCCTAAACATGTGTGCTTATTTTGCTAGCACATGGTTGGGAAAAACGTACATTCATTTCAAATAGCTGTGCACAAAATCACCTGTTTCTGTGCAACAATCTTTTAATCATTGTTTACAGCAATTGAGCTTTACATTTGCCAGTAACACTATCATATTATTACCATAAACACTGTAATGGCCACACAGCTGCAGCAAGAAGAGAAAGAAGCAGCTTCTATTGTAGGAAATAGAGTAAAAACAACAAATAGGATAATTTTCATCCTCTCGTCTCTCTCTCCTCCTTCTTCCTCTCACACTCCTTGTATATGCACATAAACATACATATATGTATTTCTCAGGAATAAAAATAAATAAAAGAAAGGGCCTGTCCTTGGACTTCAAATGTTAGTTCCTCTGAAGGTGTTAGCAAACATCTTTCATCTAACAGCAATACTCCAGCACCAACTGCTCAGGACAGAGCCCAGTGCTGTGTGTTGGGCCCTGGGAGCATGTCCAAACTGATGTAGGGGTGGTTTTTCTGCCTGCCTCTCTGCAAATGCCACAGATTTCTAGCAAAAGTGTCAAGAAAAGCAAATAGCACCCTGTAATCATCCTTTATGAGAGGCTTAACTTGACGGCAGCCTCATGGTAACAGGTTTTCCATCACACCATTTCCCTAGCAGAACAAGTCTGGTACTACTCCTCTTTTTTTTTAACTGGGCTTTAGTTTGTGAGACCCCTGACAGCCGGGAACATCATCCTCCAAGTCCTTGATGGAGCAAGTTCCTCAAGGAGAACTCAGGTACATGCATGGAGGAAAGTCATTAAGAACTGAGATTTCAAAGCTCTCTTACTTCATATAAGCAGTGAAGAATTTTCTATTCACAGTTGGGTTTTTTCCTTCACAGAAAAGGTAGAAGGAAAATGATGAATTAATTCAAAAAAATTGACAGTAGCCATATCTTGGACTTACCCAGGTACCCAGAGAGGCAGAGAGCAGGTCTGTGACTTCACTTCAAGTTAAGGCCAGATTCTGCTTAACACATGTTTTCTTGTGCAGCCATGGTTTGGGAAAAAAATATCTCCCTTGGGATGTATGTTGTTATTCTCTGCGTATGCTTACTAACATTCATTTAAACTTAAACAGTTGTTTCCTTTAAAAGATCCTAGCTGGTTGTAACCCTAAACTTATTTCATTATAACCTTGGAAATGCTGCTCACATGAAGAGCAACTAAGAGGTAAGACAAAGAAGGACAACAAACAGTTAAGAGAGTAATGGTGTAGGCCAACAGCCTGTAGTTGGTGTGAAAAACCTGGTTATTATCCAACATCAATAGATATATTACTACTCTCAACCTCACCCTCAAAAGGAAAACAAAGAGAAGAGTACCTGCCATAGCGTGATTTACCATTCCCTAAGCAAGACAGAAGAAGAGAAAAAAAGGAACATAAAAGTTGGCAGAGGAAAAGCAGCTGCTGAGGTAAGCACTATCAGCCTCAAAGGAAGAACTAGAAAAATTATAAAAGTGATCAGCACAAAGAACCCGTGACACCTGGAGCACAGTTCTGAATGCACGCACAGCCTGCGGCTCGGTACCCATGTACCCCTTGGCACCCTACATACCCTGAGTACCCCCTGCTCCCTGGACAACAGAGTGGTCAGGTGATATTAAAAAGGACTACATATCGCTTCTTAGTTTTGTAGAAGTTGGCAGAGTTTCTTTCTAAAAGGAAAAGTTGTAGATGAGAAAGTAGTAATAGTAAGACAGTGTTCAGGCAGTGGAGTGTAGTGGTAAGTGCAAATTAAAGCTCAGAGGAAAGTGTAACTCTGAAAGTGGGCTTGATGCTAGGCTTGACGCCAATTAAATAGAAATGCAGCCCTAAACTCTCTGCAGAAGAAACAACAGTTCCACAGCTCTGTCACAAAAGTCTGTTTCCTTCACTGGAAGATGCCTTTCTCATTAAAAAAGCCACATTGTCTTATTCTTGTCTCAAAATAACTCAACATTTTCTTCCTTTGGTTATGACTGTTCAGTTCCTTGTCAAGGCAGGAAACCAAGTTAAACTGATGAGTTGCAGTTGTAATTTTCTGGAGTCAATTTGAGGTTTGTGCAAGATCATCCAGGAGAAATATATAGAGCTCCATATGGGAGCCAGGCTATTAGTGTTGACTCTGTATGTGATATCCCCTCTTCCCCCCACCTATCCCAAAATAGCGCAGAAACAAGCCAAGAACACTGCCAGTACCTACTACTATTGAACTGATGACTTTGATTTCTCAAGTAATTTACAGATGATTGAAATGCCTTTAACAGCTCTAAAATCCAGTCTCCAAAATCATTGCTGCCACTTTTGACCATATGTGTCCTAAATATAACTTGTTTTCTTCTATGAGATGCATGATTAGGAGACTTGGTGAGCCTTATATTTTTAAAATTGACTCTAGAAGTATTTCCCTCTGCTACTTTGCAGCTTTTAGAGTTCCCTGTGGCACGAATTCCCATTCCCAAACTAGGGGCTTTGTTATAGCTTTGCCTTTTTAGGTCCTGACTGGAGGTTACACCAGGATATATAGCCATGTAGACTAGGGAGCAGCTTGTAAACAGACCACTTGTTGGTACCCCTGTGATGTAGCACTGCTAGCTGTCACTGGCTCTGCTAACAAAGGAAAGACATTACAGAAAAAGCAAAAAAAATACCCGGAGGTTATAGTAGATTAGAAGCTGAACATGAGTCAAGAACACACTGCTGCAAGACACTTTAATGCAATTGTGGAATGTACAAACAGAGGTTTCGTAAGTGGCAAAGAATGTAATTTTTCTGCCCGCACAGCACTGTTGAGAACCTGTGTGGAGTACAAAAATGTAAAAATAATGGGGAAATCCCAGAAGAGAGTAACACTGTTTCTGAGAGCTTTAGAAAACAGACTGATGACAAAAGGTTGTCAAGAATTTTGTTTCTTCCATCTAGAATAAAGAGACTTGAAGAAGGACACAACAATATACCATTCATTAATGAAAATACTATTAAAAGGGAAACAGATGTCAAATGTTCTCCATGTCCACCGGGTGTCTTCCAATATAAACAGAATTTTCATAAAGAGGACTGCAATCGTTACATTTTGCACCAGGTGTGGAACATAAAGTTCTTTGCCACAAGAGATAAATAATCCAAACGTAAGAAAAAAAAAAAGTCTAAAGATAGTGATATGTGGAAACATGGATCTCAGAAATATTTGGCATTTTTAACAAGGCTACAAGCAGCGTCAAGGACATACACTTATCCTTCCCCAGAGAAGAAAGATGGCTAAAAGGACTTCAAGTCCCTTCCAGGATTAGTAATTTCTGTAATTCATAAACTCATACTTGTGCACAACAGAAATCCTATACAGTCAACTTTCAGAGTCTCCCACCAACCTGCCCCAACATGGAAACAGCACGCCAATGCAGAATAATGTTACTGTCATCACCAGAGGCTCCCAGAGAGATTTCATTCACCAGATACCTGTTGGTATTAGATGCCAAGTAGACAGCTGTCCTAGTAGTGAAGTCCTCCCTTTCATGGTTCCTCTCCTTTTCCTGGTAATGTTTCCTGCTAGTCTAGTACAGATTGTCTGTAATCACTGTACTCTCTCCATTTCTACTTAGAGCAATTTGCTGTCTTCATAGAATTCAAGCACCTTTTGTTTTATTTTATACTGTATATATGATCACTATAAACCATATGTTAAGCTGACTTTTACAATGGAACAGCTGTCTTTGATTTGGTGGGATGGTTCAAACAGCTCTCAAGAGCACTTACTCAAAAATCACTGAAGCGGGTTTGTATTCGTCTGACAGAGTCCCCAGTGAATGCTTAGCAAGCACATGCCTACTCATGATGGGATACGATCCAGGTGTTAGGAGGAAAGCAGAATGGACATCTGAACAGCGAGGTGCTGTTTCAGCAGCTGAGACTTTACTGAAAAGAAATGCTTTTTAAGCAGGAGGTGTCGATTGCTGCTTCAGTCCCAGTCTAGATTTTAACAAAAGGTGGGCCACAAAATTGTGTCACATGCAGAGTATTTTCTCTGCCTTAGCCTTCCGACTGAAAATAAGCTGAAATGGAAGAATACTGTGTAATGCACTCCTAATGATTTATCCTGTCAAACTGTGGTACCCAAGCTCAGCTGAGATGTATAGTCATCATCTTGAAGCCCCTTATCACCTATAGTGTTTGCATACAAATTATATTCCCTCCAAAGTCTCATAAATCCTAATTAGCTTTAACTCTGATGCCTTAGTCTCTGATTAAGGAGATCGTAGTGTCTCACTTTGCTGCAAGATCCCTCAAGAAGTAAAGTACAGCATTTGAAGGATAGTCTGATACAAAGTTAATAACCTACGAGCATCATGTTCATACCTGATATCTTTAATTAACAAAATGTCCATTGTTCCATTTGGAAGTTCATAAGAAAGAATAGGATAGATAAAAGGAAAACATTTACAAGAGGAGACTGGCAATTTAGCAATGCACTTCTCGTGACTGCTTCTAAAAAATATTCTTAGCATAAATGTATTTTATACCAGCATCATTTACCAGAGAAGCTTGCATCTGAACTACACCCATTACTGGTTTGTAACTGGAGGAGTGCTGAAGGGCTTACTGCATTGCTGGTATGAAATGTTGCCTGCAATCTGGGGACCCCACTTTCCCTTGGGTTATTGTTTTGTCTTCCTGTATCTAATGCTTCCTCAAAAGATATGAAAGCCAGTTGCTTCTCACACTTTGCAATTCTTTCCTTTAAAGATAATTGCCTCTCATACTTCTTTGCTTCTGTTCCAGGCTTGTCCTTTATACCCCCAGCCTTTATGGCACGGCTATCAATTTGCTTTCTATTTCCTGCCTGCAAACCCGCACTTTTTGTTCCTTTTTTCACATATGCAGACTTACTCTGTTCCTCAGATATGCTTTTTGAGTGCTTCCTTGGAAATTCGATTTGAGCTTCCCTGAGTTAACCTCAGCTTCACATCACTCGTTGACTGTATATTCCCAAATAGTTTTTGCAGCATTGCAGCTCTCTGCCTGTCTTCTTACCTCAAAGAGAGACCTATCTGGTGTCAGCAAGAATAGCATCCATTTCCACTAACGTATCTTATAGCTAGACTTCTTGCCACATCTGCCTGCACTGAGGCAAACACTTCAGAATGATTTTGTCTTCTTGCAGACATGTAGAGAGCCATATACACAACTAATGATGTGTAACAACCAAAGCTGGTTTTAAAAGTATTCTTCCTATAGGAAATGTAGACCAACAATTTAAGAGCAAATATACTTGCATTACTAAAAGCAAAACCTATTATTTTTGGTTTCCTCGTCATCACCTTCCTCACTTAGTTATCTTCCTTCCCTCCCCCTCTCTTTCCTTCTACTGGAAAGAAGTAGGGAAAAGAGTGAATAAGAAGAATGGGAAAATTCCTTAATTTTTCCTTCTCCTAAAGAGTCTCATTCTCTGCTTTCTTCCTCTCTCTTTCACAAGCACACTTTGTAAATAGAAAGCAAGAAAGTTAAAGAAACTCTGAAAACTTCTGAAACCTTTCCTTTTTTTTTTTAATCTTCCCTCTTCCTTCCCAGTGGGAAGGGGAATAAACCACCAAGATGCATATATGAAATGAATGGGTTTTCCACGTTTTCAAGGCACTCTACTCAAAAGCCTTCCCAAAGTAAACCAGTTTATTCATTTCTGGTCATGGATGTCTGTAAGGTGACAAGATAAAATAAAATTATTTTCTCTTAGGTCACAGTGAGCAACTCGAGATTTTAGGTCATACCTAAAGTTTTCCTTTGACTTTGCTTCTGGTTAAAGCATCTTCCACTTCCAAAGGTGACAGAAACAGCAGCTGTGGGCAGTTTAATTACAGCTGAGTTTGCAGTAATGTCTTCTTCAGAAATCCCCCTGCTTTACATATTCATGCAGCTTTTACCCTCTGCCTGTCTCTCTTCTCAAATCCAATTTGCCCTCAGTTCTTTGCAGCACGACACATCTCCCCAAGGAGTTCGCCTCTGTATTTCAGAGGGATATTTGTCTTCCCTACATGCACAGAAATTGCATCTGCTCTGCTGAATCAGAAGATGCGCACATCTGTGTGTGAGACTGGATTTGCTGTGCATTCAGGGGTTGCACTATGAAAGCTTCCGAAGCCATGGAAAAGTAAGGGTCAACAAAGAGTCCATTTTCAGGAGGGCAGGGCAGTAATTTAACCCCACTAATCTCAGGATGGGTGGCTAATACAGCCACCTGCTTGTGGCCACATCACAAAGCAGGGAATGGCCTGTCAACAGGGCCAGACACAGTTCCTGCCGTCGTTTTCCCTATGAAACCTGCATCTCTGTCAGCCACTCACAATACCAGACAAGGGTACAATGAAGATCAGGAGCACAAAACCCCCAAATGAGCAAAATGTAATGAACAAAACCAAAATGAACTCTGGCTATTTAGGTTCCCCATTGACTGCAGCATCTTTAGCGTTCAGCGATGCAGGTGTTGGGCACAACACGTAATGGGGTGGATGACAGAGGGAGGTTTGCGCCGTCAGGCTGAAGGCAGAAGTACAGTTTGAGGTCACGTCTTCACTTTTCCCCCAGGCTTCCCCCAGTACGACATCTGCCATCTCCCTGCCAAAACAGAGACATATGTTCTGTTAGCCAGTGTCAGCAAACTGCCTGGTGATGGCTACATTTCTCCTTATACAAGCAGAGGACTTCATCACAGTAAATGACTACAGTGCTAAACCTAAAAAGTGTCATGAGTTCCTTCAACCCCTCTGAAGAATTAGATCTTAGTTTCTATTTGTCTTCTTACTTGGTGGGGAAAAAAAACCCATGAAAACTAATGTTATTTCTTTAGCCGTGACAGGTAACAGAACTGAGAAAATTTGGAAGCTGAGAAGTTTTCCTTTTTCATAACATTGCACCAAACCCTCTCAAACTAAAAATTTTACAGTGAAGATGTAAGATACATGTTTCTGCTTACCATGTAATAAAGAACAGTAATTCCTCTCAGGAGAAGACAACAGCACTCCAAGAACTTTGGCTGTCCTAGATACAACAGCACTTCAGCTAGCTATCTCCTGGCACCAGAGATATATTCAGAAATATATTCCTACCTATATTCAGAAATCTTTGCTGGCAAGGAAAGAAAAGAACACCTACACCTCCCATGAGCTGCTGTTAGCACTTGTTGCTATGAGTTAATAAGAAGCAATTTGATCCCACAGCTTCCATGCACCAGTCAAGTTGTCTGTGGTTTCCAAGAGCTGGTGGGACTGCATGTCTGGAGGGTCAGCTTTTGATTCACTTTTATTTTCAACTTTATTATTGTCTTAAATATTTTCCCCACAACCTACCTTAGACCACTGCCAACAGAAGTATCTTCTGCCCAGTAAATACTGGCTGGTTCCAGATCCTAGGATACAAGATTACAGCCAGGATTAGGATTTGGGGTCTAAGGCTGAGCGTGTCAGAGAGGAAAAGCCACGCACTGATCTGGACACTAGTGTTGCACTTCTTGGGAGTGGAGCAGCAGCAGGGAGCACTGAGGTCTTCTTGGACCTGGTGACAGTCAGTCTGAGAACTGGCTGCAATTAATAGCCAGCACTATCAAACTGCCTCTAGTACAGTTTTGATTCTCACCTGGACCTGTGACCTGGTGGTCCAGTGGGTGGCTTTTCTTTGTGAGTCAGAACTGATCAACTGCCTTTCAGAAGCAGGTACAGAAGCTGGTATAGTCATCTTTCAGCTCAGCTCTAAAATAAAGACTTCAATCGTAGAAATAGAGATTTCATAGCACCTTCCTAAGTGTCCTGGTATTGACCAGCATTTGCAGACTGCATCTCTGGTAGTTTTCTTTTGTCTGCATGAAGTTCTAAATTAAGTTTCTTGTAGAATGTACATTGGGGTCTTATTTTTGTCGGGTAATATCCCTTAAGAGAGAAGGCTACCTCAATTACACAGAAAAAGGAAGAAATCCTTTACAAAGATAGGGTAAAAACTCCCCATAGCCACTAATTCCAGAGTTAATCACTGAGAAATATTTTTTATATATATATATATGAAGTATGCACAAATATGCTATATATAGTAGATGTATAATACTGTACATAGGGTGTAGTAATAATGCAAGTAGGGTAATAATTTGATGTGCAACTAGGAAATGTCAAATTAAATTTGCAATACTTCATCAAATTCAATGTTTGAAGAGATTTGACTTACTTATGAATTAAATTCTAGTCCAGCCTTTTTGTTAGACTTTAGTTATCTTTTTTTTTTCTTTAAGCAAAATGTACATAGTGATTAGATAAGGAAGCATTTCTTTTGTTGTCACTGCAATTTCCCAGCTTTATCAAAATGCTCTGCTCTCAGATACTATTCTTAGTCATATTCTATATACCTATGCAGGTTATTTTGTAAAACTTATTCGACAAGGAGGGGTTTTGGGGAAAAAAAAAAAAAAAAGAAAAGAAAACCAAACCCAATCCAACCCAAACCCCCCTGTATTCTTTGATTTCACTAATAAAACATCAGTACCTTAGTTATAACCTTTGCTCTGACTCTGTGTGGGATTCAGAGAGTATCCATTACAGCCCAATTGGTGTGTAAACACTGTTAAAAGTTAATATTGCAAAAAGTATGGAGGGCTTAGATGCACAGTGAGTGTGCTCTTAACTTTAACGGGCATTGCAATTGCCCAGCATTATGCAAAGAGTGAATCAGCATAAAACAGGTAAGAATTATTTTTGTTTTCACCAACACTTGAAGCTCTAAATTGTGTTGAGTGCAGCTAATTATAGTATCATTCTTTGAACAGGGAACAACATATCAGTGCACAGGAGTGCCTCTATTAATTATCAACCCTTCACAGAGGTTTCAAAAGTCTGTTTATAAAATGTTTGCTAGTTTCTAGTAGAATATTAAGACTGTTAGAGAGTATCTCTTTTATCCCAGTATGAAATTCTTATCGTACCTTCCTGTTGGTACCCTTCACAGGACACCTTATGCCTGGGAGGAGAGACCGCCATCAGCAAACCCAAAACTCTTCATCATCTCTGAAGTCAATCAATACACCTTACTGAAGCGAGATCCAAAACTGGGGTGTCCCCAGTTTCATGAGACTGTGCATGGGGAATGGAATATGTTCTGTGAGTGTGGAAAATGTGATGACAACATAACTTGATGGCCACATCAAGCTGGGAAGGCATCTAATGAACTTTGTCCAATGTGGAAGTCAGGAATATTGCTAGAATAATTGCTGGAACTGCAGGTTTTCACTGAGCTTTTGTACAGACCATCCAGGCCCTGGCTTTGATCTCTGTGAGGAGAGGACGGGGCTGCCCCGAGCCAGACACAGCCGGTTCCAGTCAGCTCCAACCGACCCACCCCAGGGCACGGCCAGGCCCCACAGCCAAGATGGTTGCACCTCTGGGAAAAAGTATTTAAGAAAGGGCAAAAAATGACAGACAGAGAGAAGAGAGGAGGAAAAAAAAAAAAAAAAAAAGAAGAAGAAAAAGAAGTGAGAAACAGCAGTGTGAACACCAAGGTCAGAAGAAAGAAGGGAGGAGGTACTCCAGGTGATGGAAAGGACCACGTCGGAGCAGACATCCACACTGCAGCCCATGGATGACTCCATGCCAGAGGAGACATCCAAACAATTTGTCATTGTTTCTTACCATCCTATTGGCAATAAATTAAACTGATTTTCCCCAAGTCATGTCTGTTTTGCCCGTGATGGTAATTGGTAAGCAATTTCCCTTTATCCTGACCCATGAGCTTTTTCACACAGTTTGCTCTCCCTGTTTTGTTCAAGGAGGGGTTGTGTGTGAGCGGCTGGGTGGGTGTCTGACCCTTCACCAAGGTCAACACACCACCGCATTGCATAGCTGGATTTGGGGAACTTGACATGTGGCCAACAGAAAGTCTGCTGGAAAGAGACTGCCTCCTCTCAAAAGCATGCAAGGTGATTATCAATGTACATCTGCCCAGAAGCAGTTCATCCCTGTCACCGATGACTAAGGTAATCATGCAAGTACTCGCAAGTACAGATGAACCCATCAAGAAACTACATGGAAATAGTCAAGTTTACCGTTTAATCTGAGCTGAGCACTCAATTCCCAGCTTACCTCAAAGGAAGAAACCCTGTTTCAGTTCACCCTTTATCCAATAAAAGTTATTTTGCTTTTCTGTCAAATGCAGCAAACTGTTTAAGCCTCAACTTTAGTGGAAGGGCAATTTAATTAATTCACAGAGTTATTCTTTTAATTGGATTTGAGTGAATCAACTTCTGAAACTCAAGAAAGAGGGGGTTGTTGGCTTGGCTTCACAGATGCTATTCCTGCTTGCATTTCAGCTAGCACCAGAAGCAAGGTTATTTCTCTCTGAGGATGTCAGTCTGAGACAGTGGCATCCACTGCATTTTTATTATTTTAGTAACATAAAAATGCAAGAAAATGGAATGCTAAAATCAAACTCTTCCCTTCTTAACACATTTTTAAATGGTGGAAATGTTAGTTAGGCATACACCAACTTGATCATCAACTGTCAAGGAGAAAAATCAATGAAAGGCGAAAAGATTCACATTTTGGTGAGGAAATATTCTTTTCAGCTTCATCATACAACTGTGCCACTTGACCCACAGGCTGGTAGATGAGACAGAAGTGATGTCCACAGAAGTGTTGTCCGTTTCCTTTGATGTCCTAAGTAAAGCAAATTCAGTAAAACAGTGAAGAACAACTAGACTAGCCTACACTAAAATAACAGGAGGCTCCTCCTGTATTCTGGCAGGACTAGCTAGTTGAGGAGACATAATGAATTATAAAACTCGCAGTAACAACCTTTTAACCCCAAACCACCATGTGTTGAGATGGAATCAGCACTCTACCAACAGGATATGTCAAGGGGAGGATTTTTCTTTACCTTCTTTACTTGCAGTGAATTCTTGGGTCATTAGGAAGTGCATAGCTATCATGATCTCAGCTCCAAACAGCCGGAGTTTCTAGATGGTGACTCAATACAAAAAATGCTCCTGCTTTCTCTCCCCTTTCCTTCCCAGTGCATGGACAGACAGGAGCAGGCAGTGTGTATTATTAGTGTTTGTGTTTATGTGCAATGTATAAGCCTCAGCTGAGAATGGGGTTGAGCACGTAGTCCCCTGATGGCACCAGGGGTGGTATAAGTGCAGAACAGGATACAGTTCTTGCCTCCAGAAGTTTCTAAGTCAAATGAGACAAGAAATACTGTAAAATGAAAGAGTGAAATGATGTGGCCCAGGCTAGCCGCTGCCAGAGCTGGGAACTGCCATCAACTCTCACATGCCTGAGACCCTGTCTTTGACATCGTGCTTCTCTTAAAACTGTGCAAGTTGTTTTTGCACCTGCTTCTACAGGATCAGCACTAAACAGTGTCAGAGAAAGTCCTTCACAAGCGGGACATTCAGTGCTACCAAACAGATTATGTATCTGAACTCATGTAAAAAAAAAAAAAAAAGTTCTCTCTAACAGGAATATATACAAAATTGGAATTCAGGTAAGGCAATGAATTCACATTCTATGGATGCACTTGTAAACACCAAGGTAGATGTTGACATTTAATTTTCTCATATTTGTATTCCTAAGAGGAATTATGCATTCAGTTTACACAGATTTATTGTCTTAATTGCTTAGCAGCATTTGGTATAATATTAAAAAGGTCAAAAAAATGTTTTCAATACCTATCGTGAGGTCCTGAGCCCCCGTGGATTAAAATTATAAAGCCTTCCCTCTAAAACAAAAAGCAGTCTAGATGTGAATGCGCACAAATGAAATGGCTTCAGAGGTGGGAAAAAGAAAAAAGAGGTGAATGCTGTTTTAAGTCACATGCACAAAAGCACATATATGGAAGTAAATACTGTCTTCTCTGGTGGGTGGAAATATGTGTGCACTGTTGCATCTGAAGTCCTCAACTGTGATCTCCTTGTTGCCTGTTCCTGAGTAAAGACCCTGGAGGGAAGGGAGCTCGTGGTTCTGCTTGTGCAGAAGTCTGATAAGATCATCCACTCCCAAGCACTGGGACTCATCTAGTGTTTTCCAGCCACACATTGCAGTAATGGGAAAAAGAGGGGGTTTATTAAACAAAATCTGCAGGAAGCTTTGCTCTCTTTCAAACACTTTCAGATTCTGAGCGAAAACCTTTCTTTTTCTTAACCAAACATCTATTCCTTTTTTCCAACACAATTTCAACATTTTTCTAAAGAATGTTTTCTTTTCCAAACAGCTCTAGTAGATTTATTATGTCAATGATTAATTATGTTATTGATTATCATTTAAGGTCAAGATATGACCTTGTGTAATTCAGGTTAGTTCTGCTGAAATCCAAGGAGTTATGCCAGGTAGTGAATTTTTCAAGACATTGTGAAGTCTGTACAACTGCACCACACTATCCTTTCTCTATCCATGCCAGTAAGTGAACCTGCAATGATTAATGCATTGAGTCTTATACATATCCTTCTCCATTCAGATCAGGGTGGCATGCTCCAGTGGGAATGCCATTATATGCTCGATGAGGGCCTGGTCATCAGTGTATTCCTTTTTCAGTCCTAAATTCCTTTGCATGTTTCCCACCTGCAAAGCCCTGAACAGCTTATGAGCTGCCCACTGTGGCTAAATAGGAAATCGTTTCAATCAAACAATTTCCCACTCGGTGATGATGATATGTACTGTAACTTCAGTGCATAACTCCTACTGCTAATTTAGCTTAATATGAATGTGTAACATCACAAAATCATTTGGCAACAGCAGTGTTAGGATGCCAACCAGAGCTGTTGCCATGAGATGAAGATTAGTTTAATCTTCTAAACCAGGGGATGATATTTTAGCTGGAAATGCTACAAACTGTGATGAACTTAATCTGAAAATAAGGATATGGGGTTGTACAAAACACAGCTGATTTAGGCATGTACATTACCAAAAGTGTATGAAATTACACTGACCGTACTGTAGTTTTTATAAATCATACTTTAATACTGTAATCGGTATGTTTATTTTGAATTCAGCATTTAATCTGATTTTGATGGAAGAAGAAATGTCAGACATTGGTATTCTCTGTGCATCCTCAGACCAATATTGTTCTGAACAAGTTTCACTGTGACTGTACAAGTAAAAATTACAGCAGGATTTAGGGGTTTATTGCCATCTTCTAGATTGTCACAGTTAGAGCTGGGTGCTAGAAATGAGAAAAAAACCTGTCCAGATGCTGAGTCTAATTTAATGCAAAACCTTTGCTGACATCTGTGTATTTTCTAGAACCCTCAGTCACAAGGTTCCCTGTGGCAGATTTCTCCAGAAAGGCAAGGAAGTAAGATGGTGAAAGAAAAATTGTCTCTTGTCTTCATCTCGCTTCTGTTCCACCCTATTCGTTGCTTAGACTTTGCTACTTCCATTTCTTCTGTGTCAAATTCTGTAAATACCTCCTGTCTCTGTCATCCCTTCTTGTGTAACTCCACTAACAATCAACTAAATTGAATCTTTTCTGTTAAGCCCCTACACTTGCTTGTTGCTTTTTTGGAGTCCTGGTATGTTCTGTTTTCATTGTACAGTAACACTAAAGTAGTATATGTCTACAGAGGGATACCCCATCTTCACTCTACACCAGTTCACCACGTAGGAATGGAAACCAAACATGGAGCCCCCGACCATTTCAACTGAACCGGGGTGAAAAAATGAAAAAACTCTACCAACCCCTAAATCTGTATATGATTTATACCCTGCTTTCACTTTCAGTAAGAAGAGGCTTTGGAGGACCAGCCTTTTACACAGAGGAAAATTACAGCAGTCCTGTCTAGGCCCTTCATTCCCAACCACACTGTGCTGGATTTGCTCAGCGAAAAATGTCTTACCATGCTTTTGCATCAAATATCCGGCAAGGATAAGCTCGTCAACACCTCTCCTCTCACAGTAAGTCCTCCTCAGATTGCATCCACTCAACCTGTCCTCTCTCAGTCTATGTTTGGTGCTTTATCACTGCTGTTTCTTAAGGTCTTGTGTCCTCTTCAGTGCTTCTTCAACAGCAGCACTGTCATCCCTATATGACTTCCAGGGTGCACCACTGCTTGACTAATACCACTATGGGGAGAGGATGAGGTGGTACCTCTCTTTCCAACAATGCCGCAGCCAAAACAGGTGACAGCTGAAGGTCTTGCCTCTTCCTAGCCTGGCTTCTGTCTGCTGATCTGCCATCCTTCAGACCAGGCTATTCTAGAATGAAGAAACTGGGAATTTCAAATCCTTAAGCAGACACCAGTTAAAGTGATTACCTCCCAAATAAAATGTTAGGCAGCAAAATGTTCTCTGTTACTGTCAGAGCTCTGTAGCTGGACCAGTTGCCACTGTAGACAGAAGATTTACTCCTCATCTGTGAGAAAAGAGATTTTTTTTCAAACCAAAAGAGGATTTTTAAAATTTTATTTAAGACAAAGCTTGGACTATTAAGCTGTTCCTGTGTGGTTTGTAAAATATAGTACCAGATCCAATATAATATTTTGTAGAGAAATCTGGGAAGCAGAGACTTGGGACTCCTTGCAATTTCAGATCAGTTTTCAGAAGCAATTTCTCAAGACCCTTCTGTGGCAGGGAGTACATGCAGTCAGAACACCAGCATGGTGAGTGAATGAAGGAAGGAGTCAAAGTTAGGGTGGCCAAAGGCACAGACTTCTGCAAGAAAAACACATTCAGTAACTTATAAAACATACTCACAGAGCTGAGATCAGCAGGTGCATCAAGTACAGATAAGAACATGGCACTGGCCAGGCACCCCTTGGGCAAAATCTGCCCTGTATGTCTGCCCAAGCATAGGTTCATTTTTCTTCCCACAAGGCAAGAACAATTCAACATTTCTTGAGGTGCTTGGGTATAAACCAGCTGTCAGAATTACACTGAGGAAGAGTCCTGCTTTGTTTTGCTCATTTATTTTATGTATAGAACAGGGGAAGCACCTACAAATATTTTCCTGCCCGGAACAGGAAGGGGGGTTATTTGCTGGTTCACAGCAATCACTCACAGACCCTCAACTTTGACTGCTGAATTGCTTCACATGGAGGATCTGCCCAACCCCTTGCTCCTGTGCTCAAGCAGGCACGCAGTCAACCCATATGAAAATGCCCATCCATATACCATGAAATCTTCAGCTGGACTGTGAACGCAAAGCATCTTACAAAATGAGATTCCTTGCACTGTCCGAAACCTTGCCCAAACACATGCAGCTGGAACAAGGGATGGTGACACCCCTAAATAATGAATGCAGGCCATTAAGTAATCAAAAAAAGGAACCTCCTAACTCAAACTCAGTTACTGTTTGGGAAATCCTATCACTATGCTTTGGAAAATCACATTCACTTTTTGCCCTGGATGTTTACAGGTGCAGCAGTGCCAAAGACTTAAAATAAGAAGGGTCAAGCTTGCTTAACACTTGAATACTTGTTTGCTGGGGACTATTTCCAGCAGGAGAATCTGGATTGCATATTTAAAGAAGCAAAAAAAAAGCAGAAATGTGGCTAAAATCCTGTCAGTAAGAGGTTAGCTGGAGAAATGTGTAAAAATTGCTCAGAACCAAACTGAACCAAACCAAACCAAACCAAACCAAACCAACCTTTATTTTTACATGCTAACCTGTTCCAGTAGGTTTCTTGCAAACCTCAGTAGGTTGCTTGATGCTTCTCTGGCTGTCATACCCTGGGAAATTCCTGTGACCGTTAAGCATTATGGAACTACAACCTAAACCAACTGATATACAGGGCTTCCTTATGCTAATTGCAACTGTGAATATTTTTCAGAATACCTGTCATCCTGGAGGAACAGGCAGGATCCATGAAGACGAGGTTGTTTTCACAACTTTATCCAAATATTTTAGCTCCTACCACATTAGGTGCAAACCCCTGGGCTTCTTCTGTGGAGGGATGTTTCTGTAACAGCAAAATATTCCCCGTCTAGGGCTATAAACTAAAAGAGAAATCCCAGAATAGAGATTTCCCTTGGAGTCTGGGGTCCTCTTGCTTCCCTGAGGGGAGTTTTGTCATTAAAGCTCTTACCTCTGCCAATCTTTGTTACAGTACCCTGCTACGTCAAGCTTACGTTAGTGGAAGACTTTTCTGTTTTAATGCCTATTCACTCTGCTCCATCTTACCATGCCACATCATCCTATATCAAGACCTACTCAGTTCAGAAGGTTTTCCCAGAGCATGAGCTCTTTTTCGAGGTTACAAATCCAGCTTTCCCACATTCTCTGCTGTACCACGAAGCCTGCTTTTCTCACGCTACACATCGAGCAGGCGATAAATTTAGCTGACAGCAGTACTACATCACTTCCCTCTCCCTTGCTATCCTTCTCTCCCATCAACCGCCACTGCCATATCTTTTCTTCCTGCCACCTCCTGCCTACTTGGCCTCCCCAATTCAGCCTCCCAATGTAATTCTCACTATACCCTCTGCAGCCATCCGGCTCAAAAGTGCCTTTTTCCTACTGATGCTCACCAGTCCTCCAAAGCATTTGCCTTGCTTTATCACCGGGCTCTCCCCATGCCTGGCTTTTCCCAAACCCTTTTAGCACTGACAGGGTTAATGATGGAATGAAACAGCAAAGCCTCCTAATTCACTTCCCTTTTTTTTTTTTTCTTTCCTTCCCTGCCCCCCTGTTTTTAAGGAGAAAAGCTGCAAACACAATTTCAAGGACTGAATGTGGCTGAAATTGCACTGGAGGGGACAATCTGTTCCAGCCCAGAAGGCGGTGGGAAGAGAGTCCAAGCAAAAGTAAATTGCCTATCTCCAATTGTAAAATGGAAGAACAATAGGATTAATTATCTTCCACTTTGGATGCAAGGGTTTGGCAAACCTGTCCTGACTGCTTGTATTACCATCAAATCTGAAACGTTAAGGCGTATGCACAGTGAGAAATCGTAAAAGCAGAGCAGCAAATGGATGCGGGGGGTGCAGGAAGAAAGATTTAAAAGGCTAAATGTGCATAGAACTTGGCTTAAACACATCTGCAAAAGAAAAAGGACACAGCGATTTTCTTATCAATATTTGAAGGGTCTGAACACCAAGGGGAGTTACCTCCTTCAGCAGAAGGGATGCTATTTGGAACAGTGGATGAAATCACAAGGTGAATTTAAACTTCCCATTGTGGAGGGGAAAACCCAAAAAGTCTTTACATAGGAAGATACTCTGGCAAGTGGGTTTCCCATTGCTTGGGGTGTGGAGAACAAGACTGATTCAACAGAAGCACACTGCTTGCAGCAGTGCTGCACTGCCAGGGACATGCAACTGATGACCTAATGAGTTTTTCCATCTGTTGACTCCATGTTCTGGATTAAAAGACCACAAACTCAAGATTTGTACGCGTTTATTAAAACAGCTTAAGCTTGCTTCTTTGTACTGTGTCCCACAGACTGGCATCACTTTGCCTTCCTCTGTTGCCAGCACAAGTACTGCTTCAATTATTAATGAAGAAGTGCTTTTTCAAAAGCTTTTCCTACCCCAATATGGTAAATTTGTCTTGGAGTTGTATTACTGTGTAATTAAGTTTAATGCGTTTGAGTTGGAGGCACAAATAAGGTGGATGCTGTAGTAGCAGTGTAATGATGGGATATTTTGCTGGCTGATGATACACCCCGGAACATTTCTGATTTTCAAATTTTGAATCTAATGGCTCATTCCTGTTCTTTACCAGGGACCATGCACAAAACGGAGTTACAGGGTGCAAGCACTGAGCTGCTTATCTTGTAAAAGTCAGCATCTACACCGTGTATGTGAACCCAGAGCAGCAGCTCATCCCAGAAGCTGTGGGGCGGACACAGAAAGCAGACTTCAAGCAATAATTTGCTAGTTGGTTTGGACATTACAGAACTAACTGCCCTCACTTGCCAGCACACATGGATGCCAGGGACGTTACGCGAACTTGGAATGATGTATCTAAACATCTAAACAGCAGCAGCAGGATGGTGAAATGGAGAGCCCCATCCCAGACAGCTGCAGGCAGAAGGGATGCAGCTTCACGTTTGCACTTTCCTGGAGCTCAGGGCCTCCTGGGATAGCCTTCCTAAAGCACCAGGCTGATTTCCAGTTTCTATGACTCTATACTAATTTTCCGTAGTCTGGACAGTGAGGTGGGTAGCACTCATTTATTTCTTTTGGAGAACTACCTACAAGTCCCAGTAAGTGCCAGAAAACACTTTGCAGAGTGCAGCCCGTAAAACAGACATGGATCACTTCTTTTTAGTACTTTTAGAGTCACTGAGATAGTTCATGCATCTCGATGCAGGGAATTCTGCCCCACATTCTCCAGCTTACGCTTTGTGGGAGCCTGATTCTCCATTCAGTTTACACTAGTGGGAATACTATTGGTTTCAGAGAATTCACTGTTAGGAAAAAGAACTTCTTGCTTTTACGAAGTCTTCCTTTATTTGTCTTGGATCATGCTATTTTCTTTGTTCACCTATCACCAGCACAGGATAATTCAAGCGGATGCACCAGTTCAGTGGTCTGATATTTAAGCACATATTTACAGGAAAAAGGCATTCACTGAGCAGCCCTTGACTCAGGACTCGTACTCTGCCAGGCTGGCAAGGCCCAGGGGTTTCGGCCATTAGAAAACAATACAAGGCTCATCTCCTGTCAGGCGTTTGGGTGGATGCCCGATTTACTTTCAGAGGCAAACTTCTGGCTCCAATCTTGCATTTTAATGCCACGCATTACATTAAACACTACACACAGAACATCAAAGAAGCCATTCGGCGCAATGCTTGCAGGTCTCCTGTGTGATGTATTGATTCCATCTAGCTTGTTCCAGGTATGTCTCGTAGCCTTGAAATTTTCCAGCACCACAGAACAGTTTATTTCTGTTCCCACCCCCAATGTGTTTCTTGGGGACAAGGTACAAGGCACAAATGGCAGAAACGACCTCCTTATAGCAGAAGTCTCTCTCCAAAGTCAACAGGCTGTAGGCACTTCTGTCCTTTTCACTTCCAAACTACGCACAACTCCTGACTGTTGTAAACAACACACTACTGATAAATGAGTGGTATTCATAATAAATCTTCCTACAAGGCAACCAGGAAAGGAGATGCACTTTTCCTACTGCCTTTTCTCCTGTGGATTGTGCAATCCAAAAGCTCCTTATAAATAAAACCAGACACATACAAACATGCAGCCTTTAACCTCTGCTGAGGAGTCCATCATGAGACTTCCAGTAGCAAACAAAAAGATCACAAATCCCTATTCTGAATTTGCCCCCCATTATAAGCTGCGCAATTATGACTTCTTGCCTACATATAGGTCCTACTTAAAGCTCACATGTCTGTTCCAAGTCTGCCTTTACAAAGGCAGGTTCTCTGCTGTTTTCTCGCAGGCTGACACTGGAGTTCCAGTGTCAGGGGTATTAAAAGTCAGTCTCAGACAGGAAAGCATACTGGCATAGCACCTTGGGAAATGGCAGTAAGAAGACCAGACTCTGCGGAACCTGGCTCAGATAAGCTGTTTCCCTCCCATACCTGGAAACATACTGGAGTGAAAACAGATTTTCCATTTACGCTGATTTACCAGCAGTTTGGACGATACTGTACTCCCCTGCCAAGCTCTCCTGTTCTTAGTCCAAACAGGGACATGGGTCTAAGTTACTTGGATAAGTTTTTCTTTCTACAGCATGCCTGACAAACTCATGGAGATAAAGTAGTCTAAGAAATACTGAAGGATAAAAAGGGCATTAAAATAAGGACTTGACAGTGTATGGAGGCCAAGAAAGGATTAAAACTTTAAAAAGAGCCCTCCAGGACCCTAAAGACTCTTTTGGACAGAGATATAATCTTGGGGTTTTTTTACTTTGTGAGTTTTTGCATTTGAAGTAAAAAAACTTCAAACCATGGATGTGGGAAAGGGTCATTCCTGGATTTACAAAGGAATCCAGCGGGCCACGGGAGATGGGAGTTTTTGTCAAAGACTCATCTGACTCTGCATACCTGATACCTGACTCTTGTGAACCTGCATACCATAACCAATAGATAGATCTTCCTTCCCTCCCCTTTCTTCCCTTCACCCATCAAGCCTCACTCACTCTGGGATTTATTTGTGTGCAAGGGGGTGATCTATGCATTAGTCCAGTGACTCTGTGTGCACCACAGAAAGCTGCAGTGCCCTATATTGCATTAACAGGCATTAAAAAAACTTGTGGTTGGAAGAAAGGCAGTAACTCACCGTTCAACACTTTAATAATCTTAATGGTAATGACTGTTCCCTCATTCCTGCCTCTCATCAACAGCTTTCAAGGAAACATCATTAAGAAGGCATATTTCAGGACAAAAGAGACAGCAGGCTCAGTTAATTTAAAAGAGATATTTCAATAAAGCTAATTTAACATTGAGATCAGAGGTGCACTCAGGGATTCCTGTGCCTGTCCCCCACAGCTCTGATGCTCAGTTGTAGCCCATGTTTGTAAGATACCAATGTCTAAGAAGTGGAGATGCCCAGTGAGTGCAGATTTTCCTAAAAGACTATGACATAAGAAGTCAGTCTTTTATTGGACTCCACAAGAGGTAGTGTTCAGCCACATGTTAGAGCGTGGGAGGGTATAAATTACACTACATAAAGTGATCAGGTTCTCCACTGGTACTCAAAATTACAGTATTTGCATCCCTGTGGAAATTGATAGAAAACTTGATATTTGGATTCTCGGTGGACTCAAAAATGAGTAGGAAGAAAATGAAATCCAAAATGTTTACAGAGATATCAAACCCCCCTGGAAAAATATTTTAGCTTTCAGTAGTATTCCACTTGTTTCCTTAAGTGATTTGGTGCTTTAAATAAATAGTTTTGATTGCCTTAAGTGTTCTAAAGAAAAACATTTGGATTCCAGTGGTATTTGGGAACTAGAGCACAGATAAAGCAGTGTCTATTAAGCTAGGTAAATAATAACATCTTCTTTTACAAATCAAGTTGCAAGTTTTTATGATCTCCCCAGGATATTCACAGCAGAACTTTATGGGTTCTGTAGAGAGCAGCTGTTCGCAAACTGAATCTAAAAAAGAAGGTGGGAACTAGTTGCACTGCCAAGCCAAAAGGATACTACATTTGCTCTGGAACACTTTAAATTGTAGTAAAATTATTCTGCAAGAAACACAGCATTTAAAACATTGGAAGTAAGCAGCAAAGTCTCAGCACAGTAAGTTGAGCCGAGTTAAGTAGTTCAGACAGCACTGCACCGAGATGTAAAAAAAAATATTTACATATCTGGCATTAACACAGTTCTTTTTATATATTTTGCAGATCTCTTGGCTTTCACAGTTTTAAGAACCAGATTTTATGAAGATACAAGTAGCTTGACATGTGAATCGCCATCTTATGTGAAATGATGAAAGGGTGGGACCCAGCATGGCAGTCCAGTGAACAAGTGGCCCTAAATTTACTGACACAGAATCAATAGAAGCTTTTCCAATGACTCTCAATGGAAGAGACTCAGTTGGCTTTCCATTAAGGCAACTGTTTTTCTATGCGCCTACAATTTAGGTAGATATCTATCTTAAACAGGAAGACTGAATCCTAGCCATTAGTGCTAACACCATTGACAAACCACAGTGACAATATCATGACTAATATTTAAGGACACAATCAGCCAGTGTCTCTCTGTCACAAGTTTGCACCTTCTTGCCAATCCACATTGGCCAAACAACTTTGATTTAATGGACTATGTTTGCAAAAAGTCAACAACTTTGCCTGATTTCACACAAAATTAGACTTATTGGGGACTGTCCTTTACACCACTCTTGCATGCATCCATTGAAGCCGTTCTAATCAGTCAATTATAATTAAACAAAACCTGATAGCAAAAATCTTAGGTTTGCCAAGAAGGAATAACTGCTTATTTCTAGAAATATAGCACACATTTAATAACAGACATTCATATGCTAATTCCTGTGCTGCATAACGTTTTCCACCTTGATGGTTATAAATTACATACTGTAACTTAACAAGTTGGAAAATGTGCTATCCCAGGAATAAGAGAGGGAAAACATAACAGCAGTCACCTGCCAGTTTTAATAGAGAGCTGTAACAAATAGCAGCTATATTTTTTTTTTTTTAAGATCATCACTTCAGGGCTGCAGCTGTTTGGTTCTGCCATATTTGAAGAGCAAGAAAGGCATGTAAAGAAAAAATATTTGTATTCTTAACTCCTGCTCGTCTGGCAGGTCCCCACCTATTTCACAAGTCTGTGGTACTATCTGCCATACGCTGGTGAACCCATGAGCTTCTGGGGAGATGCAAGTGCAAACATATTTGGGTTACTCCCTGCCACCATGTCATGCTGCTTAAACCAGCACCTCTTTGGATTCAATACTGATTTTTGTTAGTTTGTTTTAAATGCTTCTCCATCCATCAATGTCCAAGTAGTAACGTAGTAAGGTCCTCACGGATTCAGCTTACTTTTGCTTATCTGCTTATGTGCTATGAGAGAAGCAAGAAAAAAAAAGCCCAGAGAAATACTGCCAAAACAGTGCCTGGAACACAAAAAATTGAAACAGCTTTTGTTTTCCTTTTGTAGTATTGTACTGACCTTGAGAGGGGAAAAAGTCTAATTTGAATACTGCGGGATCTAAAATTACAAGTAAACATCAGCAGTGAATACAGGAAAAAAATAAAAACTTTGTCATCTTTTACAAAGCGATGGAAGTTATTGGAGGAGGGGAAAGGAAGGAAGGATGAAGTGCATCCACCTTCTTCTGCAGTGTCTAGTGCCTGATGAAAAGATAAAACAGCCTTTAACGGGCATGTAAGACTCCCCACAGATGATACTGGCTTGGTAGAAAGCTCCCACAATGCCACCTTTGCAATTTGGTGTATGGTTTTGATCACCCCACTCAAAGACGGTATTTCACTGGATAACAGCTGAGGTGATACAGGCTTTGGATGACGACCGGTGTTAATTGTGGGCAGCAAGAGGAGACAGTGCATCTTTAAGCAGTAGAGTGAAGCAAATCAAGTGGAAAATGCTCACTACTGCTTGGCAGTTTAAATTGAGGAAAAAATTAGTGGAAGAGATTCTGGTACTAATGCTGGAATATAGAGCTTTATGTCATGGGACGTGCACTGATGTGTGTCTGGATGAAATAAAATTTTACCTACAGAGGAACTGGCCAATTTGTAACTCAGATGATGAGAACACAGCATAATATTGTCTCAGAACAAGCCAACCTGCCAGCTTCTTCCTCATGGAACCGAAATGAAAATATCTAATGCCAAATGTGGTTTAGTAAATCAAATGTCTGCAGAGGCCTCTGGTGATATAAAAGCTATTGTCAGAGATATAAATAGTTAATTTACAGCTGAGAGAAAGACATGAGGAACGTGTCCCTTCAGGTTTCACTAAGATAAAGCATAGATTTTTAGAGAGGTTTCCTTAAATAAGACTGCAGAGTTCCTCCTTAAAGCATCACAGGCAATTCATTGCTTCAGCACAAAAGCTTAATGGACACTTCTCATCAATGTGGCCTCTAGTGGGAAATTAAGTTTCCACAGAATCAACTTTTTATGCAAGAAAAAATTAATTTCGCCCAAAGCATTCAGGTTTCCTTTGGGAAAATCAAAACAAAACATTTCCTTTACTATGTTGGCTTGACCCTAATCAAATGTTTCAGTTTATTTTTTAACTGAACAAGAATATTTTATTTCAACTCAGTTCAACTTGAAACTGCCTCTGGGCTTGCTGTTATGGTGGATTTAAATTGCCCAGGAGAATAAGGGAATAAGACAATTTGCATCTCAGCCAGTTAGCTGGCTCACAGGAAAACATTTTTAATTCAACAATATTAAAATGTTACATTTAGATCAACAAGACTGAAGCAAAATGCTTGGATACTTCCAAACTGAAGTTCTTCAGAACTTTTGCTCCCATGAAAAAATTCTGATATGGGAAAAGAAATGTTTAAATAGTCAAAACTGCTCATGAGAAAAAAGAATTCCAACTCTAATTTCCAGCCAACTAATCATTACATGGGGTATATGCTACAGCAATACTATTCAGCTCCACTGGAATCACACTGGAATCACTGGAATCGCATCAACCTAAAAGTGATTGCAGGTGCAATGATACTGGTCTCAGTGCACAGGTTTAGTCAGATAAAAGATGTGCCTTAAGGCGTTCCAGGTTATCTCACACATTTACCTCCTTGTTGGGACTCTAAATATGCGAAGGAACTTGCAGAACCTGAAAGAAGAACATGTGGTTAGAAAGGAGGACAACCTATAAATCACCAGGAATACTGCACGTCTTTCCAAAACTCATAGATGAATGAGAAAATTAAGCTTTTAAAAGGAAGAGATAAACCACAGCTTCAGATGGGATAGAACAGAGACTGAAACTAGCATTTGCATGTGGGACAGACATGCAAGTTTAGAGTTTCATTTATTTTTATATATATATAAAAGATATAGATTTGCTTATTACAGATTGTTTAGTATATATTACACTTAGAAATTATATTTAAACTCTTATTCCAGCTTCCCCTTCAGCCTCAACTTCTAATATTCAGTTCTCATTCAAAAGCAGTCCAGACCAAATCAATACAGCCAGCCTGTTTCACGGCAGAGACCCCACAACACCACACCAGTTACTCACCACAGGTTTTCAGTGATCAGGACCCATTGGCCCTAAGGAGGCCACAACCCTCAGCTTGTTTGGGATCATCACCTGTGGACAGCAAGGGTGAGGAACACCGCTCCCGCGTGGATTTCAAAAAGGTCATGTCAACCTGTTCTCACCTCACTGCAACGGCATGGGTTGAGAGATCCAGAATGAGCTCAACTGCAGAGTGTGCGTCGAAAAGAGAGGAGCACTGTATAGTTATTTGTTCTGGTTTGTAATAACTAGGCTCTGATTCACGTCTCAAGGCGCCACAGTATTAACTGCTCCAACAGTCCCTGATAAATGTAAACAGAGATACCCAATAGTAGTAGTCTTGACCACAACACAAATTATTTGCATTCCGCTTGCCTCACTTTTAGATGTCAGAGTGAATGATTAACCTCTGCAGTTTATACACTTACTGGTTACACAACACACTCAAAACATCAAGGAGGGCAATGGCAAACTCAGAAACCGGGGATTTTTATACCTGAAATAATCCTGAGAACACTAAGTTTGAGTTATGTAAACTGGATTTTTTTACTCTCCTCTTTCAGATGAAATTGTTGAAAAGCAGCATTTCTAGGAAGCAGTTATGTGCACTATGCCAAGCATAAAAACCCTGCCCAAGAGGACAGATTAATGTCCTACAATACTTCCACGCAGAGCTAGGGAACAGAGGAGGGGATCTCATGAACCCGATACGTTGCTGCCTTCCAGAAATTAAAAAGCAACATGCAAACTGTTCCAGTGCTAGCTACGTTCCTAAGGAATGCTTTATATCTAATGCAGACCACATTATCACCATTTTAAGCTAAGATTTCACTTAATTTACATAGACTGGGACAGACTGCAGCTGTGTCTCTTTTTAGCGCAGACACGCTGCCTGGGATTGCAGGTCGCGGCATGTGACGCTCTGCTGCTATCGGAGTGCAAGCTTGTTTGTTTAAAAATGAAAGAACATGGCACATACAGTTTTCCAGAGCTACTCACCTTTAGGAAAAGCAGGGGTCAAGGTTGGCTTTGGAGGTGACAAAACATCTAGGAGTTGTACCTCACTGTTCTTTCAAAGCAGAGCACATGCTCAATTCTGCAAGAAGACGAGAGCATCCGTGGAAGTCCCGGTACTCTCCTTTCACTGGGTTCAGCACAGGAAGGTTGGATACTTTTTTGTTGCTTGAGCCCTGTAATGATATTATATGTAAGGGAAGCCGTTTTCCGGTCCCTGGAGGGAGACGGGAGGGGTGGCTGTTGCAGTCTAAAAAAGTTCTGAGATAAATAATACAATATGCATGTGCACTTCCAACATACTGCCAAGAAGACATCGTAAGATCACAGATTTGTTTCTGACAGACTGGGCTACAAGGTTTCTGACTCATCCATGTTTCATGTGCAAACCTAAAACAGACATTTCATCTACCTGTGCCTCAGTTTCACTTATGTCAAATAGTTTTTTCAAGGGACAGAGTAGTGCTCAGAAGGTCCTCAGACCTTGTGGCAATGTGTCTACAGCTAGACCAAAGGAAATGGTGCAGTGCCTCTCTGAAGAGCTTATGACTGTACCTGCAAAGGTCTTAGACAAGGCAACATTCAGCCTGTTTGCACTTACCTTTTATGTTCTTGATGTCCAGAGCAGAGCTGCAGTCTTAAATGAGTCATTGTAGTAGAGGAAGGGTGAACTATCTGAGTGAAAGTCACAACCCTGTAGTGAAGGGGAGATGAAGCTACTCTGTAAGGAGCAGGAAGGTCCTTTAGGCATCTACTTCAGGTCTACATGGAGCTGCAGATGTGAAATCAGGATTCACAAGGCTTTTACACACAGCCTATTTCTTAGCACATTCTTTCAGGAAAGTAGAAGACCAGGTCCTAAGCCTCCATCCCATCCTTGGAGTGGGAGAGAGGTGCACAGTCTACCTCATGAAACTGGGCTTTTCTGACAACACCAGCCTGTGACCCACAGTTTGGGTATACACCTGCAAAAAAAGGACCTCCCACCCATGCATGACTGTTAAATTATAGAGTCATTATAGCCCAAAAGGAGACATCTAAGAAAGTAACGGGACACCTGTGTTCCTCACAAAGCATTATATCTAGGCCCATTCAAGGGGTCTTTTTTTTGCCCTGTTTCGCACAGTAGCTGTGTCCAACAGAAGTGGAGACCAAGCTCTGCAGCAGGTCTGCATTCTCACGTCGAGGGCATCTTCATGGGGACAGCTACCAAACACTCTGGAGCACAGATGCCAAATTCACCTGGGGAACATAGTAACCCATTCAGGTATCATGTTAAAGAAGAGAAGGAAAGGGCCTCATCTGGGTCCTGAACGGGACTGCCAGGCATGAAACATTTCTCGCTAAACTCAGCATTATAAGCCTTTTTTAACCAGCTTGTGTTGCCTGATAGTCTTCTGGTCCCACCTATGGGATTGGGAAATTTAAGGGCTGGGATGATTCACTTCTGACTCCCAAGTGGGCATCAGCAGGAGGTACTTGCCTGGCTGCTCCGTCCTGCTGTGATGGCTGTTGGTCTGGGCTCAGCTGGGGGCAAAACCAGCCCCAAAGGAACTTTATTGTGAAAGACTTTCTGTAACAGTGACTCATAGGTTCAGACAGGCTTCAGTGGGTGCTCTGAGACTCACTGTGATAAGGGCTTCCTGAACTGCCTTATTTGGGACACTTCCTGGGGACAGGCTGCTGGGGTTAATTGTTACACCCACCTCCTGACAAATGAGCGTGACACCAGAGTGACTCCAATTTTTTATAACTATCTATTGCCAATTCGATTAACGTGTCAGCACAGACCCGGAGTTAAAACTGAAGGGGTCTGAATATTACTCCTTCCTTTTAAGGCTTGTGTAATTTCCCCTCTACATGGCAAAAGCTTTGCACTTACATTTTTCACTAGTATCTACCATCACCAGCCTTAGATTTTGCCTCTCTTAAGCCTGCATCCTGTAAAACACTGTAATTGCACGCAGCTGTGTTTGCAAGCCACCCTCTGCAAACGGGAAGCGTGCCTTGAAAAAGCACCCAAGCAGAGGAACTCCGAAATACACGCTGCAAAAGCTGCTAGTTTACCAAAAAGACCCTCTGTGGTCTGCCCTCCCCTGCCCTCCTCTGCTGTTGCTACCTTGCAGTTTATAACATCCAGATAGTGGGAGGTCTGACAAACCGAACAAGGCAGCAAGCAAGAAATTCCGTTCCTGTGGAAATCAGTAATTCCTCCGTGCAGGCTGCTTTTTTTTTTTTTTTTTTTTTTTTGTGTGTGTGTATGTGCGTGCTCTTTCTTCTGTGTCACTTCGAGAAGGGCTCTGATATTATTATTATTTTAAATATAGCTTGCCCTGGGGCGGGGAAATGCACAAGGAAAGAGTCGGCAAGCAGCCTATCTCTCAGAAGAAAAGAGCAAGCCTCGCAGCACAGGAACTGGCTTCACTCAAGTGTGCAGTTTAGAAGTCAAAAAACTACCCCAAATATCACCATTTTGGAGGAGGCTGAAGAAAAAGGACACAAAACTGGCTAAACACGGTGAAGAATATGGTAAATCAGGGTACAAAGTGCACCTAATTGCAGTTTGAGAGTGGGCTCTGAAGTACAATGTAAGTGCTCCTTAAATTGTATTTTTTTTATCATAGTATCTAGTTGTTTAATTTCCATTCTGAAGCCAGGCTGGGCCGAAAGGTACAATTAACTATAAAAATAAGCATGGAGCAGAATGTGTAATCTCTGATATGAGGCTGAAAATGATACTGAAATACAACAGAAGTCAGAGACTATCAGCCATATTATGGAAGATGAACTATAAATAAGAGCATATCTAATTATTTCAAGAGAAAGATGCTGGATGGAATCTTTAATCAACTTTCTTAATAGGGAAGCGAGAGCTCTGCTGTTTTCTACGGCAAGCTATTTTAATACTGCTGTGTTTAAAATTGTGCGATCACAGTTACCAATAGCAATAAGATGTAGCTCCAGAGGGGAGTCCTAGTGGTTGCAAAAGTTTTTTCTCTTTTATTTATCCAACATTTTTGCTCTCTCAAGCCTCAAGTCCACATTCTCCACCCTACAGCTTGGTTTTGCTTTTCAGCTGGATTTTCAATGTATGCCAACACCGGACTTCCTATGGAACTGAAAACAAAACATTTCAGCTTTCAGAGTAATTCTGGTATGTTTTTCTACATCATGCTAGTGGCAAAAATACAGTCAACAAAAGATTGTGCTCCCTCAACTTCTGGCATGGACAGCTGAGGAATACAAAGCCAGATGGTGACAAAGGGTTTCCTATTTTTCACTATTTATCTCACCGTTTTTGGACTTCGCAATGGATATTCTTTGTGATGAGGAGAGCTCTGTGAAACCAACTGTAAACTCCTTAATACAAATAAATCATGAGAGAAGACTCTACAGAAACGTTTATGGAGCTGGAGAGATTAATCTATCACATCTCTTTAACTTGACCGTGGACTCTGAAAACCTAACCAACCTTTCGTGTGAAAGTAACACGAGTCCACCGTGCTACTCTTCCCTGCTTCAGCTTTCACAGAAAAACTGGCCAGCTTTGCTGACAGTGATAGTGATTGTATTAACCATTGCTGGAAATATTCTTGTCATCATGGCTGTGACACTGGAGAAAAAACTACAGAATGCCACTAACTATTTTCTAATGTCACTTGCAATAGCTGATATGCTGCTGGGTTTCCTTGTCATGCCTGTGTCAATGTTAACCATACTGTACGGTGAGTATTAGCTGTGCAACCTACTGCATGTATTGAGAAGCTTTAAACATTGCATGCACATATTGTTGTTATTATTTCAGTCTCTTACCACAAAAAATGGTAATCACTCCTTACAAGTTGAAATATATGTAATAGGTTAATCGACGTAAGAATAGGTGAAGTACTTGAATTTTTTCTTACTTTATATTTCTATTTACACAGTCCAGAACATTAGTTTATTCCTGAGTTGCTGGATGATTTGTCTCAAAGTGTATATGAAGATGCTTTGTTCTCTCTGTTCTTTCATTTTTTTCCCCTGGCTCATGATTGTCAATATTTCTAATGAGAATGTAGGGTCCTGCCAGTTACTTTGCTCTGCAAATATGCACAGAAGCACTAATGACTACCTTTACATTCAAAGTAGGTAACCCCTTCATTTTTTTTAAATGAAATAATACAAATGTAAATAAATTTCTTAACACCAATACCCTGCTTAGACATCTACTTACCAGCAAATGCTGGAATAAATATTATGAGAGTGAAAAAATGGATGGGAATTAATTCTGCCTAATTTTTAGGAACGTTTACAAATTCAAAGCTATGATTTCTTAAAAGAAGTTATTTAAGAATTAAGTGAATAATGACTCACAGTTCATACCCTTGTACCCTGATTAATAGCAGATCTTTCTTCTCATTTTCACCAAAATCACATGCAGCACAGCTCACACAGAAAAAAGCGGCAGCCTATGTGTTCAGTACCAATATTGTCAGGCTGTTATAACACCTAAACTTCAAGAAATGAGTTTTCCAGTGCCAGGACTGAATTGCTACAGTTCAAGGAGAAGCCAGAAAATGTTAGGAGGAAAGTGAGGTTGCTTGCAAAGATTGCTATTGCTTAACTATTTTGGGACTAAAGGTCCAAGCATGAGCCTGTGACTTAAGAGAGATTTCATCCAGAAAACTGGAAATTTATTTCCCAGTTCCAGTATTTCTACACAGATTGCCCTCAGTAGCATTTGCAAACTGTATTTGGCATCAGTGATGGTGTAACCTTGTGATTTGTTGTATTAGCGGTGCAATTACCTTTGGCGGAGAGACAGTGCAAAACAGAGCCACGGGAGCAGAAATCGTCCGACGGGTGGGATTAGCAAAACCTTTTTAAATCCTGTGTGATTCCCTGAGACATGCAACAGGGACTCCTGCTGGCCATGCTCTGCTGCCAAGGAAAGAGGCGCCCGAAATCCACGGCTCGGAAGTGATTTGGGGTCGGGACGTGGGATTTCCTGCACGCAGTGAAGTCAAAACCCTCATTGTGGGGGAAAGGCTGCATCACCCTCCTTTGTGATCGCTGGCGTGGAGGAGCAGCAGGGGACCAAAAAGCACTGGGGAGGGAGTGTGCAGGCTTTGCCTCCTCTCTCCCTGCTTTTTCTCTTGCAAGGAGGGTAACTTGGGGTGAATAATCATCTGGTGGCACACGCAACTACCAGAAGAGCCGTCTTGGCATGGTGCACCGTCAACCTCCAGGACAACCAGTGATGGTGCAGAGGGAAACCTCCCCTTATGCAGGAGCATTTGCTTGGCCTCAGCCCCCCAGAGAAAGGTCAAGATGCAGCCAGAATCAGCCACATCACCTGTGTTGACAGTCCTGAGCCCAAACCAGGGGCCTTTGCATCCACCTTGCTCTGCCAGGGTACCTCCAAGGCTGTGGAACAAGGGTGCTCCACCACCTGCTCCGCAGCCCCTTGAAGGGGAATTGTGACTGTTTTGCTCAAACGAGAGATGATTTCCTTCTTGCGAGCTTTACAGCTACTGTGGACAATTCCTATTCGAGTGCCCTGGCCACGTGTCTGCCCAGCCTGCACCCTCTGGGCCAGGCAGGCTTCTCCATCCACCCAACAGCACGAACCTCCACTGGAAAAAAAGACACCCACCAAGGCGGATGTACCCAGAGAGCAGAAAATTCAGAGTTGAACAGCACTGGTTCCCACCCAAACATGCATTGGGTGCCAGATGCCTGCTGCTCCTGCCTTGGAGACTTGGCCCAGGCCAGCATGGAGAAGCTGTTGGGATTATTGGCAGATGCCGTGTAACTCCCTGCTGCACTTGAAGGATCAAGCATTTCGGGGAACTCCCGACCAGCCCAGTGCTGACCTTAGACATGGATTTAGCAGATGTGCTTCTGACAAGGCAGGGTGGTGCACAGGGCCTCCTCATCAACCGCCTGTGCCTATGGACTCTCCTCTCCTCTCCTCCCCTCTCCTCTCCTTCCTTAGCCTTTCCCTGTACCTCCTGTTACCAACAAGCAGCAGCCCAGCCGTCCTGGCCAGCTTCACTTGTTTGCCTCCCCACCTCAAAGACCTTGTGAGAAAGCATTTCTCATCTCCTGGATGCTACTAACTGGCTACCTCAGGAAGAAAATCTTATCTCACCTACCTGCCCTCCCTCTCAGCCTCTCAACCTTGTTGTGGGTTGTTGTTTTTTTTTATTTCCCCTTGAATATGGGGAGGGGACAATTGGACAGTGACCAGAGCACAGCACAAGGCAAAGCTGTCCTCCACCATCTGCCACATAAAACATCCCAAGGCCTGCCTAGAGGATGTTATCTACACCTTTCCTAACTCTTATTGTATCTACAGTTGGCTCATCTCATATACTTTCCACTTTCTTGGCCCTGTAGTCTCCTAGGTAGCTTATCTGATGGATGCCATTTCATCCCTGTCCCATCTGGGTTTAGAGCAAGGACAAGAGGTCAGAAGGATATGGCAAATGTGTTCTCAAAGGCCACTAAAGCAAGACAACAGATGCATGTTGTCAAGTGTAAAAATACTTTATCGCTTTTCCCTGTGTAAACTGTCCTGGCCTGACAGAGAGATGCTGCTGGGGAGCCAGCCCTCACGTAACACACTCTAGAGACTGGGTTCCCTATTGGAGGACCAGAAAACAAGATAAAACATATCTATAAATGCTGTATGACTTGTCAGGGTCAGCTCATATTACAGCAGTCGAAGAGCATCAAGAAATAGGTCTTCCCAGTGCTTACTGAGACTAAGTTTAATTAGGCACAGACCTAGCTCCTCTGCCTCTCCCTCTGTTCCTCCTGTTGCAAATCCCATTGTACTGTACCTCCAAAGAAGACAGGCACCCCCCGAAACACTAGCATATTCTCACGATACTAGCTTTGGGAATGCCCCATGCTGCATTGTCACGGGCAGCTCGGGGAATATCCTTTAAATTAAATCACCACAAGATAAGGACATGGCTAACCACAAAACTTGCTCCAAGAAGAGTTATTAGTAGTACTCTGCAGGAGTAGAAGGGCCCTTGCATGGGGATCCCGCAGGGCTCTGCTTAACCTGGGTCTGCTCAGTACTGCTCCTAACAACTTGGACAGTGTATGGAGTGTGAGCTTACATAGCTTTCCAAAAGCACCAAGCTGGGAAAGGTTACAAGCACTCAGAGGGACAGGATCAGAATCATCAACAATCATCTGGACCCCTGGAGAGAAAGTCTGAAAGGAACAAATAACATTCAGTAACAGTGAACGCAAAGATATCCACTTAGGAACAGGATAGGAAACCAACTACTGCTGGGGAAATTTGTCCAGGCTTAAGGAATGCTGAACAAGACCTGGCTGTCAAAATGGATCATAAACTAAGCATGTGCCACTAGTATGATATTTTTATACAAAAGGCACTCATTAGTCCAGGTTGTGAAAGTAAGGACATTCCCTGCAAGATCTGTGAAGCAATCTTGTCTTTCACTTAGCAGTCTGGAGGCCTTTGCAAGAGTACCGAGTCCTGTTTTCGTCACTGAACGATAAGCAAGATGTGGATAAATTAAATAGGTTCTGGGGCAGAGAAACAAGCACAAACATTTTAAAAGCATCATCTGTAAGCAAAAGATAAAGGAACTGGCTTTGCTTAGTCTGGAAGAGAAAAAGGAAAGACTAGGCAAGACACGATAGCCATCTTCCAATAGCTTCCAGAAAGGACAGCAATCAATTACTCTTCATGGCTAGTGGAAAGAACAAGGGAAAAGGGAAGGCTTAATTTGCAGCAAAGATGATGTAGGTTGGTTATTGGTAAACGCTAATGCATTTGCTTTGGATTGCTGTCTCTGGAGGAGCCTATTAATATTCCTTGAGACAGGGAAAATCCTTATTTAAGTATGTGGTAGGTGCATAAGACAGGTGAGATAAACATCACTGGTATGCAACAAAACACACTTCTTCAGCTGCCACTTAATCTAAAGTTTCAGTTTCAGAAGTTAGGTAGCTTTGCATATCAGCAGGTGTTAATAAAGCAGTAATTATGTGGATAAAAAGTCCTAAAACAAAATTGAGAACTTGCAGGTTTACAATGACAAAATTGCTTCCATTTCTATACATTTGCTGCCAGAAATGGTTAATTATAACATCAAGCATTAGCATTATGCAAATAGAATTTAAAAGAAAAAAAAAACATATGCTGCTTGTAGGCTGGGAAAGAAGCAGAATTAATCCCAAAAGCTACAGAGCTAGAAGGTTGCAAACAAATAAAAAAGGTTTCTTAAAACAGTGTCAGGCAGCTTCTACTGAAGGCATCACCAGCTTCTACTAGAAGGATATATGCACTAAGACATATGTGTCACAACACAAGATGTGAGTATGTCACATTCTTAGCTGATGTCAACTTTCTCTTGCGCAGGATACACATGGCCTCTACCTACAAAGCTCTGTGCTGTTTGGATCTACTTGGACGTGCTTTTCTCCACCGCCTCCATCATGCACCTCTGTGCCATCTCACTGGATCGCTATATTGCCATTCGAAACCCCATCCATCACAGCCGGTTTAACTCAAGAACTAAGGCTTTTGCAAAAATAATTGCTGTTTGGACCATATCGGTTGGTAAGTGAGGCAATATTTCAGCATGTAATTGCAGATTTCTAGCCTTTGAGAGGATTTGACATATATACTGCAGTCTAAAACTGTATTCTCTGCCTGCAATATTTTGCTTGCCACAGTCTAAGAAGTGCTGTAATGTAGTAATTATGCAATGGAAAACAACAATGACAATGGGAAATGGAGGAGAACTGAGCACCACTGTCATTGAAAGAATATGAATCAGGACTATTGGGTTCAAGTTTGTTTTAAAGATATGTTTATTTCCCATATTGATTATCCATCATTACCTTAACATTCGAAAAGAAAAAATTATCTCAACGGAAAGGAAGATGTCCCTGTCTTATCTAAGTCAGTTCTTCCCAACCTCTTATGAGGGTAATTTGCTTACAGATGTTTCTTACGGGCAGATCTTTTCTGCCTTTCATGGTGCACAGGTTAGAGTATTTACGCATCCTATTTAGGAGGCTCTAGATACTCTGTATACACTGTAAATGAGAGAATTTTTTCCACGGGACAGTTCAGAGTTGCAGCCTAAAATAGGTGCCCCGAATGACTCCGGAGATTAATCTCTCTTTGCACTTGGAAAAGGCCAGAGGCTCGAAACTGTGCATGAGAGCGTTGCACTTCGATTCTTGTGGTGGCAGCACCCTTGGTCCAGAGCAGTCTCACAGCGCGGGAGTTGGGAAGAGTTTGGTGTCTGATGCCGTTAGGAATTTCCTCACACGCCTGGGGTGGTGGTTCTCACATGTGTTGAAAGCACAGTTCCCTTTCAGCTCATCTGGTTTTGTAGACCCCCTGAGCATTAGCTGCTCACTTACTCAGAAGCAGGAAAAATTCGCTCTCTTGCCCTGGAAGAGATGAGCGTTGCCAGCAATCAAAGGTAATTAGCTGCTTCCCTGGCTAAGACAAATTATTGCAAGTGGTAACTGTAATTTGTTACCATTCTTCCAAGGGGAAGGAAAGTAGATGATTCCTAACACTGCCGCCTGCCTGCTGCTCTGTATTGTCTCCTGGGTCCCCCTTGATCCTAACCCTGAGAAAAAGCAGTCTAGAATATTTATGGCTTAAAATAGTTGTATCTTCTACTGCACGGCAAGAAATAGGGGGAGCTTTCTCTCAACTGCAGGACAGTTCTGCATCCTCCAAGATGTGGTGAGGG
>NW_009646421.1:163438-182913 GCF_000708025.1 Charadrius vociferus
GTTCAGCAGCAACATGTGTGGCTCTGGGATACATTCAGCTGGTCAGATGTAGACGCCTAGCACAGCCCAGGTGAACTCCACCCTAAAAATACCTAGCTCTCAACTATAAAGGAAGCCTAGAGCAACTGAGATATAGAAATCTTAATTTAGATTAGATGAATCATACCTTATATCTCTACAGTAACCTTTTTAAATTAAACCAGTAGAAAACATATTATTTACTCTGTCCAGTTTTTCCAGTCTTGGACACCGCTAAGTGCAAGCATTTTCAGTGCGTTCTCCATATAACATAAATAAGTCAAGCATTCCTTAAATTTGTACATTCTGTGTTTGTCTGCAGTTATGCGTGGTGCCTGTGCTTAGCGTGTGTGAAATTACTGTCCAAACACAAATTAATTCACAGAATGATCAGAATAACCATTCCAGGTGCAAAACAGTGGTCCACACTGCTCAGCATCATTCCTCAGACAGGGGCTCACTGCCAGAATATCTGAATTAGCTCACTATTAAAATGAATCCAGAAAAAGTTATTATTTAAGCCCTATTAGTTAGAACATGGTTTATGTCCTGTAGCAGAAGGGTTTAGTTCTTTGATATCTTGATATTTAATTTCAAAAGTTAGGACTACTCTTTGTGGTAATAACTGACAACAGCTTACCCATTGTAAAAACACCTTTTCTGTTCTCTAGGGAATTTTCTTCAAACAGTGACCAGATGAGCTGCAGATGTTATTTGTTATTACCATGGCAAGTGATAGCAACATGGTCCCTATTTATATAACTCTCAGAAATACAACCCTTTATTTTATTGGAAAGCACTCAAGTGTGGTACAAGCAAAGACGAGAGAGTCCTGCTTTGCTGCGGCTGGATAAGGACACATGTAAGGCAACAGTGGATGTCAGGAAAATAGGTGGGCTGATAGGGTTAAACACCATCTCATTCGCACACCACCTGCCATCAAAAGAGTGAGTAGCTTAAATAGACATAAATGAATGCAGGCAAGCACACTGAGGTGGGTAGGAATGAAGTGGTGCTGAGCTAGTTTGCTAGTCCCGTGGAAGCAAGGGGCATGGGGACACGACCTAAAGTAAGATGAGTCGGTTCCCAGACTGGCAACAGTGTCATGAATGAGCTCTGGCAAAGGTGATGTGCTCCAGAGGACAGACAGGGAAGCAAACACACAGCAAGCTACAAAGAAGCTGCTGAGATGGTCACTGCCAGGCTAGACTGAGATTGTACCATGGCATATTGCTATATTATAGAGAATAAAGAAAAATGCCAGTATTAGAAGGAACATTGACAGATCTCCAGAACACCCACGCAACCTGCTGTCAGTCAGTCATTGACCCTGCCCTCCTGATCTGCCACGATCCAACTCAGAATAGATGGGAAATGGTTTCTGAAGAACAAGGTGTTTTCTATATCCTTTACTAATAGGAAATGGTTTCTGAACAAAGAGTTGCTCTATATACCATTTACTGGTCCTCAGGCTCTCAGTGCTACTTAGAGTGTCAGGGCTACAAATTATTTAACTCTTTGTATTTTCACACAGCTGTAGCTGGCACGGGCAGAGCCGGTGTCGGGCACAACACGCTCTCTGCAGCACACGGTGCAGCTGACATCTCACTGACAAATTCAGAGGGGGGATTTTGTTAAGGCTTTGCCCTCCAGCCTCATTTAGATATTCTTTGGCTTCCCCTTGCTCCTGCATTTTGAAGCTGAGCTGGTGCCCTGTGAATTTTCATGATGTATGTGATGGGGGGTAAAAAGCAAGAGAAAGAAATTAAAGACATCATGTTGCTCTGTGTAAAGGTTCATTTTACCTGGGGAAGAGAGGGGAGAGGGGGAACCTGCTGATCAGAGATCCTCAATAGCTCCTTCACTGTCAAAATCCTTAGTCCATCCTCTTGCATGGTTCTCTTCAATGATTGCTTTTCCAGGCTGAGCCCCAATCTATATAGGTTCCCTTTGTGTGGCAGTATCCCATGCCCACGTCATCTCTGTACCCTTCTCTGAATCTTGCCTTGTGCTTCTGTATTGTCTTTGAGACACAGGTGGCCAGACCACAATATTCAAGATGTGGACAGGTTATGAATTTATGTGGTGCGGTAATGTTTTCTGCCGTGTTCCAAATTACCACTTTAATAAGTCCTACCTTTGTTTTAGTCTTTAGGCCCACCCCTGCTCACTGATCTCAGTGACTCCAAAATCATGAAATCAGAGAATCGTTTGGGTTGGAAGGGACCTCTAAAGATCATCTAGTCCAACCCCCCTGCCACAGGCAGCGACACCTTTCACTAGATCTGGTTGCTCAAAGCCCCATCCAACCTGACCTTGAAAAATTCTAAAGATGGGGCATCCACAACTTCTCTGGGCAACCTGTTCCAGCCATTGTAAAAAAAACTTCCTCCTTATGTCCAACCTAAATTTACTCTCTTTCCATTGAAAACCATTGTCCCTTGTCCTATCGCTACACAACTTGATAAAAAGCCTCTTTCCCTCTTTCTTATATACTCCTTTTATACATTGAAAGACCACAATAAGGTCTCCCTGGAGTTTTCTCTTCTCCAGGCTGAATCCCAACTCTCTCAGCCTTTTTTCAAAGGAGAGGTATTCCAGATCCTCTGACCATTTTCATGGCATTCCTCTCTTTCCCGAGTAATGACAAATAGTTTTGCATATTTAGAGACTGTTCCCCCCCCTCAACTAATGTACAACTTTTTGCTTCTTAGCACTGAATTCTGCTACTTTGCTGTCCATTAGCTGAGATTTATGAGGATCTTCTGCAGTTCTCTACAGCCAAGAGCTGTGTGTTGCCAGCACATTTACACAGTTCCAATGTCCACGCAGACAGGTCACGGATAGTCTGAACAGCGCTGATGAACACAGAGAGCTGTTGGACACTACCTTCTACCCTCCTCACTGTAGAAAGAACCCATTTAATCCTACCCCTTGTTTTCTGTCTTTCAACCTGTCCTTTTTCTACAAGAGGACCTTTCTTCTTCTGCCATTAGAGTTTAATTTCTTTAACAGCCTTCAACAAAACAGTGTTGTCAGAGCTTTCTGGAAATCGAGGAGCATATATCAATGGGATCACCCTTATCCACATACTCATTGACTCCTGCCAATACTTCTAGCTGATTTGTGGGGCATGGCTCCTAGCTGATTTGTAGGGCATGCAGAAGTTCTCCTAGTGCTTTCCAATCTACCCATGTATCTTTCATTATGACTTCTACTTTACATAAGTAGTAATATTTTCATTCACTAAATCTGTAATTTTCCTTTTATTCACTAAATTCACAAAATTATTCAGTGAATTTAATACAAAGACCAGTCAATGAGTGGTCTTCCTTCCATTGGCTTTAGTAATATCACAAGTATGTAAAAAACAGCATAAAAAGGACAGATAATTTTATTTACTTGACTTCTAAAATCTTGACTTTCTTAGATAAAAAAAAAATATTAATTGTACTAACATTTGTTTCTGCATTTAATGGAAGAAGAGCATTTAGCCAGCAGCCCTTCTTTCACTAGACCATGTAATGCCACAGGCAATTGGTTTAAAATGGATTCTAATTACTGTAACAGATTCTAATCGTGTCTTTAATTCTTAAATCATCCAGTACCCAGAGTGGCTAGATAATTAGATTATTTTTAGCTGTTGAAGGCAAAAGCCCATTAAACCCTGAAAATTATTCCATTTGTTTTAAAGCACAGAGGTCATTACTGAGAACAGGTGTAAAAAGCCCAAGCATTTCCCCTTCCTTGAAAAATTAGAGTTGATTTTTGAATAGCATTTAACTGGAATCTATAGAATTGTAAATAGAGCCTATGCTGAAAAATACAAGTAGAGTACCTTTGAGTCTTAACTGGGTCTAAGAAATGTAGTGCTCCACAAGAGGCCAACAATGCATCATTCTATCCTTTAAAAATCCTTGAAAGGGCCACATAAAAGAACTACAGTCATGAATGCTAAGCCCTTATATATATATCATTCCTCAGTCCTTATTTCTCTCTATTCCTCTGTTAATGGTCTAAATAATGTGAAGTTTGATGAAGCCCAAATCCTCTTAGCTGAGTTTTCTCTTCTCTTATCATTTCTCACTCAGCCTACACATCTGTTCACTGCCTTCAGGCAGTTTCTGCTCTCTCCAGTCACTAACAACTTAAATTTATTCAGTACTTTTCATGCAGAAAAAAAGTCCAAAGCGGAGCTGAATGAAGCTGGTGAAATATCTCCCATTGCATAACTCTTAAAACTTTGCCATTGCTTTCGAGGCTTCGAAAATACAGAAATACTGTAGCATGTGAAGCAACATACTCCAAAGTGCAGGGCGCAAAAAGTTACCTCCAGCTGTACCAAACAAGCCCAGCGCAACTGAGCCCTCTGATAATTGGGCAGTGTGAAGCCTTATGCCGTCATAGAGGCTTACACCTCCTTCCCAGGTAGCCTGCAATTTCTCTGCGTGACTTCTCGCTGTCCTGCGGAGTACGAAGGGCCAGGGAAGCAGCTGGGATTGGGAGAGTACAACTATCAGTGTCTCTGGATTGTGGTTTGTTGACAGCTTTGGCCTCCTTTAGCTCACACCTCCTTCTGCCAAGGACAGCTGTCATTTGAAAGTCCCTTTACTGTTTTCCAAAGGCACAAATAGCCAAGGGACTACAGGTTGGGAATCCCTGTTCCAGATTCACCACATCCTCCATTTCTTCCAGATGACATAATTTGCCTTTTCATTCAAGTCAAATTTAGGGATGGCTTGGCATCGGGAAAGACCACTTGTTATAACATGGAATATACTGCCAAAATACATAAGATTGAAAATAATTACACACAACTCTGCACTCCAACAATACAGAGTTAAAGTCGAGCACCTAAATTTGGAAGTGCTGGAGCTAAACTTGAAATATCTGCTACACTACTCTCTTTACCATGTAGTCATTCACTTCGCTTCCATTTCTTCCTTTAAAAACTTGGCTTTGCATTCTCAGCAGTATTTATAAAAATTTCCTTAGTTAATATTGCTTTGGTTTTTGTCATACTCATGAAAACATCTCCCAGAAAGTGAACATACTGCTTGCTTTTTCCAGCTGGAGGATCTCAAGGGCAAACATTGTAGGTTTTGCATTTTGGAAAACCCCTGATTTCCCATTTGTGGATGTAGATGCCACCATAAAAAAAAAAAAAAAAAAGATATTGTCAAAAATTGTGACACAACATATAGAGAAATTTGCATTAACTATAGTGAAGGGCTATGGCACAGTATTTCATAAACAAAGTATTAGAGCTTCATCACCATCTCACAGAAATAGGATCTCCATTGTATTATTTTATAGAGACACAATGTATGAGGATCAGTAGTCAGTAACAATTCTGCCAGTAGAAAGTTCATTGCCATACTAATGACTCCACCAGCAGTGACAACTAATGAGTAAATGAGCACTTTATACATAGGTTTTCCGAGGGAAGTTATCATTCAGTGCTGTGATGCGCATTTCTGAGTTGGCTAGCACATGTAGTCTGGTCATGAGACATTACTTAAGATGGTTCTGAGAAAGAGACAAAAATATCGTATTTACTTTCCTCATTGATGTAAATTATTCCCGTATTTTCCATGTAACAGAATCCTTTGCTTGATTTGTTCTTCCCGGAAGAGTGAACACATCTCATCCACCAGACAAACAGCTTACCACACATATTTCCCTCCCTCTCATAACTGTGAAGGTTAAAAAGCTTGCATTTTGAACTTGTATATGTTTTTTTCATTATCTGATAAGGAGGTGTTACTAACCTTATCCTTTTCTTTATGAAAAAAAATGCTCAAAGGAATGGTAATGATTGAACTGCTTTCTAAATTCTCAAAATTTGGAAATACAGTGATAAAGAAACAACATAAAAATCCATAGGGCCACAAGAGACATTGAGCAACCTGGCATACATCTGGATGGGGAAGAATACATTATACCAGTACCCATGTATTGTCAAATGAAGCATAATTATTATGTATACATTTACCATTTTCATTGTGTAATTACCTGGTTATCAGGAGATTAAGATTTTTGCCTATAAAAAAGGCACACACCCCTTTTGTGAGCACATCTTTTGTAAGAAGAATTCTGCTTTACGGGTGAAAAAAGGAATGAGGAGTGGTCACAACATTAATGCGTGGCTTTTCTTTCTGCTTTGGTTTTATTTTTAAGGGCAAGTTTTGAATGATAGAGCTGTATTTTTAATAGTGGAGCTATGTGGAAAGAACCTGGTTAGTCAAGGTACTGATGACAGAATTAGTTCATTTTTTAAAAAAAAAATTGTCTTTGCTTTGAAGACTGTAAGGACCATGTTCTTCCCCTTGAAGCTACCAGAAAAAAAAAAAAAAAAAAAGCATTAAGTTCAATTGGACCAGGCTGGCCCTATTATCAGGTTTCTTTGAATGAATAAGTAACTGTTCATGGTTGGCAACATGACCTATAATCAGCCAGTCTCTCTTTGTAGGATACGTCAGAGTAAATGGAATGTTTTAAGAAAAAAGGGAGTAACAGTACAGTGCTTATTATAAGTTATTCCTCCTTCTCTGAAAGGCTTTATTTTTAAGTCAGTCAGGTACCCAGCACAGTGTGCGATACAGACAAGAATCCAGAATGGATTCCCCATCCAGAGGGAGAAAAGATGAGCCTTGGTCCTACCACAGGATACACTTTTCTGCCGAAAGTGCTACGTGAGGTGTTGCAAAATGCAGAAAGGACGTGTTCAGAGGCCTGCTCTGATCCTTCTCCAGTAGGTCTCTACAACAGTACATGCTCAGAAGGGGAACCTATACTGGCCAAGAAATTACTTGAGCATCTCTAATCAGAGGAATGGGGATTTCTGCATAGCAGAAGCCACATGCAATATAAATGAGCAGAAAAGAAGTGCACAAGGAATCATGTTGGGATTTATAAACCCTGTCATCTGTACACTGTATTTGCATTTAATCACCTTCTAAATTAAAAATAGTGTTGTTAAAGTAGCACTGTATTGCATAAAAGAAAATGTCAAGAACAAAGACATTTTCATTAATTTTAAAAGGAATGCAATTTCACAACTTCTTTTACGTATTTTAAAGAATTAAATTTTATTTAAGCCAGATTTTGCATTTTATAATGTTAAGAAAGAGAAACATATCACAGAGTTCTGCTTTAAAATGAAATCCTTAAATTTACCCAATTAGCAGGAACATTGCAAACTATCGCACACTCAGGCTGCAATTAACTTTCCCCATGCATTTCCTGGCCCGTGCCATTGGCACCATTTCTAAGCAGAAGCCCAGCTAATAAAAGTCAGGGGTTTTGTCAGAGCTGAGACAACATATTCCTAATTAACTACAACAAATTTAGAAATACCTGTCAGCTGATTTTTCCTGTGATGTCCTCCAGAGTCATCGATGGAAAACAGACTGTCAAACTCGTATAATGTCCTGAAAGCAGGCTGAGGCATCGCGATAAAGGCTCTCTTTTCTGGCTGATCAAAATTAAAGCTGTGTATTTCACAGTATTCGAGCCTGCATTTACGTTGCAAGTAAATCACTCCCACTGGGAAGACTTTTTTCCTTTTGGCAAAACATAACCTTCATGACAATTTTGTATTTGATCTGAGTTTTGAAATGTCAAATTGACCACTATTGCTGGGACTGTGAGTATCCTGAGATAGATACTGTGTGGTTTTTAGGTCTCAGGTGCACTGAGTGAGCAGTGTAACTTTCTCCTTACAAGCGTAAAAGTGCCTGAAAGTTTTAGGTTGAATGTTCCCAGGGTAAAACCAGCCCTGCCTTGCATACCACTGCAAGACAGGAGGAGAGCCCTCCAGCATTCAGAATAGCCATTTCTTGTTGCAAGGGCAGTTCATGTATTTATTTTTCATTTTCAAGGTGTTTTGTGACATTTAGCAGAAAGATAAGCCTAGGGATTACGCTATGGCACCTACACAGACACCTGTAGATGGGAAATACAGGCAGATATGACCCATCACATTCCCATCTCTTCTTCAACCCTGCTGTCTTCTAAATGTGACCAGGGCACTGACGGATTTAACAAAAGAGCAGTTCCATTAGGGTGAAGGGCTTTATCTACTGTGTGGGCAGCGAAGCATAAAGCACAGGATCCTGAATCACGGTGTTCAGACCAGTGCAGGTCTCTATGTTGCTTCTCATCCTGCTTTTCCTTCCAAATTATCCATCACATTGGGACACCTACTCCAAGAGCTGTCCAGCCATTAATCCAGTCTCCTTGTATAACTAGGAAGAAGATAATCATTTGCTTAATCAGCAGCCTCGGCAAGCAACCACAAAAAGAGGCATGGAGAGACAAAACAAAGATCAGGATTAAAGTGGGACTTGGTCTGAGGCCTAGAAAATCCAGAAGAACTACAAGTTTGGTTGTCTGTGCCCGTTAGACTGAGTGCAAAATTGTTGCTAAAAAATAATAATAATTGAACAACTTATCTCATCACAGAATGGTCAGGGTTGGAAAGGACCTCTGGAGATCATCTAGATCAACTCCCCCACCAGAGCAGGGTCACCTACAGCAAGTTGCACAGTATGGCATCCTGGCGGGTTTTGAATGTCTCCAGAGTGGGAGACTTCACAACCTCTCTGGGCAGCCTGTGTGTGCCCACTACCCTCAAAGTAAAGAAGTTCCTTCTCATGTTAAGATGGAACTTCCTATGTTCAAGTTTGTGCCCGTTACCCCTTGTCCTGTCACTGGGCACCACGGAAAAAAGACTGTTCCCATTCCCCCGGCACCCTCCCTTTCAGTATTTATAAGCATTAATAGGATCCCCCCCTCAATCTTCTTTTCTGTAGACTAAAGAGACACAAGTCCCTCAGCCTTTCCTCATATGAGAGATGTTCTAATCCCCTAATCATCTTTGTCGCCCTTTGCTGGACCCTCTCCAGCAAATCCCTGTCTTCATTTATGTTAGATAGTTATGTTCAGTCTCCTTTTAAACAAGCAGGTCAAACAGCACTGCTGGAGAAATCTCAGCGAGATACCAACAGAAATCTCTATTTAGTTCAGTGGAGGATTAAGGCAGAGTTAAGTAAATTAGCAGCATTCAACAAATCTTACCAAGTAATAATTAAAAGCCCAGAAGTATAAAAACTGGGATAGTCACTTAGACTGCTCCAGGAGCTCTCACATTAGCTGCTTATGATAGTGGCATATCTAAGATCTTTCCATTATTTCTAGCTTATTGCTACAATATTATTTTTTTTTAAGGATTACTGTGTATGTAGCATGTATAGCATGTAATAAGTAAGCCCCAAGGAGCCTTCAGGAGATTCATAGCTAAAAAGGCAGACTGATAATGTGTGATCTGGGAAGATCCTGTTACAAACATATGGTCTTTCTTTCTTTCTTTCCCAAAGCACAATTATCCACAAATCTATTCTCCTAAGGGCCTGAACAATGAACACTGAGAAGCCATCAAACATGGAATACAAAAAGCTCCTGTGCTAAACAGGAGGGATATCACAAGTGGCTGGAGTTGATCCCATTTAGACGCTCTTTTCCTTTTCAAATTAACACATTTACCTAAGCCAGTGACAACCACAAATTTGTAACTTCTTTTGAGTAGAAATTAAACCACTGCTGCAGGGAACTTAAAACAACCAAAGCAATTTAAACAACATTAACTGAGTACACAGAAAGGAAAGGGGGTGTTTGACCTGCTCTGCTGCATTTTGCTGAGCCACAGAAGTAGCAGCTTTGTCCATCCAGCAGCTTTAAATAAGAATGAGCAGCACCTTGTCCCTCTGAGCCGAGTGAGGCTGGAGACCTGTGCCACCTCTTGCAATTCTTCAAACTAAACATTCAGCTCATTAGCATGAGGTCAGTCGCTTCTAATCACTTCTAATCACCACGGACAAAGTGGCTACACCGCCTTCATCAGCCCACATCCCCCGGAGGAGAGCATTAAGCCCAGCTCCCTCCCGACTCCCCGCTGACAGCAGGGTTCTAGCTGCCTTCTGGCTGCCTTGGACTTGGGCTCTGCTCGGCCAGCATCCCCCAGGCAAGCCCCTTCCTCAGCCTCCTGTCCACGCTAAGCAAGACACCGCCTTACTCTCTACTCTTTCCAGATGCGGGCACAGTAATAAATCTCAATCTCACCAAAGATCAGACTGCAAATAAATTGGTATTGTAAATAACAATGCAATTAAATTACAGGGTGGGAGGTCTTAAAAGCCTTTTATTGTTACATTAGAAACCTGCCCCCACCCCTAGATTTTTGCTGCTGCGGTTTGATTCCCTCTACGCACTGTGCACGCACCCCACCATCCTCTCTCCCTCCTGACAGGTCTTCCTTGGTGGGAGGCAGGGATTAAAGTGCAGGCAGATGTGCACACCAAGCTGGAGTCCATGCAGACGGGCTGACACACGGGGCCACGTCCCCTGTCAACCTCACTTGAAAGACAACGCCACCGTCTCAGGTGGGAGTGCTGGGATAGAGATCAGGGCGATATGCAGGCAGAGGAATTCTTCCAGAAGACTTCACCGGACCCACATGAAAATATAAATGCTACTGACAAACTCCAGAGCTACAAAACTGGCAGAAATCTCCCCTGCTACCCTGTATCCTTTCTACTCTATGCACTTGAGAGATGGCAGGACATCTCCTTTGAGCTAACAGCATCACTGACGCACTTCCAAACTGCAGGCAAAAGGTTTCACAACACTGGTCTTGCTGGTTTTCAGGGGATTGCCAACGTTTGTTAATGACCTATGCACACGGATCAAACCAAGGTTGATGTAAGTAGTGATAACTTCAAATAATGAAAACACAGCTTGTAACCCAGTTATTTAGAAAAGCTCACAATCTTAGTTGAGCAGGTATGTGGTCACATGTAGGTGGGTGTATGTCCGTGTGAAATTAGTGCTTAATTTTTGGCTCCGCTTCTTTTAACGTGACATGTTGTGGTATCCATGTGCCTCTGAGCCAAGCAGGATGCAGAGTACCTGTGCCTTTCCGATCCTTGTCATATTTCATACGCTCAGATTCTAAAATATACCTCAGGTTGCAGGTAGGTCTTACTGACCTTCCCTTCTTCATGCACTTCCCCATGAGAATGTAGCAGGAATAGCTGGTCTGAGGGAGGGCTAATGAGAAAAAGAAGCCTCTTGCCAGATGCAAATCTAACCTAGCCCAGCTCCCAGCAGAAGGAAGTTATGACATCCATACAGATGGCTGGTACAGAGTGGAGTTTGCCTTTCTCTGAGTGCTCCTTCAGTGTTGCCACTCTGACACTAGTTGACCATGTGCTCTCAGCATATCTGGGAACCACAGACCTAGCAGAGCAAAAGCAGAACAATTTCATCTTGGATGTGACATGGCAATGTGGTGCCAAAACACTGCTGAGTCCCCCCCCATAAATATTTCTTTGTCCTGTGTCTAAGGATGGGCTAAGTTTTCATATGGGGAACACAGTAATGGTGCTTTCTCAGGTGGAAAAGTTTGCTCTACGTGGCACGATGGCATGCTCCTTACTGGAGACCGGGTTGAGTGGGTTCCTCTGGATCAGTAAAGAGGAAAGGAATTTTTAGGCTTTCTCTATTACTGTCTTTTAATGTCCTGGACAACCTGAAGCTAAACAGCTCTGTCTGGCCTTCTGCTGAAAAAGCAAGTGAGATGCCTTCTAGCCTCCCTCCTCTTCCCTGTAGATGCATTTATAATGACTTGTATTTGCACAGTAATCTACACAAGGCAAAGGGATTTATTTTTTATCTAAAAGTTGGCATACTTACTGAGTCTAGGGCTAGGGTCTTTCGACATCTTTCTCCAGGCTTAACATCACTAAAATATTCAGAATCAGACTATGAGGTCTAACCAAGCACAGTAAAAAGGGAATTTCATCAAATCCATGGGAGACCTGAGCAAGAATCTGGCATGTCATACACATTATTTTGTTCTTTAGCCATATTGTGCCAAGATCTATTTACTGTATAGTTCGGTATTTCTTACTTACTTAGGAAAAGTTCTGTGCCCCAGCAGATATAAATGCTGTGGTAAACAAGCAGATGGAATGCAAGTATGCATCAACTAAAATAAAATTTCTGTATAAATTGACAAAGTCTTTCAATTTTCTGAGGTTTCTACCGATCAAGAACATACTTTTTCTATTTGCTGGCCCTAAAGGTGAAGGTTTTACCTGCGGTTGTCCCATAGTCCCAAGTCACCAGTATGCTAACTCTACAAAGACAGAAGCACTGCAGAGCTTCACTTAAAATGCGGTAACATGCAGTCAAGGGCCAAGGAGGTCATTAGCTGGGAATAACTACAAGCACATTAGGAAATAACTAAAAAAATTTAATGTTCAAATGAGATATCAAGACTAGCTTTGGGAAGTGTGATTGCCTCCATGCTTATGAAAGACCAGACCAGGCAGGACATCCTTGTCCAGCAAGTTCTTACCCCACGGAGGCCTCTGCAGTTGGCGGAAGGTGAAGGCAAACCTGTGCCAGCACTAAACTAAGAGCGTTTGGTTGCAATAGCAAGACTCTCTATTTCAGCTTGTTCCGTTAAAACCACGGGCATCTGTTCACCATTGCTCCTTGCTGCATACATGAATGGCATAATCTGAAATCCCCAGTCCCTAAATCCTTTTCAAAATAAATTTCTTCAGGACGTTTATAAATCTTTTTTTTTTTTTCCTTCTAGCTATTTGATAAGCGTAGACTACTATATATGTCTGTTAGTCCCTTCAGTGAATGGGTAATGGTTTTGCACAGAGGGATAACACCTTCTCTTGATTTGAGATAGCTGTGAGAAGCCAATAAGCACCTTGGCACAAGCCTTTGCCCAAACCAAAGACAGTGCCACTAGCTGAAAAGCAAAGACTGTATTGGTGGAGAGGTTCCACTGGAAATTGCTATGCAAAATGTAGTGTCTTCCTTGAATACTCAGAAAGACTGGAAAACCCAACCAGGAAATAAGAAGGACTGGACGCGAAGGACACAGAACTGCTGCTAACAAGTCCTGCAGCACAGCGAAGAAAAGGGATTTGAGGTTTGTATAGGCAGGAATAGCACTTAAAGCTGAGAACCAAGAAACTGCTTCCTGCTGTTGGATTGTTGCTGCCTTTAGGAAATAGGACTGCATCCACATTTCGTAAGTGAACAGGATTATACTAAAGCAGTAAGCGACTCCATCAGTGGTTTCCTCTCTCATAACTCAGCCCGTTCCGGAGCTCTCTGTTTCTAATCAGTTGGGTCAAAAAGGGGCACCTGTCCTTTATTTCTTTCTGTGTACTCCCTGTAATGCTCCTCTAATTCTGTTTCTATTTAATTTATTATCACAGTCCTACAAATAAATTTGGAGAGACGCATCTCTGTTCTTGTAAGAAATAGGCTTCAGGACTGAGGACATAACTGAGAAGCATATCAGGAAGACACGGAGACTTTTCTGATTTTGTTTCTCTAAAGTGAAATAGATGATTTATGGCATTGTATTATAAATGATCATTTACAATAATTTTCTCCCATAAAAAGAATAGACTATATCTCCTACTAGGCTAAATACTATGTTTCCTTAGAGATTTTTTAAGCTACCAAGAACAAAGCCATTTCAAAATTTATAGAATAATCCGAGTGTTAGCTGGAACCCCCTATGTGAAGTTAAATATAAAATAGTTTTTCCTTTCAGTTGTATTAAATAAAACATGTGTGACCAAATAAAGTGTTCCAAGAGAAAGCTACAGAAAACCAGCTCTATGTGTACCCTCAAATAAAAAAAAAGATTTGGCTTATAGACGGTGATAAGGAAAACACCTGGACCTCCTCTGACTCCAATCCTCTGAGGATGGCCTCTTGGGGTGTGGAAAGGAGACGGTGCTCCACCAGCACTGTGACTCGCTTAGGTCTCAAGGAAATCCATCTGAAATCAAATATTACATGGGGATTTGTAGGAGAAAGCTCCTCACCCGCTCCTGCCCACACCAACACGTGCACCTGCCAGTAGGGAAGAGGTCCGTGCCTGTCTCACATGTGAGGAGAAATTCTAGCCCAGGACTTCGGGGACACTGCAATGCTGACTAGGAAAGGTAGCAGTTTTTTAACATTCTTTTTAACATTAATGCCGTTTCCCACAGCATTCTCCTGGAGAAACTGGCTGCTCATGGCTTGGACAGGTTTTTTACTCTTTGCTGAGTAGAAAACTGGCTGGATGGCTGGGCCCAAAGAGTGGTGGTGAATGGAGTTAAATCCAGTTGGCGTCTGGTCATAAGTGGTGTTCCCCAGGGCTCAGTATTGGGGCCAGTTCTCTTTAATGTCTTTATCAATGATCTGGACAAGGGGATCAAGTGCACCCTCCGTAAGTTTGCAGATGACGCCAAGTTGGGCGGGAGCGTTGATCTGCTTGAGGGTAGGAACGCTCTACAGAGGGATCTGTACAGGCTGGATCGATGGACCGAGGCCAACAGTATGAGGTTCTACAAGGCCAAGTGCCAGGTCCTGCATTTGGGTCACAACAGCCCCATGCAGCACTACAGGCTTGGGGAAGAGTGGCTGGAAAGCTGCCCGGCAGAAAAGAACCTAGGGTGCTGTTCGACAGCCAGCTGAACATAAGCCAGCAGTGTGCCCAGGTGGCCAAGAAGGCCAACAGCATCCTGGCTTGTATCAGGAATAGCATGGCCAGCAGGACTAGGATAGTGATTGTCACCCTGTACTTGACATTGATGAGACACACTATGAATACTCTGTTCAGTTTTGGGCCCCTCACTACAAGAAAGACATTGAGGTACTGGAGCATGTCCAGAGAAGGGCAATGAAGCTGGTGAACGGTCTAAAGCACAAGTCTTACGAGGAGTGGCTGAGGGAAGTGGGGTTGTTTAGTCTGGAGAAAAGGAGGCTGAGGGGAGACCTTATCGCTCTCTACAACTACCTGAAAGGAGGTTGTAGGGAGGTGGGGGTTGATCTCTTCTTCCAGGTAACAGGCAATAGGACAAGAGGAAATGGCCTCAAGTTGCGCCAGGGGAGGTTTAAATTGGATAGTAGGAAAAATTTCTTCACTGAAAGGGTTACCAAGCATTGGAACAAGCTGCCCAGAGAAGCGGCTGAGTCACCATCCCTGGAGGTATTTAAAAGACATGTGGACATGGCACTTAGGGACTTGGTTTAGTGGTGGACTTCACAGTACCAGGTAAACAGGTGGACACAATGATCTTACAGGTCTTTTCCAACCTAACCGATTGTACGATTCATGATGACTAGATGCAGCCTCAGATGGTGATTCCCAATCACAGAATCATAGAAAAGTTAGAGTTGGAAGGGACCTTAAAGTTCCAACCCCCCTGCCATGGGCAGGGACACCTCCCACTAGACAAGGTTGCTCAAATTCCCATGCAGCCTGGCCTTGAACACTTCCAGGGATGGGGCATCCCTAACTTCCCTGGGCAACCTGTTCCAGCGTTTCACCACCCTCATAGTAAAGATTTTATTTCTAATATCTAATCTAAATCTACCCTCTTCCAGTTTAAAACCGTTAGCCCTTGTCTTATCATTACACTCCCTGATAAAGAGTCCTTCCCCATCTTTCCTGTAGGCCCCCTTTAAGCACTGGAAGGCTGCTATAAGGTCTCCCCGGAGCCTTCTCTTCTCCAGGATGAACAGCCCCAGCTCTCTCAGCCTGTCTTCATAGGAGAGGTGCTCCAGCCCTCTGATCAACTTCATGGCCCTCCTCTAGACTTACCCCAACAGGTCCATGTCCTTCTTATGTTGGGGACCCCAGAGCTGAATGCCACACTCCAGTTGGGATCTCACAAGAGCAGAGTGAAGGAGCAGAATCCACCCAGATCTTTTCAACGTCCCCTCTCCGCAGGTGGATATTTCTGCTTCTGCACTGCTGCCCATCAGCAAACTGCACAATCTTGCTATCGGCAATGTGGCTGGCACTATTTAGGCAGCAACACAGTTGTAACAGTGAAAGGTTTATCCTGACTGGAAATGAGTCAGTTGGGAAGTAACATTTTCAGGTGCATGCAGAGATCAGCTAAGTGTTTGCAGGTTTGAGGAAATGATGCCTCCTCTAATGGTGAGTGCCGCATGCCAAAGAGAGACATGGAGACAGACTGAGCAGCTCTTCTGCAAATGTTTAAGTGAAAGTGCATAACTAGCTGTCAGTAAACTCCAGTTCCTGGTATAAGATCCAGACACATTTGTATCCTTGATACTCAGAGGCAGACATGGCCCATGGCCTCTCCCCAAGTGGCTCACTGTGCTTTGTGTTCCTAGAGCAAGCAAACATCCACACAAGGCACCATGGTAGCCCAAAAGAATAAATATTATTTTGTGTGGTTGTTTCAGTCCAAAATATTGAAAATAATGTCATGGCCATGTTGCACCAAAGCAATTTTCTGCAACCTGAGGGTATGCATTGTATGCCTTGGGATGTAGCATGTAAGAAAACATGTACAGCTGTTTGTTGTCTGAATGTGTAGATGTACCAAAGGAGGACATTCTCAGAGTACAGAAAGGCACCAGGTACCAGGCATGGGCTTTTCTAAAGGAATTAGGCCATATTGCCACATTAAGCTGCTTGAAGGAGAGACTGGCCTTCTCCAAGCAGTAATCCTTTCAGAGGTCCCCAGTGTCACAGCATGTCTGTAAAATGGCCCATGGTCATAGAACCATAGAATGGTTTGGGTTGGAAGGGACCTTGAAGATCATCTTGTTCCAACCCCCCTGCCATGGGCAGGGACACCTCCCACTAGACCAGGTATGATCTGGCCCATAACTCAAGTACGTCTGAATCAACGACGGCTAAAACTTGAGCTGGGAAGCAAACGTGAACAAAGGTACCAAATTTTATTGAGAAACTTGTAATGACATTTCTGAAAGGTATCTCCTATCCCTTGGACATTTATGAAGGCGCATAGTAATCCTCATTTGTATTCAAATCGATTGAAAGGGATATATGTGAGGTAAAAGGATGTGACTGAGTTTCTGCTTGAAGAAGACTCCACGGAAGGAACCTTGCCTTTATCAGTTCACTCCCTCCTCTTTCTTTTCATGCTAAGGAGCCTGAGTGTGCCACCCTGCAGGACATGTTGTAAATTCTGGCTTTGATTCATTGATAGTCTCAGCAGCTCCAGGCAGCTGCAAACCCAGTTTACCTGTCCAGTTAAAGTGTTTTTATGGCTGCTGTATATCTCTGAAGATTTGCAAGCCAGCAGTGAGTACCACTAAATCAACCTTTGTCAGTTTTACCAGGTTTTTTGAGAGAACAACAAGAAGGATACCATTGCTTTACTTCTTAACCTTTGGTGTTTTCAAGAGCCTTTTGTCATACTGAAGTTGAGCCCAAATGCTTGAGGTTTAATGCAGGATTTATTACTCATCTTTATTGTCTGGATTCTGTTTTTCTGTTTATTAAAATCTACAGAGTTTGAAACAGCCACCTCTGTATAAATCAAACTATATAAATAAAACACCTTCTACCAGAGGAACATAAAATTTAGGGTTTGTCCACAAGGGAAAAAGTTCTGATATAAGTGGAAATGTCAACTGGAGACACAGTGGCTAAGGTACCTCCAGTGCTCCCATTCTGTGCTGAGCACTTCCTCGTGCCTCAGCTTAGTTTGGTTTGGAAGCAGAGTAAGATAAACCATAAAAAAGCACTCAGGGGATATCAAGACTTTTTCCAGACTGACCCTGAGCTAGTGGGAGCCAGGGACGCAGAATGGGCAGGGTGTGGAATAGCTGTTCTGTTACAGCCCTGCCAGGTTGTTTCCTCCAGTTCTACTGTTTGCACATGGTCCATTTCTCAAACACCTGCTCGTCCTTACCTGGTACCTTTGCGTGATCCTTTCTTGTGAAGCTGATTTTCTTCTCTTGACGTTTGAATACACAAGCACAGCCTGTGTCTTCTTAAACATCCACAGCCACAAATAGCAGGGAGTTGGAAAGCAAGGACAATAAAACCAGCGTATTTGGTTTGCGTGGCAAGGTTTTGGTAGCAGGAGGGCTACAGGGGTGGCTTCTGTGAGGAGCTGCTAGAAGCTTCCCCTGTGTCCGATGGAGTCAATGCCAGCCGGCTCCAAGATGGCCCTGCTCCTGGGCAACGCTGATCCCATCAGTGACGGTGGTAGCACCACTGGGATAACATATTTAAGAAGGGGGAAAAAAAACCTTTGCAAGGGCAACAGCAGCGGGAGAGAAGAGTGAGAATATGTGAGAGCAACAACTCTGCAGACACCATGGTCAGTGAAGAAGGAGGGGGAGGAGGTGTTCCAGGTGCTGGAGCAGAGATTCCCCTGCAGCCTGTGGTGAAGACCATGGTGAGGCAGGCAGTCCCCCTGCAGCCCATGGAGGTTAATGGTGGAGCAAGTATCCACCTGCAGCCCATGGAGGACCCCATGCTGGACCAGCTGGGTGCCCAAAGGAGGCTGTGATCCCACGGGAAGCCTGTGATGGAGCAAGCTCCTGGCAGGACCTATGACCTGTGGAGAGAGAAGCCCATGCTGGAGCAGGTTTGCTGGCAGGACTTGTGACCCTGTGGGGGACCCACACTGGAGCAGTTTGTGAAGAACTGCAGGCCATGGGAAGGACTCACATTGGAGAAGTTCATGGAGGACTGTCTCCTGCGGGAGGCACCTTATGCTGGAGCAGGGGAAGAGTGTGAGGAGTCCTCCCCCTGAGGAGGAAGGAGCAGCAGAGACAATGTGTGATGAACTGACCACAGCCCCCATTCCCCATCCCCCTGCACCGCTCGGGGAGAGGAGGTAGAGAAATCGGGCGTGAAGTTAAGCCTGGAAGAAGGGAGGGGTGGGGGGAAGATGTTTTTAAAATTTGGTTTTATTTTCTCATTATCCTACTCTGATTTGATTGGTAATAAATTAAATTAATTTCCCCTAGTTGAGTCTGTTTCACCCGTGACGATAATTGGTGAGTGATCTCTCCCTGTCCTTATCTCGACCCATGAGCCTTTTGTTGTATTTTCTCTCCCTTGTCCGGTTGAGGAGGGGGACAGGGAGTGACAGAGCAGCTTTGGTGGGCACCTGGTGTCCAGCCAGGGTCAACCCACCACAACCAGCAAGAAATTATACATCTGAATCATCAAGGAGAAATAGGTCAGTCAGCTTTGATCTATAAAGAATGAATTCAGTCAGCTGCAATAATGCTAACACAGCTTAGACCGGGACTTTTTGTTATGTGTCTACAGGACAAGCTTGATCTTGATGAAACCTGAGTGACGTGTGGGTGACATTCTTGGCCATGTGTGATGCTTCCTAAAAATCCCATCAAAATAGTGGATGTGGCTGGCACATAGAAGCTCCTTTATTTAGAGTTTAAACATGACTCCCTTTGAATTTCGTCCCTGTGTCCTCACTGAGATTTGCTGTCTTCATGCTACAGAAGGCAGAAGCTGCCTGTTGAAGAGGGACAAACTTTGTTCCTTTGGGGAGCAACAAATTTAGACCCTGTAGAGATAGGAAAAGAGAGAACTGGGCTGG
>NW_009646421.1:182974-200669 GCF_000708025.1 Charadrius vociferus
TACCCAAGAAGCAGGTTCAGCTGTCAGTGTTCTCTGCTACCAAACTGTGGTACCTCTGGTATTTTCAGACTGCATACAGGCCAGTTACCTGTGGCTGTAGGGGAAAGATGCCTTTGAACAGTCATTCAGAAAAACTCACCTGACTAACAGTGCCTGCTACAGCCCTGCTGTGAACAGCACTTCCGTACTTGTTAACAGAATGAGAAGGAAACGTGGAAACTCCAGCTACAAGCTGAAGCTTGTTTCCATTTTTTAAAGCCAGAAAACTGGATTTAGATGCCAGTCTCCAGAAGCTGCTACCAACAAAACAAAGCAGGTGGGGGATGGCTGCCCTTGTATTTCAGGTGAGGAGTTGCAACTGACTTTGGCTTTTACTTGTAAAAGCTTGCAATTATGCTAAAATTTTCCTCTTGCTCGAGCTGCTGCCTCTCCTCCCATGCCTCCTGATGCAGCTGAGCCAGAAGGTCTGTAGTAATGAAAGGCATCTTTTTATTCTGTCAACACCATTGTTTATTTTATCTCTGCAGCTCACACTAGGCCTTTGAATGAAAAGAAAAACCAGCCCTGCTGTTATCAGTACAGGGCAGAACCGGACGGGAAACTTCTCGTATCGCTCTGACTAGTGCTGTGTCTTCGCACAGCTGAAATGTAATGCTGGGAGGCGTTGGGTGCCTTCAGTGTCCCTTCAACTCATCCAAAAAAGAAAAGGAACTTCAAAGCATTCCCCATTTCCCTGAAGGAGTTCGGCACCCCAGATTACTCAGCAGTGGCTGGGCAATGTGGCTCCTACAGGTGACCTGTCCCTCTGTGCCATGTCAGTCGGACTCACTCGGACCTTTATAGGCAGCAGCTTTCCTGGAGTCACTGGAGGTTTCCATCAGCTCGACCCAGGAGCTGCCACACACTGCATGAGTTTGCACGAGTTTGCACTTCGCCCACTGGTTTCTCATAGCCCAAGTTCAAGCATTTAGGGTTCGTGCAGCAGAAACAGAAAGGGCAATACCGCAGGCTCTCCACCAGCTTCTGCCCTGGGCAGATAAGAACAGCACTTTTGTAAACTGGCCCAAGGCATTGCAATGACTCAGTTCAAAGCTGTGCAGATAAAATAAGCTACAGTGTTGTCAGAAAAATAGAAGAGCAGTGGTGTTAGAAAAATAAAGAGCCTCATAGAAGCTCCAGAAGCACATCTGAAGAGAATAATAGCTTAATATTATTATTACTGTTGTCATTATTATTGGTTTGTACTGTGCCTGGACTCCAGAGTCTTCCTCTAGTACAAAAGCTGTTACACTGGGCACTGGAAATGTGTGAAATGAAGAAACAGCTTGTGCTTTTAAAGGGCTCCCAGTCTAAGCACCAGAGTGGGAAAGGAAGGGAGGTAGAGGGAGGTACCATTGAAATGCTGATGCTGTGAAGATGAATTTCAGGACTCATCTGTGAACCAGTAAGGACATTCTTGCGCACACAGGGGACAAGGTAGTGCACAGCATCATCCTCACATCATAAGAGATTATTCTCTAAGAAACTTTTTCTTCCTCAGAAGCCAAATGCAACATCTGGGATTTCTGTTCAAAGGCACAAAAGAGTCTGAAGCTCCCAGACTATACTAACTTTCCACAGGAGTCAGACTCCCAGCTGCTTTTATCCATATGGGGCTGCATTATCACTCCCTGTTTCACAACTCCACTTCTGCTGTCTTGACCGCACATCATCCCTTTTGCTGTCTGAACATTGACTCTCTTGGAGATACAGCATCCATTTAGGGGGAGGGGAGGAGACAAATATTGAAAAAAAAAAACCAAAACCAACAACCAAAGCAACAGCAACTGTTTGATTTTGCCCAGACACTAGCAGCATTTGCAGAAGTCCCTGAGGAAACGGCCAAGTGGGCTTGAATCAAACAGAGCAGTCCAAGGATAAGGGACTTCATTACCTGGCCTTGCCGTTCACGACAGGGCAAGGACACAGTATGTGCTCCAGGGGAAGACAAAATTTGCACAGTTGCCATCGCCTTCAGGGCTGTGCGTTGAGAGGGCAGCCTGTAGCAGTTGGCAATACTGTGAAGGGACCTTTGCAGTCCCGCAGGGCGAACCACATCTCAGGCTGCCTCATATTGGTGTCTCTCAGTGCTTAATTTGCCCCCAGCGTTCCTCTGTTTGTTGCCATGGAAAGCTGTTTTAGCATTTAGACTGTATTGGCTGTATGGAGATTACAGGGAGAAAAGGAAAAGACCCAGTGAAAGATTACTCTCAGACTTACGATAAAAATTTATCTTTCCTCCTAAATTCAGTATTTCACAGCCTAGTCAGAAACCAGTACCCAGAACACTTTTAATCCTCTTATAAAAACTAGCCCAAGACCACTCTTCGGCCACCTGAGAAAAGAAAGACATGTTATCATCTTTATCATAGTTGATAAAAGCCTTTGCCAAGGTGGCAGTAACCAAGGAGTAAGTCTGGACATCATTATAGGGGGTCCAAGATCCAAGAACATAATGAGTCATGTTTTTGTTGCTACCAGGTGTCATGGACAGTTGGATAGAACCAAATGTGTTCTACCTGTGGCTGAGGTTTCTTTGGAGGAGAGAGGGAATTCAGATTAGAGCAACTGCAAAATTCCATCTAACACCAGTATTGCTCTTCCCCTGCCCTTCTTTGCTGGGACCCTGTAAAGGTGGTGGCAGCACAAGTGCCAGAGCCTGCCAGACCACAGCTTAGCTCCTGAAATTCAGTATCTGCAAGACCAACAATTCACACAGCATCTTTTCTTAGTGTAGCCCCAGTAAAATATCACAAAAACAAGGCTAGCATTGTGCTGCTGCTGAAACATGAGATGCAGTATTTTTCCTTCCCCTGTGTAAATTCAGTTTGCTTTGGGATGTCTCTCAATTGTGGCTCTATCTGTTAGTGTTCATTTGTGTCCTATAAACATTTATTCTTTGAGAAATGATCTATGTATAGCTGAAAGTGTTTTGTTTATTTTTTTCTTGGAGATTGGAAATGGTGTTTTTTATTATTGTGTTTAACCTCTTCTTTCTCTAATCCACCTTCAGGTATCTCCATGCCTATACCTGTCTTTGGACTACAGGATGACTCCAAAGTGTTTAAGAAAGACAGCTGCTTACTTGCGGATGACAATTTTGTCCTAGTGGGTTCTTTTGTGGCATTCTTCATCCCTCTAACCATCATGGTGGTCACCTACTTTTTAACTATCAAGTCGCTGCAGAAAGAAGCTACGCTATGCGTGAATGACATTGGCCCAAAGACCAAGTTTGCTTCATTTAGCTTCCTCCCTCAGAGTTCCCTGTCCTCAGAGAAACTCTTTCAGCGCTCCTTGAACAGAGACGTGGCGACTTCTGGGAGGAGAACCATGCAATCCATCAGCAACGAACAGAAGGCTTCCAAGGTTCTTGGCATTGTCTTCTTTCTGTTTGTTGTGATGTGGTGCCCATTTTTCATCACCAATGTGATGGCCGTAATTTGCAAGGAGTCATGCAATCAAGAAGTCATTGGAGGACTACTTAACGTATTTGTTTGGATTGGCTACCTTTCTTCGGCTGTCAATCCACTCGTATATACGTTGTTCAACAAAACATACCGCTCAGCTTTCTCTCGTTACATTCAGTGTCGCTACAAGGAGGAGAAGAAACCTTTCCAGCTGATTTTAGTGAACACTATCCCAGCGCTTGCATATAATTCCAGCCAGCTCCAGCTAGCACAAATGAAGAGTTTGAAAAAAGAGGCAAAAATGATGGCTAAGGATTATTCGATGGTCACGATAGGAATACATCATTTGGATGGTACCTCCAAGGGAAGTATCAGCCCAGCAAACGAAAAGGTTAGCGGTGTGTGACGGTCGGCAGCTGCCATGACAACCACCGTGCGTATGCTGAAAATTTCACCTGGCTGTGAGAAGCTCTGATAGCTTAGGAAAATCAGCCCTGTTCAAGAGACCCTCCAATAACATCACATACTCCTCATATTATCCTGTGGATGAAAAGCAGGGTTGAAATGGTATCAAACGTGCAATTCTTTTTCATACAGTACTTTGGCTGTTTTAAGCACAGGCTTTATTAAACTTATTTTTTTAATATTCTAAAGGATATATTTCTTAAAGAAAAAAAAATGCAATTTCTGGTATTATAGCATGGGCTGTGAAGAAACCTACGCATTTCTTTTCTCTCTGCAAATGAAAGCTAAGCTCTCCTTTGATGTCCTCGCAGAGTAGGCTCCAGCTAGTTTGTCTTGCTACAATGGAATTTTGTTATCACTAACTGAATGAGCACTTTATGGAATTTTAAATAAAATGACGGTTAATTTGCTAATATATATTTAAAATAAATTTTAAAGTATTAAAGAAAAATCTATTAAAACCTGTATAGATTAATTATATGGACAGTTTGGTAACAGTTTTTATGGCTATTTTTTTCTTCTGAGTGACCACTCTGAAATGTTACTGGGCTTTTCTCCCATTTGTTCTATAGTTCAAATTAGCAATCTTCAAAGGTAAATTATACTTGAATGATCCTTTGTTTCTGCCACCATTTGTAATCTTTGTTTCATGTCTTGCACTTTATTTCCATTCAAAAATTTTCATCTGTTCAGCTTAAAACTTGAAAGTAATTTTTTCAAAAGTAATTACTGGGCTTGATTCCCTGCTCTTTACCACTGGTGTAGACAGGAAAGCAAAGAGAGAAGAGTGGAAAATCAGGCACAACAGTGCTAAATAATTTCAGGAGCAATTCTACATCCATGCCTCTGCTCGATTCCAACAGCGGCTGACTTAAATAATGCCAGTGGAAGTTTTGCATGAGTAAAGCCTTCAGTAAAAGGTTGCAGCAGATCTTCTCTCACCATTTCTCTTTGGTTAAAAGAAGGCCATTGTGAAGATGTCCTTCTGGTTTTGTTTTAGGGCTGGTAGAGTCAGAATTGTTAGAAAACTGTTACTAGTTCATAATTGTTTTCCCTGGTTTCACCGTTTTGCTGTCATGGTAGATTGCTCAGGAATGGTAGGTAGCTTGCACTATTAGGACTCAGCCTTAATGAAATATGTATGGGCAAATGGGGCCCACTTGAAAAATAACAGGACTTATAAGCAGCACTGTATTTCACCTGCATAGCTCCAAGGGCAGAATACATCACATAAACAACATCAAGTATATTGCTTGACAGAAACGCCTAGTCATGAAACTGTTTCCTTTCAGGCATCATAGGCAATTTCACTGAAGCCAGTGGGACTCTGCTGGAGAGCAGAAATATAAATGTTGCACCACCTACAAAACCTAAATCCAAGCATTTGATTTGTTCCATGAATTTTGCAGCCATAATCATCAGAAGCAGGATATATTCAAGTTTCTGATCCTGTCCGCTCTGAAAAACACTGCCTACCCAGAAGCCAAACTCCAATGCCTTCATCAGTCCTTCTTTTGAAGTTGTTCAGTTTTCACAAACCAATTAAATTTCCACTAAGGCAAGGAAAGACAGAGACAGGGAGAACCTCAATCTGATTCTAGCCTACCAGCAGGGGGTCTTTGGAAGAGGAAGACTTTTAGCTTAAAACGCCGATCTACCATAGAAGAGGACTTAAAACTTGGCTGGGTATTTGGCTGATTTCCAAGAAACTGCTTTTAGTGTTCTCTTGCCAGTCTGATAACTAAATCTTCCAGTTTTATGAGCCACTTTCTCCAACACGGGATAGGTCTGAGCCACCGTGCACAGGTCACATAGGAGCTCTGTGTGCACATGGTGGCATTGACTCACTCCACAGCCCTCAGCTTCCACACCTGAAAGTGTCATGCTGTAGCCCCGTTGCAGTGATGCCATGCATGTCATCCATCCGCTCGTGGCCATTAATGGTTTTCCCCCCAAACCTAGGAATTTAGGATCACCTGATAAATGGTATAAATGCTGTGCTCATCAAGGTTTATATGGCCTCTCTGGCTCTGGGTACATTTGATCATCACAACCAAACTGAACAGCTTCAGCAGAAGGAAAAATGAACTTGCTGTACCTGCCTCCCTACGCACACCCTGCTCCCACACTGTGCCATGTGAGGGATGTCACACCGAAGGGATTTCGGGGGAATCAGCTAAACCCAGCTGAGCATAGGACCACCATAGTAGCAGGTGGGAGCAGTGACTTTCCACTGTTTCCTGACGAGTTTGATATAGACCCTAAATCAGGGGGGTTGAGCTAAGGACAACGGCCTTGTACCACATGGGCCAGCCGGGCAAGGGATGGAGCACTGATGGAGCACAAGTGGTCCAGGGCATCCCACAAAACAGGATATTCAGGTACATCCTGGTGTCCAGATGTCTCCACTCCACAACTGGAGTGACAGTTCTGAGGATTAACCTTTGGGAATGGGCACCCCAGGGAAGAAGTAGGTAGTAATAAAACCAAAGGTCTTTCATAAGTAGAGGTCTGAAGCTCAGGATCTGCCACCAAACCGGATTGCCTTCATATGATGAATACTGACACAGGATCGTAGGTCTCTAGCCCTGTGTGTGAGGGGAAAGGAAACACAGATGCTTCCACCAGTGGAGGAAATTGTCACGTTCTGTGCCATTTGTGCCCATCATGATGCAAGTGTCTCTAGCCTTGCAAGAGAAAGAAGAAGACGGGATGGACAGCTCGGGTCCTACTGCCCCTTTGTGCCAGGGATGATGCCTATGGCACCCTGCACTTCTCCAAAGCTCAATTCCTCCCAAAACTCCTAGGGGTCCGGTTGCTGGTCTGCGCAATCTCCTTCACTAGCTTGCATTTGACAAACTGTTACTGAGCATTTAACATTCACTGCTTATGCTCTCCGCTCACCGTCTGTATTTCGCCCACGTGGCAGAGCAAATCAGCCCTCTCCCACCCCTCCTGCATTTCTCTTTCATTTCACCTTCTGTTCCTCTTTCACAATGTCAAATTGCTCAGGTTGCAAATACTGACGGGGAATGTTTCACTACAAACAGAGAGGGTTTCAATTACTTGCTTGATGTTTCATTAGAAGATGACACTGAACAATAATTTTTTTTCCAGCTTATTAAAATAAAAGCTATGTTTTGGACCTAAGAGACTTGACAGCATTCCTTTAATTGACAGCTGGAGTTAACATAACACTTATTTTTCGCTTAGAAACAGGGATACCTTATGCCTGACATTTTAATTCTGCGAGCACTCAGACAGGTGGTTTTATTGAGTGATCAGCAGCTTTTGCCTATGAAGCCTCTCAAAGCCAAGAATGCACAGCAGATACAGACCGGTATATCCAGCTCTTTATGGACATCGTTGACAGTTTAGCGAGGCCTGATTCTGCCACCTTGCACCAAAACGTTAACAGATTTTTGTGTGGTTTGCCTTAGTGAGGATGACAGAGTCAGTGTCTGAATTTGTTCTACCCACCATGCCAGACCTGCGGGAGGTCATTCATCAGTAGCTAGCAATTAAGAGAGTCATTATACTGCTGACAGATTACAAAGTTCAGCTGTTTTAAAACAGAATTTATAGCATTGGGCCTACGCTTGGGATGAACACTACAGTTGAGCGTGATCAGCTTCAGAGCAACACTTCCATCTTGCAAAAAAAATGTGTTTTCATTATGCATCAGACTGGAATGGAAACTTTTGTAATCTTCCAGGCAAAAAAAGAAGACGAAATTCACACAGACTAGCTCAGAGGTTAGGGCCTTCCCCTGCCTTACAGGAAAAGCATGCTGAGTCAGCCTGTCATATCTACATCCAAAAAACCCGCTTTGTCTAAAAAAAAAATGTTTCAATCGACAATTTTTCAAGTAGATCAACATTTTATTACTGTTAAGACTGCATCTGAGAAATGTCCAAAGACATGAAGCTCACCATGTATCTCCTAAGCTGGTGTGCAGACTTTATACACTTCAGGGTAAAAAAATCCTATGTATATATCCCATCCAGCCAACCATGCACTGTACTTCTGTAATTATTGCGAAACGGTGAGATGCATTCTATTTTGAATACCTATATGTTTGCTTATGTAAATACATAGAGAGAAACATTTGCTGTATTTTGTAAATGTTAATGTAAAATGGTGTTCCAACGCTTTATTGTTTTGTCAGATCCCACTGCTAGTAAAGCAGATTAAAATATTTAAATGCCATCAGTTGTTTTATAAACTAGAGGTTTGTCTTAAGTAGTTATTTTGGTTTGGTTTCATTTCTCCCATACCTACCCACAGTACCATGTCTGCTGAAGACAGAAGTAATTATAAATATCTTGCTGGCCAGAGAGAAAGAGCATGTTGCGGAATTTAACTGTCTCAGTAAACTGGTCCAAAATGAGCTGTTGCGATCATTCTCTTTTTCTAAGGACAACTATTCTTCTGCTGAAAAGGTATACTCTTTGCATAAGTACATATATCTTAAAAAAATTCAGTCTCAGTTACAACGTACTTGCAAGAGTAATAAGCCAATTAAATTAATTTCACTAAGAAGTTGCACTATAAGATTAAAATTAATAAGCAGCATAAATAAATAGCATTGCACAATTGCACAGACATAAATAACACACGAGTCACAGCACCACAGTGCCATCTATTGGTGGTATTTCCTTTCACAAAGAGTATTATAATATGAAACCTAAATGGATTTTGTTACCTTTTTGTTTTCTCCATCTTAAAACCAAAATAAATTTATTCCTCCAACTGATCTTACAGCACACACACTCCTGTTTACAGTCGCAATGCATATTAAAGTAGTGTGACTCTTATTAAGAAGCCCCGTCAAAACCTTGCTGTAATCTTAAGTTTTCGTCAAGCTTTATAAGGTGTAGAGAAAAGCATACAAAGGTATATTTTTCAGAAGTTATCAAATGAAGAGAAACAGGTTGTTTTAGCTACAAACCTGTAAGGCACCATAGGGTGAAATGTGCCAGATAAGATCCTTGAATTGAAAATCCACTCAGTTTTACCTGTGTAGTACTAGACTATTGTACGTAGGCTCCAGGGTATCATAATTTCTTATGTTCTTTGGAGAACTCCTTGCCAGATTTACCTGTTTTGACATACTTTGCACTGCCCATTCAAAGAGAATACATTTAGCTTACCCATCTGGCACTTCAAGCCACAAAAAGCAAAGATATTTGGAAAAGAAGATATTTGGTCTTCAGATTTATAGTATAATCTTCTGAGAATACTCCTTGAAATATGGCAAAAGAGTCTGGAAATTTTATGTAACACAGTGAAGTTATTTGATATACCTGCAGCTTTGACATGTGAGACCTGGCAAATAGGCACAGCAATTCGAAAGCCTTCTTGATCGAATCTTATTATGTTTGACGTAATTTAATCGCAGAGACATTCCATGTTATCAGACTCTGAAAACAGTTCTAACAATGGTTCTGCAAACCATAATTAATTATTTCCAAAGTTATTTGAGTATATAAAAGCTTAACAATTTTCAGTCAGATTGAAATCTTCATTTTAGAAAAGATGACAAACTCAATAGTTTTATTCAAATTCAGTGTGTCAGTTTACACGTGTAAAGTTACTCATATTCTCAGTGTTTGCAGATAATCAGTTGGGAGTGACTGTATCTAAATTGCTTGGGTTATATCACTGTGTAACCAGTACAAAGCCATGCAAAATAGGTAATAGTTGTGTTAATATTTTAACTATCAAATTCCTATCAGAATGGAAAATTAAAAACTAATGCAAACAAATAATTTTAGGTGGTTGTGGAACAAAATCAGAGTTCACCATGGCCAGGCACTAATTTTTCAAGTGCTGGACTCAGCTGGGTTTTCTCTAAAATGTGCAAGGTAATATGTTTTAAATATGACTATTTTGCCACCCTAGGTGTGAACAGTGTGCAGAGAATCAGACCTGGGATCTTTCCTTAGGAGATCTTAATATACAAGCAGAAAAACTTATTTTCCTTTCTTTTTTTTTTCTTAAAAATAAGGTTTACACTGGGGACGCCTGGGAATGATCCTATGTCAGCAGACTTCCTTATGGTCATGTGTCACAAGATTTGCCTCAAAACAAATTGTCTGTAAACATATAATGAAACACAAGAGAAAATCATACAGAGATTATATAAAGGACATAAACCAAACTATAGGTGTATTTTCTGAAGGGAGTCAGCATGTATGTGCATCAACACTGTTCCTCATCAAAGGGTCAAGAGAAACTAACCACAAGTTAAGACAGAAGGTTCTTGCATGGTGAAAGAACCCCTGGAAGGTAGGAAACAGGCAAGACAGAACAAACAGTCTTCACCTTGGAGGCAGGACACCAGTGAGCCCTACAGGGGCCCCTAGAAAAAAAATCACATCAAAAGTGGCAGTGGAGAACTGGTTGCAAAGACCACACGATACTCTGTGATGGCTCTGGAAATGTCAGGTGAAATTCAAAGTAGAAAAAGTAAGACAATGCATTTTTGGGGGAAAAAAATAAACTCTAGCTCTACATACAGAATACTATGTTCTGAACAGACCGTTACTACATGGGAATGAGATCTTTGTGTTACAGTACTGTGAAAAAAAAAAAAAGATCAGCAGTAGTTAAAAAAGTATTTGAAGATAACTGTACAGAGGAGGGCAACAAGGACAATCAAAATTATAGGATGGCTTCCATACTGGTAAATATCTAAATAGATTAGGACTCCTAAAAGATTGGGCAAATTCATGAAGCCAAAGACAGCTCTTTAACATAGAGATGATAGACATTTCTAGCCAGAGAACTGAAGGGATCTCAGACCTCTAGATGTTAGCAAGTGCTCTCTGGAGCTGCTTGCCAAATGCTTGTGCTCTTCCTTCTACCAGTTTGTGCTACAGCTCATCTTCAAAAGAGGGTGCTGGGCTGAATGGACCTTTGGTCTGCACAACTACAGCTGCTCTTCTGTTAGACTTTAAACAAAAAAAGTGATCTGTATATGAATTTAATTGAGCAATTCCCCATTTTTCTGTTCCTGCTCCTCCATAAATATTTCTGCAAGTGCATTTGCAATTGAATAAAAAATCTCAAGGAGTTAATTTGTAAATTCTTAGGTCACAATCCACTGACAATACAAATACTAGTATTTTGTGAGTTCACTGTTATTATTCCTGTTATATGCTAAGTGTTCTTTAGCAATAGAAAAGATTGCTAGTCTGAAAATCCTTAAACACTTCTTCACTGCTCTCGGGAACCCAGCAATAAAAATTATGTTCATGCGAAAACACAACTGCTGCAGGAAATGGAAGCAAAGAAGACAGTAGTTAAAATGATGGATGCTGAGTTTCCAAGCAAATTTACAACATACTTGTTTTGTAAAGTCTCTGCTGCTGAATAATTTGAAATGACAAAGATGTTGGGGTGAAACCTGCCTCTTTGCAGAAAAAAGAGCAAAAGGGGTGTGAGTTGAAAAACTCATTTTTCATTAAATCATTTAGGCTGGGAACTGCTAGGAGTCTGCTCGTTAAGTGTCCAGGTCTAAGCCAGTTGACCCATTTCTTAAAGGCAATGAAAAAAGAGAGGCAGCCTAAAAGGAATATTTAAGGCAGGTGGAAAAAATCACCGTTTGAATTACCTACTGGAGAAAATCCCAGCCTTCAAATCCCACGAGTGTAAAAGAGCTTCATTCACAACTAGCAGCAGCTACGACGTAGCCACATCACATTGCTTTTCAGAACTAAATACTTGGGGCTGACGGGGCTCATGCTAAGCCTGGAGATGTGGTATAGGGGATAAATTTCCCACTGTAAGAAGGAATACAATACTGCAGGGAATACAATAATCTGTTTTTTTCTTAACTATATATCCCAGATTGCACTCCATCTCATCATCCAGGTTATTAATAAAGGCACTAAATAGTATTGTCCCTCATATTGATCCCTGAAGGGTATCACGCTGCCAGCTGGACTCTGTACTGCTGATCAATGCCCTCTGAGCCCAGCAATAATCCAGCCAATTTTCCACCCACCTTGCTGTCCACTAATCGAGCCTGTGTTTTGCCAACCTTGCTAAAAGGAGACAAGGAGATTAAGAGAAGTTGTTGCAAAGCCCTTGCTAAAACCAAAGTATACAACTTCCACCGCTCTTGCCTTGTCCATTGAGGCAGACTTCTCATCAGAAGGCAATCAGACTGGTCAGGTGTGCTGTGCTCTTGGTAAATCCATGTTGGCTATTCCCAATCACCTTGTTTTTTGTATACCTGGAAATGGCTTCCAGAAGGATTTGTTCCATTACTTTCCCAGGTATGGTAGTAAGGCTGACCTGCCGTTAGGTTGCTTGATCCTCCTTCATGCCCTTCTTGAAGATGGGTGTCACATTTACCTTTTCCCAAACATCAGTAAGACCTTTTAGATTGTCCTGACCTTTAAAACATGATAGAAAATGGCCTTGCAATGACATTGGCCAGTTCTTCCAGCACCATCTAATGCATACCATCTGGTCCCATAGACTTGTGCTTATCCCCATGATTTAAGTGCTCCCAAATGTTGTCCTCTGTTCTGGCTATCACTCACCTGACAGGCCAACTTTATCGGTGAAAACTGAGGCAAAAAAAAGGCACTGAGTACCTCGTTCTTTTCCATGTTCCTTGTCAGTAGCTCCCCTGCCCCATTGCGCAGTGGGTCCACATTCTCCTTAGCCTTCCTTTTGCTGTCAATGTACATAAAGAAAGCTTTCTTGTTGCTCTTCACATCACTTCCAGTTTCAGTCCCAGCTGAGCTTTGGCTTTCATCCTTCCGTGCTTTAGAGATGTTTCTATATTCTTCCCAGGTAGCCCATCCCAGCTTCCACTGTCTGCAGGCTTCCTTTTCGCATTTGGCACAGTCAGAAGTCTTTTCTTCATCCATGCTGGCCTGTGCTCAATTTTCTGCAAAGTGAACGAACTCTTCCTGTGCTTTGAGGAGGTCTTCCTTGAAGAACAACCAGCTCTCCTGGGCTCTCCTCTGCCTGCCAGGACAGTCTCCCATTGGATCCTGCCAATAACCACTATTTGCTCTCCTGAAGTTCAGGGCTGTGACTCCATTTCTTTTGCTCACTTTTAAACACTAATTATAACTAAATAATCCCACATATTAGTCAGTGAAAGCTTGCTCCCTTCGAGGTTTATTCTCTTCTGTGATTTCAGCTATGCAGTCTGAATCAAATTAAATGAGGACATTCAGAAGACCACTATCTTTTGTTATAATTCCGATCAATCAAGTTTTTTGCTATTTCTCTTGGGGAAATACGAGCATCTGCTTTTACTTTTTCATCTTAAATGATGTTTGGAATCTTCTGGTTCTTTCATTACCTGTACTTCTTCTAGAAACCATATATATTATTGAAATAAATGTTCTTCCTTCTCAGGATCTCATCAGTTGTTCCAAAAGCCATCTAGGCATGTTACCATACTCAATCTTTGACAGTAATACAATACTGCCTTTTCCTCAGCATTTTGAAAAGCCACGCTCTTTAAAATAATCTTTTAAATAAAAGAGCAGAAGCAATCTCATATATAGTAATTTTGCATGACTCTTTGTCTTACATCATTATAGATAACAGATTTAAATAGTCCTCCCTCACAAGAAGAGTTTGTGATACACTACTTAAAGATTCTTTCTACTACTTTGATCCTAAATTTGACAAATTACTTTCAAGTCTGTGGCCTCAATTGCACCCCAAGACCAAGAAAGAAAGTCCACTCTACTTGTATTACTTCAAGGCTTGTATAGGGATCAAGAAATCCTAGGAATGCCAGCTGATGTTGCTGATCTTAACTTATTCCCTCAGACCTAAAGAAAAGTCTGGGGAAAATCTCCTGGGGAAAGACAACCATAAGCCTAAACAAATAGCATTTATATCTTCACCTCTCCTTGGGGCTCCCATTAATAAGGCAAGCTTATTAGGCAATGTTCTACTAATTTATTTATTGGCTGAAATGGAATTTAAATTTGTGCTTTGGTGTTCTCTAAGTCAGATCTTAACTATTACATTCCTGTCAGCCAATATCTTTCTTTCGCTGCAATTATACCTCAAATCTTACTTGGATATCTGAATTCAAAATATCAGCTTCAAAGACTCAGTAAATCCAACATGAGGAATTTAAAACTGTATGTGGAAAAATTTCTCAAACAAGCAGTCTCTTCATAAGTTCAAAATTAACCTGCGCTGGAAAGAAATAAAAACCAAAAGACATAATACAAATATGCACAATTTACTATAAAAAAGCAAGACTGCTAAATATTTAATTGTAAAGCACTAAGAGGAAACAACTTTCTGTCACAATTATCAGATGCATATACCTCACTGGATTTGGTATCATTTGTAATACACGCTTAATTTTGCATTTTTCTGAAATGATATGAAAATATTACTAATATTTCTTATTTGCATAACTAATTTAAAAAGGGTGCTTGTTTTTTTCCCCTGGAAAAGTTTTCAGTGCTTTCATTGGTCTAGAGACAAAGATATTTTTTTCAAAAGACACTACCTTTTCCTAATTTCTTATCACAAATGGCTTATTTTGGCAACTGCAAATCTGTGTATTCATTTCCCGCAGTCTCTGCAGAGGATCCATGAACATGCCCAACCTCATAGCAGCTCAGAGCTATTGAAGCTGTTCCAGATGACCAGTGCAGTGCTGCAGAAACATCAACACAAGATATGGACAAATTAAATAATCAGAATGATGAAACACAACTGCTGATCTAGAAATCATTTCTGGCCACAAAAGAGATTGTGTAACTTGACCAAAGACAAATTCACAAAGCTTCTCAGGGAAACTTTTCCATTTGCTAGTCTGTTTAATCAAATTAGCATCTTACTACAGGCTGGATATTTTTTCCTATAGAATTAGAAAACTTGAAAGAATCCCACCTGGAATACTGTGTCCAGCTCTGGAGCCCCCAACATAAGAAGGACATGGACCTGTCGGAGGGGGTCCAGAGGAAGGCCACGATATGATCAGAGGGCTGGAGCACCTCTCCTATGAAGACAGGCTGAGAGAGTTGGGGTTGTTCATCCTGGAGAAGAGAAGGCTCCAGGGAGACCTTACAGCAGCCTTCCAGTATCTGAAGGGCGCCTTCAGACAGAAAGATGAAGAGGGGCTTTTTACAAGGGCATGCGGTGATAGGACAAGGGGGAACGGCTTCAAACTGGAAGAGGGGAGATTTAGAATAGATATTAGGAAGACATTTTTACTCTGAGGGTGGTGAGGCACTGGAACAAGTTGTCCAGGGACGTTATGGAGGCCCCATCCCTGGAGGTGTTCAAGGCCAGGCTGGATGGGACTTTAAGCAACCTGGTCTACTGGAACATGTCCTTGTCCATGGCAGGGGGGTTGGAACTAGATGATCTTTAAGTTTGCTTCCAACCCAAACCATTCTATGATTCTATAAACACAAAAAGAGGAGGCAGCTAGCACCAACACCACTGTAACTTGCATTCTAGTGCAAGCAAGACCAAAGGACAACACTGTTTCCCAAAAAGACCTACACACTCAAATGACACACTAAGTCTCTAATGAACAAAAAGGAAATAACAAAAGCAGAAACGGAACAAAGAAGAAAAAAACTCAATGTAGGCAGATGAAATAAGTGAGGGCGTGTAGTCTCTAGCCTCTGATATTGGTTTTGTTGGCTAAGAACCACCTCAGCAAATTGCAGAAAACATAAAGAACTGCCTTGAATGAAGAGCAGCTAATGACATGACAAGTTGCACCCAGGTGAAATCCTGACAGCATGGAGTGAAAGAAAAGAAAGGAAACTTTGGAAGATCTAACTTCCATCTGAGACAAAAGCTAAGATAGATAGATGTGGTAAAGAAGGGGAAACAGAAAAATAAATCAGTAACAATGAAGGGGCAGAAGATCTCCTTCTCCCTGTGTAAAGCCTCTCCCCTGAAAAGCTAAAGACTTGAAGCACATTGTGTCAATACAGTCAGCATGAAATATACTGAGGGATAATAATGTTACCAGCCATATATGTTGCTTGGAAATGACCAACAGTACATAATCCCTGAGATTTTCCAAAGTGAGTACCCTCCATTCTTTTCTTTTTAATATCCTCGTTTCTACTGTTTGCCATCCTGCACCATATAAGGAGAAGCCATTTAATGATGAAGGACAGGAAGTCCAGTGCACTTTTTTTTTTTTATAGATAATCTGAAATGATGTGCAGAATGATACCGAAACAAATTCACTGGTGACAGCTGCAGACACTGTCTCAAAGGATACAGAAATGGCAGTATGGTTAAACAAATGTGCATAACCAAAGATACTAAAAATATCCACACCACGGCACAGAAGAGACTGCACCAGCTTGGCTCCCTCTACCTTACACTGTCCTCAACACTGTCCCGGCATGTTTTCCACTTCATACATTCTTATACACAACACACACTGACTTGTGTGCCATGAGAATAGCCCTCAGGAGGGCTGTGACACAGCTCTCACATTATTTACCTATACATTTACTTTAGTCATTTTTGACTGAAAAGACACACAAAATGCTACTTTTATCTTGATGTCGTGGAGACATGGGGAGGCCAGGTAAACTCATCTGCGTGCTGCCAGTTAGATCCTTCTGAATATGTCACTGAAATGAGAGCAAACTGGACAGAGGTTATCTAAGGGACTTAGAAGCCCAGATTGTGTACTGACAAGAGAGAGAAATAGCTAAAAACAATTGCAGATACCATGGAAAACAAGATGTGTGTAATGACAGCTGACTATATACACAAGAAAGAAAAGACTGGCTAAATTTTAGATCAAATAAGAAACTAACGGGGCAATATCTTGCTAGTGAGGATAGGACATTATGAGGGCTAGAAAACACAGACAGATAGAGATGGAAGGAACAACCTGAGCTACATCCAGCTAGTGAGACAAGATAGGGAATGCTGCTCTGGCTGTAAGGCAGGATGGGTGGCCCAGGTCCAGGGTCCAGCAGCTGCAGTCCTAACAGATCTGCTGGGGAACAGTAGAAAGTAGTGGGGGAACAAAGTTGTCAGTACTGTGCCTCGCTAGAATTAGGGATTAAAAATAGACATGAATTATTGTCACATTGGCAAAGTAACAGATGATCAGACTGCAAAATGTTATGGGCAAAAAGTTACTGCTAATGCAGTACATGCTATGAGACTAAAAAGAGAGAGAGAGTTTTGCTGGGGACACTTTTTGGGGTATGTTTAATTGCAAATTAAAAAAAAAAAGATCCTTTAAAAGCAGGAAGTGGGAAGAATTTGGGTTATGAATAAGATGAAAGCACCACCATGTAGCTTCTTTCCTCTGTGCTCTTGAAAGTGAGGTGTCATGACAAAAACTATCTAAACTAGAATTTGGTTTTATTACAAAATCAGGAGTCTGTCAGACGGCAGCTGCTACAAAGAACACTGAAATACTGAGAAGAGGTAAAACACTTTAATGATGTGGTGGCCCAAGTTCAGGCCACTTCAGCTACCTTTTTCCCCCTTGAGGTCTTAGTGGCCGAGGGAAAATAACACTAACAGAAATACTTGCTCCTTCGAATAGTTCACTGCTATCGGACTCACTGAATTAACTTTTTATTTCTCTCTTCATTTTACAGCTCAAGATTTTCTTCTTCACTGCTGGGAAGGTGGCCTCCGCAACACTGGGACATGAAGGTGCCATGGCCGCAGGCAGCCCTGGGTGGCAGAGCTGGAGAAGCGCCTGAGGAAGAGGAGAGCAGCACCCGCGGCCCTCACAGACACGGCAGACCTCCCGCCAAGCCCTCCCCCGGGGACAC
>NW_009646421.1:200914-212234 GCF_000708025.1 Charadrius vociferus
GGGAGGGTGCAAAGGGAGGCGCAGGAGAGGGCTTTGGTGCGGCGGGAAGGGGTGGTTGTGTGGAAATTTAGTGCAGGAAGGGAAACGGGAGGGAGGCCGAGGTGGGGCCGGGGCCGGTGGGCCCTGCCCGCTGCTCCAGCGGGCCCTGGCTTGATGCTGCCGTCGGAGTGGGCGTGAAGCGCTTCTGCGTGGACGCCCCTCGACTGCAGCCCCGCTGGGGTGGTGGAAGAGAGTGAACAGGCCCTGAGGGCTGTCGGTGCTGCGTGGTTTTTGTGCACAGGTATGAGGGAGGGAGCGTTTTCGTTTATGGCATTTTGTTACCTGCTCGGATGTTACCTGGTTTCTCCTCAGGATTTTGCTTGTGTGCTGACCCTTCAGGCCCCTTCCCCTTTCAGCTGCCTAATTGGCCTTGCCGTCTGTGCAAGCTCAGACGCTTAACAACAGCGCCTCCAGTTGTGTCAACTTTCCCCAGTTTCCATACCAAGTTTGCTATGAGTGTGCTACCGGCTGTTTTAAAACTCCCGTGACTGTTTCCTTGCTTGTATTTTTTCATACTGTTTCTTTCCCATGGAAATAAGCCTTCTGCCTCTCTCTCTGTGAGGCCTGTCTTTCTGCCGTCCCCCAGAGCTTTAGAACAAGGTAGTTAATTTCTGTCAAAGATGTGGTAATTAGTGGCTGGATACTGGCACGCACGGAGAAGGAAAAGTGGGACAGGTTTCCCTCCTGCATGGTCATTGTGGAAGAGGCAGCCTGGCCGCTCGTCACAGGCAGCTCCAGGCTAACCACAGCACCTGAGAGCAAGCTATGGTTACTGCAGAGGTAAAGGTGATTGGAGATGTGGGTCTGTAGGGAAGCAGGAAGGTCTTGTCAGCTCTGCTCTCAAGAGTTCAGTTCCCCCTCCCCTCCATTTCTATGGGGAAATAGAAAGTTAATGAAAGATCTGAAAGTGTTTGGAGGAGATTCTTTCTTCTGAAAAACTGTGACATTAAACAAAGGTGTTCTAAGTTGCATTCAACTTTTATGTTCTCATAACTCACTGTAAATCCAGGAATGTCTTATTTTCAAATTTAAGTTGTTCCTTTTTTTTTTTTGCAGATAAGGCCATGGCACTGAAACAGGTTTCCAGCAACAAATGCTATGAGGGTTTCCAGAAGGTGTTTGAACATGACAGGTAAACACTACAAAAGCAACCTAGATATTTAGCATGGAGCAGTGAATCCATACTGTCATTGTTGTCAGTGTTCTCAGTCCGCAGGAAGATAGTGTGTTCTCACTAATATCCATATTTCAGTAAGGAATGCTGTCTACTGCTGCTTTGGCTGTGTTCTGCTATTTCTGTGTTAATGTTTAACATGTCTAGTATACTTAGTGCTGCAGATCTGAGGTGGGAAGCCAGTATTTTTACTTCTGAAAATGAAGGTCCATTACCTTGGCTTGTCCTGTTTGCAGTGCAGAGAACCACTGTGTGTACAAAGTTCCACTCACTGTACTGGATACTTCACTTCTACGCACTCCTAAAAAGCTGTGAGCAGAGAGATGCAGTAGATACAGATCTTGTTTCATGAAGGCAAACAGAAAAAAAAATCGCTTTTTTTCATTTCTGATCCAAAGAAAAAAAATCATTAGTTATGCTTAGATAAACTCTTATTGACAATTTTAGGCTTTGGTATTAACTGGGCAATCGGTTGGTCTGTAGATTTAGCAGATTGAAAACCTCTCTTTCTGGGGTATACTGTGCAGGTTATGTTCTGCAAGTTATGTGGATGTGTTCTTCAGTAAAAATTACTTTCCAATTTAGTAGAAAAAGCTCAAGTTAAATATCGATGGAGTTCAAAATTCAATTTTCAAACTGTTCCCAGTTAGCAGCACAGCAAAAATGTGGCTTATCTGTAAGTGTCTGTTTTAAGTATATTCAGAACAAGGTAGGAAGGTTAGCTGTTGTCAATTCAGGAGGATAAGGCTGAGTTTAAAAATTGCTTTTCACTTTATTTGGCTTAGTTGTCATAATTCACAGACCAAATCTCTCTTCTTTTTTAAACGTTAGTGACCTTGTTAATTAAGTAGTGGTGATAACAAAGAGTTTTTTATTAATACAGTGCAGAGCTAAAATGCAAAATGAAATTTGGAATCTACTTGCCTCCAAAAGCAGAAACCGGAAAGTGTCCTGTGCTGTATTGGCTCTCGGGTAAGTAACACAAATTTTAGTAACTTAAAAAGATAAGCATGTTTAAGCTACTGCGCTACTGTTACTGGAAACCTGATGCGGAGGTACTGCCGTGGCAGCTCTTTCGATCTACAAAAGTCTTGTGGAACAGGCATTTACTTTGAGTGTATTGTGATAAAGCTGGATGCAGCCGGCCTCAGGGGGTAGCCTACCGGATTGTGTTCTAAAATGCTCATTGTTCAAAATATTCTACCCTTTTATTCTGAAATCTACATACTTTTTGTTCTAAACTATACATATTTAAAGGTTCTCCTCAAAGGCCTTCCCATTGGCGCACCTTCCGCTTCCCTTTGTCTATGACAGACTGCTTCAGCTAACAGGATGGGGGGCAAAATCTAGCTCATGGGAGCCAGCAAATTTGTCCTCTGGACCCCACCTTATTCTGAGTGCTGGTGAACTGGTGAACTTGGAACTGGCAACTTGGAAAAGGGGGTGCTGTTCGCTGCTTTGGTGCCAGCACATCTAGAGTGAGGTAACACTGGGGGATCAGAAGGGGCCAGGGGCTGAAGAGGGTTGTGTGGCAGGAGTGAAATTGTCTCATCCACAGCATTGTTTCTTCATCTCTCCAGCTCCTGCGGTGCCCTATCCAGCTGCTGTCTTGCTGGGTATAAGGCAAGCTGGGATGAGACTGTATGGACAAACATATATTCCCAGTTATCCTGGCTTTGTTCCTCTGCCCTGTTCCTCTCATCTCCCTCAGAGCTGGGTCGTGCACCAAAAGTGCATAAATAATGTTAAGGCATTGCTTTCAAAATTTATGTTGGCTCTAGGATTAATTAATTAAATCTTTTTTTTTTTTTTTTTCCTATCATTCAAAATGAAAAGCAGAAGCGCTGTCCTGTAATTTTCGGAATGGCTTTATTGACACTTGTGTTTAGAAAGGTGGACAATTAACTGGTAGTGTGGAGACTATATTCCTTATATGTATTAATTTTACAAAATAGCTGGTACGTCTGATTTGTAGAATGACAGTGCACCGGGTAAAAATGAATCAAAATTGTCTGAAGAGCTTTGAGTGATACAGCACATTTACCATGCTGTCTTGGCTAGTGTATCAGTCAAATTAGGTTACTTGTGACTTGTCCTCAGAGAAAACTAGAATCATTAACTCCTCTCAAATGGCACAGTAAAGAAAAATTGAAATACTGGTATGCAGTATTATTTATTTGTAATTGGAGTTCAGTTGGGCTTGCTGCAGTACAAAAGGTACGGATTGCTGTGGGTTTTGGAGCCAGAGTGCTTACGGGCCTTCATCCTGTCTAAAGAATGTAGTATTTGACAGACTACTTGCAGAATTCTGTAATGCAAACAGCTGAAGTGGCAGTAGAGAGAAAAACGTAGTTGCGGGGTTAGGTGTCAGAAGTTAATGTTACCCTTAGCAACAGTGTCTGTAGACAGTGGAGTCAATTGTTTGGTCAAACGCTAGTGTGACTAGATGTGAAAGTGCAACTCTGTTTCTGTGGATTATTAAGTATTGTTGAATCTAGTAAAAAGACTTTTGCGTGTTTAAGGAGATGGGAATCGCTCTTATTTTTCAAAACCTTTTCTGTCACAAAGGTTTTTGAGGCTGGTGTGCTCTGAGCAATGTGTAACCAAAGATATTTTTATTTCTCTAGGGTTAACTTGCACAGAACAGAATTTTATAACGAAAGCTGGTTTTCATCAAGCTGCAGCTGAACATGGCCTTATTGTAGTCGCACCAGACACAAGCCCACGTAAGTTTTAACAGATAACAGTCATCTTTATCCTCACAGAATGGAGTGCTGCGGTTTGCTACAAAGTGTGTTGTCCACCTGAGTCAGAATACGACCTCACCTCTATATCTTGCACTGTTTGCTAGATTATATTGTCTATATTCTTAATAACATGGCAGTGAAGGTTTGACATTTGAAACTCTTTTATTGTCATGGCACTAAAACTAGAACAAAGGGGCCATTTATTTCAGCACAAAGGAGGAGAGGGAAGAAAATGAAAACGAGAGGCATGTGTTACCAGAGATACTTGCCTGTACTTTGTGGCTTGCTGAGACTTTAAAAAAATCTGCAAAACTGTGTTGTCATGCAAAGATGTAATGTTTACTCTGTCTTGTGTTCTGTCTTCTAAAGCCTGTTATATCTCCAGAGGATTCCAATACTTAGAAAAGCAAACCAGAAACCTTTCCCCCTGCAGCTGCAACAGGCTCCTGATAAATGGCTTTTTTAAATGATGTGCTGTTATTTGCATGAAGCTGAGCTTATGTCTAGTATGGGAAACCTGAAAATGGTGGATATGCAGTTACTGGAAATACGGTCTTTTAGGGATTCAGTGTATTATGTTTAGCATTTGCTGGATTCTGCTAAGATCTCATGAATGCTGTATACAAAGGTGGCTGTCTTCTAATATTTCCCAAGCTTTAGTGGGTCAGATCTGAGCACAGGTAATAGGGGAATGAAGTGGTGTTCTTTCCAGAAAATATTTTTCACATCTAGGTTTTGAAGTTGCATAGGGTCAAAGAACAGAAATGAATGTTTCTAATGAAAAAGAGGGACAGAAGAGCAAGGCTTGTATATTAATGAACTTTACACTTCATTGTTGCTATCTGCTGCAGACCAGAGATGGGCAACTAGCCTTTGCATTACACGCATTATGTGAAGATTAGAATTACCCTTGAGTAATTATACTGGGACTTGGTTTTGGTGTTGCCTGTGTAAGTTGTCTCTATCAATGTGAAACTGCATTTGCCTAGCTCATTGCTTTGTCCATTTTCATTTAAAACCTTCTTTGCAGCCTTTTAGTCTAATAACTGATTGGAATTGCTCCGCTGTTTAGATGAATTTCAGTAGGTGTTTCATATTATACTCTTAGATTTTAGCTTAGAGACCCCAAATGTTCTTAAATCTCTTTGAGCTGTCTGGATAAGTAAGTGAAGAGCAGTTCAAATGTAATCACAAATTAAGAGATTTGAGGGTATGTAGAGAAAAGGCTAATATGTATGCTTTTTAGCTCTGTAGTTAACGACTAGGTAAGAATTACCTTCCGGGAGCTAGAAGATGTATCTGGATGGGGCAAAAGATTGCATGAAACCTGAAATACCTGTCATTACAGATCCTCTGTTAGGCCCTGACAGACTTTACTTTTCCTTCTTCATAGGGGTTTGCTTTTCCAGGTGGGCGTGCTGAGCAGCATTTTGCAGGTTCCTTTTCAAATTTCTTTTTTCAGGGTTTTCCTCAAGTTTCTTTTAGCATAATTAGCGATACCTTCGTTGCTTGGCAGGATTGGGCTGAGTTTTTAATCCATCTCTGAGGGACAGAAGGTAGCAGACTTTTTATATCCAACACGTTGTGTAAGCACCCCCAATCCCTGTCACTGCTGGACTGTTAAGTTAGAAAATTACACAGTGTTCAAGGGCATGTCACTGGGGCAAACTCAACTTTGATCCTTGTAAAAGTCTGATCTTGCACTGTGACAGGGTGGTAGGTATTTCTGCACAAATTGTCAGGGACTGTCACATTACGCCAGGGTTTGCAGTGTAATCTGACAGTGCTGAAAGCCCATGTAATTTTGGATTGTAGAAACGAGGAACATTTTGGAGAAAGGGAGGCTGTTATTTCCTGTCACATATACCTTGAAATATTACATTCTGTTCTGCAAACTAGGCGGGTAAATCACATGCTAATCAAAGGGAGAGTAAGAGAGGACTGGATGCGATGTATTGACTTTCAAGGAGACGTCTGCAAATTTAGTTTGAAAGTGTAGCCTTGGAAAAGAGGATACAACCCTGCAGTTATTCAAGGAAGAAATTACTTAAGTTTTATGGGGAGTTACAGGTGGGAGCAATGAAACAAATTGCAGAAAAGGTAGAATTATATACTTCAAAAATCATAGGGACAGTAAGTGCTATTATGCTGTTGAAACCTAAAAAGGGAAGTGTAGCAGACATTATTTGAAGCACATAAACTGGTGTGGACACACCATTTGGTGATACATAGTTCTGTCCTTCTGGGGGAAAGAAAATTTTCTACAGTTTGTTTCTCACATAATTTCTTGTACTTGATGGGATGAGGTCTAATAACTGAACTAAGCTGACAACACCAACTAACAAGTGCCAACTTTTGAATAAGTCTCTGGGTAAATTAGACGAAGCTTTAGAGTATTAGTTTAGGAGAGATCTGTATGATATGTTTATTTAGGAAGGGATACTGAAACAAGTTAAAAGTTGGATACATCTGTATGTAATATGTAAGTGGCATTTTGAAACTGATGTTGAAATAAGGCTTGAAAACACTGTAGTAATGAATAAAAATCTGAATTGTCTTCTAGTTGGAAGGGTAGAGACATGTTGATTGAAAAACTTGTGTCCCAGGTCTCTGATTTATATGGTAGGTTTTCCAATTCTGAAAAATCTAGTAAAGGAAACACAGTAACTACAGAAGGAATTTTCATGGTAGGTGGCTGCAATATTGAAGGAGAAGATGAAAGCTGGGATTTTGGCACTGGTGCTGGTTTTTATGTGGATGCCACTGAAGATCCTTGGAAAACAAACTATAGGATGTATTCCTACGTAAAGGATGAGGTAACTGTGCTTCTGGGTTCTCGTGGAAGGGGTACGGTTCAGTCATGCTCTCTGTTCCTAGCACCAAAGCTTGCTTGATAGCCTATAAATGGTTGGTTGTTTTCTTGCTCTCCTCTTTTGTAAAAATTACTTATTATTTCTTTTTTAATCCTCGGTTATTTCAGTGATTGGATTTACCTACTTGTTAGGCCCTTAACTACCCTGTTACTGTGATAGAACTGAGGAGGTAGAGAACTTCAGCACAGAGGTAATAACCCCTGGCTGGGGTTGAGTAGGAACTCCTTGACTTTGCTTTCCTGCTGGAGATGACACAGAGTTGGCCTACATTTCATTAGTTGTTTAATCTCTGCTCTTGTAAAATATTTGCTCTGTTGCTCGTGGAGCAACCTACCGCATTTCACTGCACCACTATTTCAGTTGTATTGCTCATTTAGACTGTTTTCACTGTCTGTCTTAGGACAGTGGGGTGGTGGTTTGGGTTTGGGTTTTATTTTTTTTGTTTAACTGGGTGCAAAAGGAAATCCTTAAAATCTATATAAGAAATGTGAGCATCCAGTTTGCCATTCTGGTCACTTACAGGAGCACGTATTTATGTATCTATTAAAATGAGACTGTGTATTTATTCCCACATCTTGTGTTACAGGACTATGATAGATTTCTATAGAGATACTTTGAGTTACTTATTATCAGATGAATTGTTTCCTTTTGTTTTTGCAGTCCTGTTCAGATTGCTTTTAGGCTAGAACCAAAAATGTGCCTTTGGTTTCAGTGGCTTCCTGGCATTGAAATGCACTAGTTATTTGTGTATTTCTTTGTCTAAACGTACTCAAGTTGCTTTAACATTTTTATTCCACTGTTGTTCCTTTACAGCTGCCTAAACTAATAAATGCCAATTTTCCAACTGACCCTGAACGAATGTCTATTTTTGGGCATTCCATGGGAGGTCATGGAGCTCTTGTTCTTGCTCTGAAGAATCCTGGAAAGTACAAAGTAAGATACAATACAGTTTATATAAGGTATACTAAGGCTTATATAGATTTCTATAGAAGTGAAGACAGAAAACATAATACCAAGTTTTGTTATAGCATTAAATGCATTAAATATATAAATAGTTTTAGTTGTAGCAGTTCATTGATAGCTAATTATTAGAATATGGAAAATTGCCAAAATTGTGGAATGTGAGTATCACTGAAATTAAAAAAAATCGGCAAATTTTAAAAGTTAAGAAAAGTTCCATTTCTTTTGGATGATGCTACAGTTCTTCCAAACCAATTGTTACGTTTAAATATTAACAGGGTCCTTCTAGCTCTGGAGTTGTGTGATTTACTATATCTTTTCAAATCTTGTCTTGTTCATTTTGGAGTTTTTATTACCAGCAAACCTTTTCATCACCATTATATGTGTGTTTGCTTATAATTTACTACGGAGTCTATTAACTCCAACTAATAGCAAGCATAACTGTAAGAACCTGAACTTCACACAAGTGGTATCTGTAGGACATTCCCCCTGCCCTGAGATTTGCATGTCAGCTTTCCTAAAGATTGATTTTTGGAGTATCGAGGTACCTGAAGTTGTGTTCATTTGTATTCTATTTGAACCTAAATCAAACATGCTGGAACTGATTTGCCTTTCTTTTATACTCATGAGGGTTGAGAGAAATTTTGTTGTTCTTGTTGGAGATACGCTTGTGCAAAATGCATTTCTGCGGGAGAATCGGGCATTGGTGTTTGAGAGATGAGGGGCTCTGCCTTTGTGGATCAGTCCTTTCATGGGCTGTCCTGGCCCTGCACTTTGTAGTCAGCTGCTGCAAAAATGGAACTGCATTTTTGAAAATAGCATAACATTTGCTCAGTGTCATTAGCTTGGCATTATAAGAGAGAGTTGAATGTAAGATAAAGCTTTATTTTTATCTCTCCTTTTTATCTTTTGGAGCCAGTGGTTCAGAAATTTCTATTTTCACTGTTGGCACTTAACTGTATTATCTAAAACAATTAAACATTAAATTGAAAATACCAAAATCTTAGGAGAACTGGCAGTGGCTCAGATGATTTGTTGCTATTTCTTGCAAGACATAAGAGTGGCAATATTGATGTCCCAAGGCCAAATCCAAAAGAGGAATGTAAGAATAGGGCTTGGACTTCTGACAGCAGTACCTGGAGTTGTGATCTGAAATGCGCTTTTCTTGACCCCTGATCCTGGAGGTACCTCAGTTCATGAGACACTGTTGCATGCTTAGCCGGTCTGAGCAGCCCCATGCCTCAGGGTTTTGTTAAGCTCTGCCAAAATCCAGTGGGAGGTGAGATGATCTCACACTCTGACCATGCTGACCCAACAGTAGATTTGAGATCCTTCCCTGCTGATTAAGGGAATTCAAACCAACATCTCCCAACAGGGAAAGGAACAGGGCATCTAGCTTGGCTGATGTGCAAAAAGGAAAGCAAAACTGTGGGGCTAGAAAAAACAAATAAGAGGGAAAGAGGATAATGATTAGGGCACTTAGCTCAGAGGTTTGGTGGAGGAGTCATGGGTTCTGGCAGTAACTTGAAAACAATTTTTGAAAAGGCTTTTTGTTTGCTTCTTAGTTAGCAGAAATCACTTTTCTTAATTAATTTCTTTTTTTCCATGCTTTCTTTCTTAACAGTCTGTATCAGCATTTGCTCCTATCTGCAACCCTATTCAGTGTCAGTGGGGAAAGAAGGCGCTTGGTGGATATCTGGGATCAGATGTAAGCAAATGGGAGGTACGTGTTGCAACTTGCCGTCCTTTAATAACGCATGAATGAGTGATCTGTAGATATATCGCAGCAAGAGTCTGGAACAAAATTCCGGGGTGCCCTTGAGCTGGTACTGCTGTTTTACTGCACCCCTAGGCATGGTAAGCATTGTATGTTTCTGGTGGGTATGACTTGCTGTTGTCTGATGGTGCTTATAACAATACAACCTGTAACAATAATACAACCTGTTGTAGGTGACCCTGCTCTGGTAGGGGGGTTGGACTAGACGATCTCCAGAGGTCCCTTCCAACCCTAACAATTCTGTGATTCTGTAAATGTAATGAGATAGAAGGCTCTCATCAAATTGACTAAATTCCTCCCTGTTTTATGACGATCTTAAAATCTGGGCTAAGAAGAGTTATGAGCAGTCTGAGACTTTCTCTAACACATGAAAGCAGCGAGCAGTTTACAAGAGTGTTAGGCTATAGCCTGGCTCTCAAAAACTCAGTTCTCAGTATACAAAACAGCTGTTTTTTTATAGTAGCCTGGAAAGAGAGACCACTACAAACTGTTCAGAGAGTGATAAGCCTCGTGGCATCTGCAGGGGCAGCCTGCTGGAGGCAGCTAGCAGAGGAGCCCACTGGATACTTGGAAATTGGTATCACGTAGAATGGGATTAAACCAGACAAAGTTAGGTTTTAGCTCTACGGCTCTAATTTTTAAATATAAGTGGTCGTATATGAGGGGCTAAGATACAAAAATTTTTGTGTGCGTGTTGCTGCGCTGTTTGGGCAGTCCTTCAGTATTTGTGATCTCAGCATAAACATTGCACTGTGTCCCTAGAATTAAGTTAGAAGGGATCATTGTGACCAAGTACTTTTATTTCGTTATAAACAAATACAAGTTTGCAGTTAAATCCCTTGTAAATTGGATTAAAATACCTCTTGGGAAGACATCCAGGTCTGATTAAAACATGACAGGAATGGAGAGCACTAGCTGCTTTCACAATTGTAAATAGAGTAGTTTATATATTTAACAAATTTGCTTACACTTAACATAATAAATTTATTTTGAAAAAAAAAAAAACCCAAGTGTGTTTTCTGACCCCCTAATTTGCTTTGGAGCTCTTCAGTAAACCCAGTCCAGTAGATCAACAGCAGGCGTGGGGAATAGACTTAGACCTGCCTTTGGCTCAGATTTCACCAGCAGTGCTCTTCAGGGTTCAGTTCTAGGGCCAGTCCTGTTCAATGTCTTTATCAACCATGTGGATGCAGGAGTTGAATGCACCATTAGCAAGTTTGCTGATGATACCACACTGGGAGGTGCCGTTGACTTTCTTGAGGGACAAGAGGCCTTGCAGAGAGATCTAGATAGATTGGAGCACTGGGCTATGATTAATGAGATGAAATATAACAAGTCAAATGCTGGATTCTGCACCTGGGACAGAGTTAAGCCAGGCACAAGCATAAATTGGGAGAGGAATGGCTGGAGAGCAGCCCTGCAGAAATGGGTCTGGGGGTGCTGGTTGGCAGCAGGCCCAACAGGAGTCAGCACTGTGCTGTGACAGCCAAGAGGGCAAACCGCATCCTGGGGTGCATCAAACACAGCATAACCAGTGGTCAAAAGAGGTGATTATCCCGCTGTATTCAGTATTGGTGCGGCCTCACCTTGAATACTGTGGGCAGTTCAGGGCCCCACGATTTCAGAAGGATGTGAAGGTCCAGAGGAGGGTGACAAAGCTGATAAAAGGCTTGGAAGGAATGTCCTATGAGGAGTGGCTGACTTTGGGCTTCTCCGGTTTGGAGAGAAGGAGGCTGAGGGGCCACCTCAT
>NW_009646421.1:212896-241223 GCF_000708025.1 Charadrius vociferus
ACTCCAGAGCTGGACGCAGTACTCCAGGTGGGGTCTCACAAAGAGTGGAGTAGAGGGGCAGGATCACCTCCCTTGACCTGCTGGTCACACTTCTCATGTAGCCCAGGATCCGGTTGGCCTTCTGGGCTGTGATTGCACATTGCTGACTCATGCTGAGCTTCTGGTCAATCAGCACGCCCAGGTCCTTCTCAGGGCTGCTCTCCAGCCATTCCCCACGGAGCCTGTATTTGTGCTTGGGATTGCCCTGACCCAGATGTAGGACCTTGCACTTGGCCTTGTTGAACTGCATGAGGTTGGCTTGGGCCCACCTTTCCAGCCTGTCCAGGTCCCTCTGGATGGCATCCCTCCCCTCCAGTGTGCCTACCTCGCTAAACAGCTTGGTATCATCGGCGAACTTGCTGAGGGTGCACTCAACCCCACTGTCCATGTCCGCAACAAAGATGTTGAACAGTACAGGTCCCAGTGCCAACCCCTGAGGAATGCCACTCGTCACTTCTCTCCACTTGGACAATGAGCCGTTGACCGCAACTCTTTGAGTGCGACCGTCAAGCCAGTTCTTTATCCACCGAGTGGTCCATTTGTCGAATCCATGTCTCTTCAATTTAGAGACCAGGATATCGTGTGGGACATGCTTTAACATTTGGTCAACCCTGAATTGGTCAGGCAATTGGGCTAGATGATTGTCATAGGTCCCTTCCAACTGAAATAGGCTATTCTATTCTATATACAATGTCTTGTCTCCATATTTCTGTTTAAAATTCCCATGTGTTACACTAGAGTTTTCATCTTTAGCTGCCAAAATAGTTACATCAAGATACCAAGTTATTTTGGCAGGATCTAGTTTCTGTACAAGCACGTGAGTCGGTACTAGATTATATTGCTGTTCTTCTACTCTGTATGAATTTAGCTCTGGGCTGGATGTTCTATTTTGTCCAGAAATGATGTCAAACTGCCAACTTGGTAATTACTTAGATCATACCATTTGACCTTTTTAAAACATGGGTATAACTTTGCGGTTGTTTCCCCGGTTTCCAAAGCGCAATTTGGTGTCCTGATCAGTACCACCCAGTACTCTATATATACCATCCTTTTCTTGCAGTCAGCAAATTTGACCCAGTCTAACATAAGGTAACTGAATGTTGTTTCTCTTTTATTCCTGCAGGCATATGATGCTACACAACTTGTGAAGTCCTATCCAGATTCTCACTTGGACATCTTGATTGATCAAGGCAAAGATGACCAGTTCCTATCAGCGGGCCAGTTATTGCCCGATAACTTCATCGCTGCCTGCACGGAGCGGAAAATCCCGGTAGTCTTTAGACTGCAGCAGGCAAGTTGCTTCTGCAATCCTTCATTGTTGGGTTGCTGCTTTGTGATTTTTGGGTCTATGGGGCAGGTAGTGAAGAGAGTGTCTCTTAATGGGGCATGCTGTCACTTACCTGTGAGTCTGTCCCTGGCCAAGTGAGGAAAAGGTAAGAAGTGACATTTTTCCTTACCATCATCCCTCAAGGAGTGCAATGTCCGTCAGATTCAGCTGCATTTCACCACTAGGTGGCGTCATGGTTTTAGTTTCAACAAGCTGATCCGTTGACAGTAACTCAAGCTGCCGGTGCTCAGCTGAAGAGGTGGCGTTAATGATTTTTAATAAGTGTCACAGTCACTGGACAAGCAAAGCGACATTTGCTGGATTCCTTATCTGTACTGTGGGTGTTGTGTTACGCATAAAACTTTCGGATTTAGTTTGCATGTGTTTGTGTAAATCAGGAAAGGTGTGGAACCACTTGAAAGACCATTTAAAGACCCGGGTGGAGGGATTGCTCTTTCCTATAGTGCAGTGACCCAGCACAGCACTGTCCTGAGAGCACTGGGGTCTTGGTGAGTGACTGACAGCTTCAAGCCAGATCCAGTGAGGGGCCGAGCCGTGGAGAATGAGGGGTTGTCCTCTCTGATTTATCGTAAGCCCTGCACCAAAAGAGATAGTTAGTGCTGACAAAGTGGAGTAGCTCAGAGGTTTACATGTCATTTTAGTGTGGTGCCGGAGCAGTGATTCAGATGTGGGCTGTGCTCTCCTTATACCTGTTTTTTACCAGTAGGGCAGCGCCAGTGAGGGGAACTGTTCTCTCAAATTGCATCTCGCTCTGCAGCTGACGCTTGCTATTAGTCCGTCTCTAATTTACATGCCCAGACCAGGGCAGGTTGAGGTACATTCTGTTTGTTTAGCTTCCTAGTGTTTATGCTTAACCTGTTAGTTAGGTAGCCTTTCTACAGTTTTTATATGTAATAAATACAGGTATTTTGGGTTTCTTAAAACAGATCAAACCAGGAGAGTCCTTAACTTTCCTAGAAGAGAGCTTAGCATCGTCGCTTTATCATGAACTGTATGTATTTGCTGATTTCTTTGTTGTTCTTCTTTTCTAGGGTTACGATCACAGCTATTTTTTTATTGCCACATTTATTAATGACCACATCAAACACCACGCAAAATACCTCAATGCTTGAACCATTTGGATTGGGAGCGTTGTCTCCACAGTATGAACCAAGGGGTAGAGGTGAACTAAAGGAAAATAATTTGCTGAAGTAGTGTCTGTAAAATAGAGCTCTTCTGATTGTACTGCTAAGAAAAATAAAAGTCCTGCTTAATTTGATGTGTGTGCTTTAGAGTAAGTATTTTGAATGTTCTGGCATGCTTTGGAAGCTCTCAACACCATGAAGGCGCATGCTGCATTCTAGTTCAAATTAGCGGATGAGTTAATTTCAGACTATGAATGTGGGTGCATACTTGGGACCTCAAGACAGTTTCTGGTGCAGCTACACAGAGACTATAAATAACAACAGCGTGCCCCTTCAGCTAATTAAATATCAGGGTTCATTTCATCACTTAATGCTGAAGGAAGTTGTTAGTGGCACAACCAATCAAGCTGCTTAATTAGTATCTGAAGTGTTTGGTGTATTTTTCCTTAGCCTGTCTAAATACATTCCAAGGACAAAGTCTGGTGGAGAATGCAGACAGAAGCTTGCTATGCGGAGTGGTTTACTGTCCTGTGCGTTATTAACATCAAAGAAATGATCTGAAAAGTCTTAAATGAATAATATTTAAAGAAAAGACCTCTTACAAACCACGTGAAGGAAGCAGTCTGTAGGAAAGGAGGTGGTTTTTTTTCCTCCACTTGCCTTTGATTGTTGCTGAGTGTGAAAGGCATATGCTGTGTTTATGGGTTTCTTAGCTGTAACAGGACCAAGAGGAAACTGATAAAGTAATCCCTACCTATAGATGATCTGATATCTCATTGTTGAAAATGAGTGTGCTTATTTTACAGAAGATGGCAGAATGTAGGCCTCTTTAGCTGTAAAATAGTTCCCAGCAGTATAATTCTGCCAGCTGAGTTGTGTGGGGCAGGAGCTCTTTATCTTCTGTTCAAGCAATCGCTTGTAACCTCTGCTTTCCCGTGGTTTGGCTGAACCTGCAGCGTTGCTCAAACCGCAACTCGCTTTTGCCAGAGGAAATATTAGGATAGCTGTAGGAGCAGTTTGCTTTTGTAAGCAACGCTGAACGCTCTCCGGTTTCTCTGGCCCCTGCTAGATTCTAGTTTGCAGGGAGGCTGATGCTGGGAACTTATGTTTCTGGTTGTGGTGCCTGGCTTAAATTAGGTAGTGACTTTTACCTGTTTCTGAAGTAAGCTTAGAAGACTGGGAGGCTACAACTGTGCGCGGTGCATGAGTTCTCTGAAATGCTGAACGCAAGTTTTCCACGCTGTGGATTTACAACAGACACTAACTTCTCTCTTCCAAAGCAGGGCACCGACATAACAATTTTAAGCCGCAAGTGCTAAACACTGATTTTTCTGCTTGCGCAACAGCAAAATTGGCTCAAAGGCTTGTTTAATATGTGGCAGCTTCTTCTAGCTGCTCCTCCCGCCCGACACCTGCTCCGCTGTAGCCAGCAAAGGAATTATGGGGCTGTATCGCATGCTGGAGAGGAGCAGCAGTGTGCTGTGCTTGTACTGCAGCCTTGTGCCCAGTACTACAAACAGAGTAGCAGCGGAGTCGGGGTGTTCAGCTTGGTGCAGGTACTTCTAATGATAAATGTTTCCCTTTGTTACCTGTTATAGCTTGCATTTTTTGCCTAATGCATTCTGCTAACAGTATTGTGATTAGGGGACCGGAGCGTGTTTCTTATGAGGAAAGGCTGAGGGACTTGGGTCTTTTTAGTCTAAAGAAAAGAAGACTGAGGGGGGATCTTATTAATGCTTATAAATACTTGAAGGGAGGGTGCCAGGGGGATGGGAACAGTCTTTTTTCAGTGGTGCCCAGTGATAGGACAAGAGGTAACAGGCACAAACTTGAACATACACGAGGAGGAACTTCTTTACTTTGAGGGTTGTGGAGCACTGGCACAGGCTGCCCAGAGAGGTGGTGGAGTCTCCCACTCTGGAGACATTCCAAACCCACCTGGACGCCGTCCTGTGCAACCTGCTGTAGGTGACCCTGCTCTGGCAGTGGGGTTGGACTAGATGTTTTCACTCCCTAACAGCAGTGTGTGCACCTGCATGTTATATTAGAGGAGATTAAAAAGCAGGTTTAACGCTGTAATTTACTATAAGTGCTTTTAAACCACCTTTTTAAAGCTGCTGGGTTAATGGTAGGAAAGAGCTTGTCCTGCCGGGGAGCGGAAAAGCCCTCTTTCATACTTGATAAATTCGTATGGCATAATTCTACGTTTCCCATTATACTGTGGATAGTTGTGGGGAGCTTTATTTATTCCTATGTTCTTTATTATTTCCTATATCCTTAATTTACAGTCCAGCAGGAGACCAGTTACCGTATCAGCTTCCCCAAACAACTGCCCAGCTACAATTCTGGAGCTGAAAATACCTGTCATATTGTCCGCGTGGCACTCCTCATAATTGACTGCTGTCCCGCATGGTTTGCTTCCTTGATAAAACTGCAACCTGCTGTAGGTGACCCTGCTCTGGCAGGGGGGGTTAGACTAGATCATCTCCAGAGGGCCCTTCCGAGCCTGACCATTCTTTGAAAACGAAGCATTTACATGCACTGCTGCCTTCCTTCCAGTTGCCTCACTTGTGAGCAGGAGCAGATTGTGGCAAGCGTGCAGTGGGCTCTGGTGAGTCCATGAGAACTTGTTTCAGAAGCCAGTAACCTGCAGGCTTTAGAGAAACTGCCCTGAGCTCTTAACAAAGCTGGTGCTTAGAGGGCTGACAAGGAAGGGGCCCTCGAGCTGCTCTTGTCCACAGCCTGCAGGTCCAGCACAGTGACAAGACTTGGGGTGCTTGAATTGGTTGTGCAGATGGCTACAGACACCACATCTGCACCATCTTGATGAGAATTTGTGGGCGGCTGTCACATCTCTGTTGTTGGCAATGCTCTGACCTCAGCTGGACATGGCCCTCAGCTGCCTGCTGTTACCCAGGCTCTGCTCTCGGTGAGGAGCAGCACCAGAGGACTGCTGCCGGACGACTGCTGCCTAAATTATGCTGATTCTAATGCAGCAATCAGTCTGTGCCGGCTTTCTATCCAACAGCCACGAAGGCACTCAGCTTCCTTGGCAAGCAAAATCAGGATCTCCCCAGGAGATTATTGCAGAAAGATCCTCTCCTTCCAAAAATCCACTACCAAAAGTGAACAAATACAGCCATGAAATCACCTGGTTAAGGTAAAGACTCTTCATTAGAGAAATGAGAAAATAGCAGAATCTGTACTTAAATGACTTCAGAAACCTGCATGGGTAAGAGGAGGCTCTATGCTCTGACCTACAAGCAGCAGGGTTATCCCCAGGTCAGGAACTGTTACTGCATTATTGCCTGGATTTACTGGAGTAAAGCAATGATCAGATTTTGTTTGCTAAAGCGAAAGCGTGCGATTTCAGAAGGAGGGCAGGGAGGTAAAAAAAGCCACACCGCGTGCAGAGAAATGGGAAGCAGTAAAAAGAATGACTCGTTGGGTGACGCGCACAGGAGCAAAGGGAATGTGGAGCCACCCTCTGGTTAATCCCACCCTGGGTGGAGAGGGCAGTTGCTTCAACTCGATTCACTCCACGACTGGCAGATCTTAAACTACAGGAGCAGCAAAGCTGCAGGAAGCTCATTTGCAGGAACCATCACCAAACGGACAACTCGACAGTTACCGGCCACATCCCATCCCTAGTTTAGCCGCAAAATTCCTGTATTTACATCCCATCATCATCTTCTCTGTCCCCAAACCCACATCCATCATTCCCAGTGTCAGGCTCACCGAACACCACCTCTCTTACAGGAAACTGTCAGTCACAGTGGTAGTCATTAAAGGGTTTCTACAAATAATATAGTTTAATTATAACTACAGTAAAGATTTTCTATGTACATTATGTTCACTGCTTAGGGTATTAGAGCTTTGCCATGCATGTTTTATTGCACATATAAATAGTATACAAAGATTCATGAAGGTTCTCTTTTTAGCCATACAGGTTAAGACTGCATAAAAAAAGCTGTATTACAAAATATTTAGAGCTATTTATTTACAGCCAACTCCAAGCAAATACTGAAAGACACTATCAGGAGAAAAACAAAATTTTAATTATGAAAAACCAAGATTTGTCAAAATAATAATTACAAAGCTTCATGTTGCCATATATACATTGTACAAAAATACTCAGGAAACCTGCATTTTATCCCTCAAGATGCAGAAATCAATATTCCTATTTTTATACTCGATCTTTGAATGCTTTTAAAATTTGATAAACTCTGACTTGAAAACTTACTTTCTTTACATCGCTCGTGCTTTTTGACAAAACAGATATTTGTGCAGCTCTGTAAAATATTAAAATACATTTTAATTTAGTGTTAAAGTGCACAGTACATTTTATAGGAAACAATATGCTAGCTGCCAATCAAAATTACAATTTAAGTCAATGTTCCCTCTATAAAATAAACGCTTTTGCTTTGGTTGAAGTAACTGGATGTTCCACACATACTCTATCTCTCATTGTCCGCGAGCCCACTTTCCTTCTCATAACACGTTGCTGTCGATACATACCAGCACATTGGCAATTCGTGGTATTAAAATGCGTAGTCTGCATTCAAATACTGTATTAACCCATTAAAAACCCGCTGTTGGCATACTGGTGGTTTTAAATGCAGCGTCTGTGTGAACGTGCGTGGAACTTTGCTATGTATCTACGCAGTGACGAATATGCACCATTCTTCCCAAAAGTCTTTATACGATCTCTCCCCCTTCTCTTGCTGAAATTCGTAGTCCTCCCACCACACCTTTGCCTCTTTTTTGCTGTTCTGCATTTCCAAGTGCCTGCTTGTGTGCCCCAACAGCGAGCCTTTGCACCACATGCAGCTTTCCTGTCCTGCTTGCCCAAGTTCCACCACTAAGCTTCTCATGTGAAAGAAAAAAAAACATAATGGATGTTCCAGGTATTGTAAGAATCGCTGTGCTGGAACTTTTTTTTTTTTTTTTTGGATGTAAAACGTGATGTTTTAATAATAAATTACGCTTTTAAAAATCTCTCCAAAAAAATTTAAAAGTAGTGATAAGAAAACTTTTATTTCCTATTGCTGACGTGGGATTAGAGGTCTGACCCTGCAAACGCTCACTACAGAACATTGTGCTTAATTCTGTGGGGAAATGATAGAATGGTTTAGGTTGGAAGGGACCTCAAAGATCATCGAGTTCCAACCCCCCTGCCATGGGCAGGGACACCTCCCACCACACCAGGTGGACGTATGATGGCGACTGTAAGAAGCATTGTACCCCGCAGGTTGTATATGGAAAATCAGGTCTTTGAGACTGCCTTTGGCAATTTTAATAATTTTATCTCCTCTCGAAGGAATCATTGAAGAAAACAATTAACATTTTTTGGCTACCTGGTAAGTCTGCTCGTTAACGCGCTTGTGCTATTTTTTTTATTATTTGTTCTGTAGTGCTGTAGTCTTTCAAAGAAATCAAGTTGCAGTGCAAAATTATATTTCAAGACACATGATCCTAATGCACATCATTCATTTTGTTGTGGCAAAAGTTAAATGTCTTGTGCATAGTAAAATAAGCAATCAAAAATATTTGTTCACATTTATTTTTCAAGTTTACACCTTTCCTTTTTTTTTTTTTTTTAAACATCTATATACAAATAAGATGGGTGTGCTCTCAGTTTCAGCCAATTTAGTCTGTTGGGGGGGAGAAAAGTGCTACTGGAATGTTGGAAACTCAATGGAATGCAGACAAATTTTTACCAATGTTCCACAAATTCAAGAAATAAAGAATGCCATTCCAGCTAGCTGTTCTTTTAATAAAAGCACCTATTTTGTTTGCTTTTTATCTTACATGTTAGAAAATACAATTTATGGAGATCTAGACCTACTGCACACCGAGTAGAATAAAAAATAACTAAATATTTATATTAAAATAAAGTGTTTAACCACAAAAAAGCAGTAATAAAATACGGTTTCCTAATTTACATTTTGCATCCAAAGGATGAATAACAACTTACTAATAAATAATATTTATATAAATATTTTATGTCTGGATATTTTTAAAAGGCAATAGCCTGAAGCAACTGCAGAAAAACCTTATGTGGCAGCAGTCGGATTTACTCTCCCTCCCCCCACCCCCCAAGTGATTACGACGATTCTTAGTTTAATAAAATGAAGGTATCTTGCTGCAAGACAGCTGTGTACTCCACGCATTTTTAAGTGGCAGAGAGGTGGCTGTTTTAGTAAGTACTGTACAAAGTGAGCTATAAAAGCAGTGAAGCGCCAATTTGCTCTAGAAAATGTTTCTCTTTAGTTTCTGCTTTGTAGTTCGACGCACATGTACAGTCGGAAAGACGATTTTAAAACCAGAAGTATAAGAATACTCTTGGAGCACTGTTTTTTGGGGTTTTTTTTCAAAGCAGTTTGAAAAGACGGGCAGTATTTTGATTCCTTGATGGCACAGTGGAGCTGGTAACAGCAGAGAGAGTAGTTTCATGTGAATAAAGCTTGTTTCACTGTGGTTACATCTAGCAATGCTTGAACTGTTATGCTCACTTTTACCAAGCCCTTTTCTTCTAGGATGTGATGTGGTAGGCAGAGCTTCTCCTAGAAAAAGACAAACAAAGGAGCAAAGATTAGGATATTCAATACTCACTGCAAAACTTTGCTTTACACGAACACAGTTGGAACACAAAGCCCAACAAGAAGGAACCGTTTCCTAGTTTTAATTAAAAAGACCTTCCTGCGATTTTGACAGAAAGTCTCTGATTTTGCTCTCGTTATACCTATGAATTAGTGAGAGATCTGTTAATATTCGGGGCCTCAGAAACCAACCTGTTCTGTGGTCCTTAGAGTATGTCAACATCTCAACTAAGAGTGAGGGCCAGCAAGCACGCACTGAACTTTCACCTACAAAGTGAGATAATGTGGCATTTACCCCTTATTACATATGAGACATATGAGTGAGTTTTGGGACAGAAGGCTGGTTTTAGCAGTCAAAAAAATTTCTACCCCAGAGCTGGAGACAGGTAGGGGCTTGGTCTCAGGATACGCACCTTGAAAGCCACACATGAGCATTCACAGAAAAGCGTGTATAATTTTGTGCATTCAATGGGTGCAGCTGAGTAATTAGCAGCTTTTTCTTGAAATATCCAGGAATCAACTTTATTCACCATAAGGACACAGCAGTCATGGCCAGGATGAAACCACAGAGGCTGCTACACCAGAAGTCACTCAAACAGCAAATCCTGTAGCTACCAGGGGGAACAAGGAACCCTCCAGTGAATAATTACAGCCTTGCTTAGAGAGGTAGCCTTGTGTCATGATTGGCTGTCTCTCTTTAAAAATAAGTTTTTCTTAATGTAACTGGGTATTCCTGTTAATGAAATCCAGGAAATTACGAAATCAGGCAGCAGGTTTATAATAAGTAAATGGAAAGGCCAGACTACATCACATAAACCATAATTACAACTGTGAGACTCGTTGCCACAACATGGAAGCCAAAAGTGTAAGTGGGATGACAAAAAACATACGGATAGAAAAAACCCCAAACAATGCTATTAAACACAAACATGTGGATACAGTATCTGGCTCACAAGGTCCTTAAACTGTGCATGTCAGACTGCTTAAAGTTTGACAAGGCTTAGATCTATGTGATCTAACCTTCAGTTCTTTCTCTAAGCATCCGTACATGACCATCCGCAGACACAGGATACTGATTATTTTTTTTTTTTTAGAAAGAGAAGGTTGTTTTGATATTCTCAGTACTGAACCTTTTAGCTGTTCAATAAACTTCTAGCTTCTAAAACTACTCATGCATTTGAGATTATATTTTAATCAATTGCCTGTCTTCTACTGAATATTCTTCTTGCTTCTGTAATGTCAACTAAAGGTCTCTTATTTTAACTTCACGCGATCCCTGGTCCTTTGTCACATTTCCTCATATTCACACTGATTATATCTCCAGTTCAAACATCACTAATCTCTTCAACCTCTCTTCTCATGCTACATCTTGTTCAGCTCTAGTCTCTTCCCTGACCCCTATGAACCCTTAAAACTAAACATAATATTCAGGATGACAAAACTCGATCTGGTACATACAAGAACAATTAACGCAGTTTCTATCATGTTATGCACCTATCTTTAATTGCTTTCATCTGCTTCCACAGTTGTCCAGTCTTTGCTCAGGAAATCTCCTCCAGTGGGCCACAGCTCCAGCAGAATACTACCCATATTAAACAGCTGCTCTGCTTCTGCTGATATTTATGACTTTGTTTTGTCAATGAGTATTTCCTTTATGCGCAACCAAGAGTTAGCTCGCTTACTTTTTTTGTGAAGTTCCTCACACCCCACTCCAGCCTCAGTGAGAGAAAAACCTGCAAAACTTACCTACTAACTACTGAACCTAAAAAGTGAGAGCCAAACTTCATTCACAATTATGGATCTGATAATTGTAATTTATCTATATTTTATGTTTACATGTTTATATTTACTATTTAAGCTGTTTTAATATTTATTATTTTATGTTGAAAAGATTTTTTTAAACTTCATTTGTAATTTTTTTTTTTTTTTTAAGGCTCTTTGTTATAGCTCGGAACGCCAAACAAGTACTGCAGGTTCCTTCAGCACACACAGACCCAAGAACCAATTTGAGACAAATAATTTTCAAGGACAATACGCATCTCTCTCCACATGGAAGATGCTGCAATGTTCTGGCAATCTGTTAACGCTGGGTTTCCACTTCCATAGAGTTTGTGGATTCTGATTCACAGTGACCAAACAGCTGCGGCAACTGCCTCCCATTCCTGCCCGTACTGCGCCCCTCTCTGCTGGGGCTATTTGCCCAGTCAGCACAAAGGAATATCCCCCATCTTGCAGCCATTCCAGTTCACCACCCAGATTTCCATTCCAAACCCACCCTAAATTGGTCATTTAAATTACGACACTGGTTCTGCCGTTCATTCTTGTCTGTTCTTCTGACTGAGATACTGACCTGGAAGCTGTCAGAGATGGTTCTCCCCAACTTCTATTCCTCAAATATAGAAATATATTTTAGGATGCAAACTGCTAAACTGATACCTGATTAGCAGTGGAGTAGCTACAGAAGAATGTAGAGATAGTGATAGCAAATAAAAGGAAAAAAACCCACCACCTAACCCATTTCTACTTCAAATGTATGATTTTTACAAAAAATATTTTGCCAATCTAATGTCTTGGGACACGGTTCATATAAAAATCTACAGTACTCCGATTCCAATAATTTTTTTTTTAAAAATAGTTTTCATCTTATTTATTGAGAATGCAAATCAGACATCCGAAGTAAAATGTTATTCGCTCCACTCTCTTCTACTCCTTTCCAGTGCCCTCGCACAGTAGGCTCTCGTTTCACAGATCTGGGGCACACAACATGCCAATATTTCATTAGTCTTCCCTGCTAGACAAAAGGCATTAATTAATGATGCTTGCTGAATCAAATATCTGAAAACTAAGTGAGTAATGTTACAATGCTGAAGGGTAGGGATTGAATTCAAAAACCCAGCCTCAAAAATACCTGCCTTGCTAGATATTTATGTTCGAGAATATTCTAAATTTTTCTATTGAAGGCAAATTTGCTGAAAAAGCCACAGCTAAGGACTTTTCCTTTAGGAAAAACTGAAATTCTAAATTTACCATTTTTGTGGCACCTTACAGCACTCAGAACTATTCTGTCGTGCTTTCTTGCTAGGAATTTTGCAATTGTTTGTAAGCACATTTTCACTAAAAGCATACAAGAGTGCATGCCCCATTTCATATCAAAACCCCATCCAATATAATTTTTCTCCTTTTAAAGAGACTGCATTATCTAGTTATTTCAAGTACAGTATAGTAATCCAGTTTGTATAAAACAACCTCTCTGTTCCCCCGCTGTATTTGCAAGATGCATACTCAAGTAAGGAAAGCTATTTAAGGACGTCTATAAAAAACAGGACTGTACAACTGTGTTCTAGGAGTGAGAAGTTTCACAGCATGGTACTGTTTTTCATATTATACATCCTTCTTCATTAGGTCTTGAAACATATACAATTGACAGCCTTCTCTTATTAAGCAGAAGGTGGAACTTGGTTAATATTCTATAATTCTGCAGTTAAACATGGGGCTATGATGAACCTTCCAAAACTGACAATGAGACCTACGCCATCTTCTAAAAATGACAAACTTCATCTTAACGTGTCACGAATCAATTCTCTTATCTAAGCCCTAATCACTATCTTTGAAGCTTTGGAAATGGCTTTCATCAACTCTGCCTCACATACTTTTCAAATCACAGCTTTAGAGTAGTATATTTAACTCTTCCCAGAATAAGAAAAATCAAATCCCGCCAAGGATGGAATCCAGAGCACACTGATAATCAGCTCCGCTTCCGACAAAGCAGCAGTTACCTTGGGCCAAGATCCCAGGTGTCTCAGTCCTTGCGCTCAGCCGCTGTCCCTGCAGCACAGTCTGCACTTCCCATGCTCTGCCTCACTCTAACCCCCTACAACCGCTATCTGGCAACCACTGAGAGTAGAGCTGAGAAGCTGCAAACCATTAAGATTTCAAAACTTTTCTTAAATCCTGGCATTTTGAGACAATATGCCTGACCAACCACGAGAATAACTCACCCGTGACTCCGAGGAGACTCAACCTCACCCACTTCTCCCCACCTTTGATAAGATTTCTATCCCTTTTACATTCGCATCAAACCTGTAACATGTTAATATAGCAGTATGAATCGCCTCTTTAAAAATACCCCTGTTGAAACCATCACTGAACAAAACCCAGACAGACAGAAGAACTGGCTATTAATTCTGAAGACCAGTCTAAAAATCGTTACAAACAATTGCGGAGGGAAGGGCTGCCACTCCGCTCTTAGCATGAATATCTCCCATCTTACCTACCACAAAAAGGAAGTTCTAAACTTTTAATGTAATTTTTCTCCTTAAGAGCACAGAGGAACTTGATTACTTGTTGCAAGCAAACCACTTCCTACAGACACGTAGCCATTTTGAACGGATAAAGATGTTGCCAAACTCATCACGAAGCAAAAGAACAAACTCCTTTTGACGGGGAGGCGGGGGGGGGAAGAAAAAGCACAAAGAGGAGGCAGCAGCCAGGAGGCTGAGTCACAAAGCAACACAAAGAGACAGTACAACAGGTGTACCCACAAACGTACACGTGTGCATGCGCTTGCCAGAGTTTCTAATCCTAGAACAAAACGCCCGATTTAGCTGGTGTAAAAGAAAACAAGAATACGCAAGGACACTAATCCCACAAGGATACGTGACACGCTACACATACACTTCTATTTTCTTTGACATCAGATGCTGCCAAAGTCAAGATAACTGTTTGAGCTGGTTTATGCTAGGGCAAACAGCCTGGCAGTTCAGACACAGAAATTCTTTACCAAAAAGTAAGTGTTGCCATTATGTCATCTGGGCAAGTAGCGAAACGGCCACATCATAACATCGGGAGCCAGCTACATTTGTTAGGCAAAATACAGAGAAATGGAACCCCACAATTTGGCAAGAGCCTTTCTCTTTCTTCCTTGTATTTGCAGAATATGAGATTTCAGATCTACAGGGGGAAAAATATTAAGGAAACAATGTAATACTGGAAGGTGTAGTTTCCCAAAGTACAATTTTTTTAAAAAAATAAGTCCATGTAATGCCCATCATTTAATTTTTGGAGCCAACTACTCCGAAATGGAAAGTTGCTAAAAGAAACATCAGGGCCTCGCATTACAGCAAACTTTTGTCAAATATATAAAACCTTGACATTTTCTTAGGTCAGGGCCAAGTATTCTGTCTAACAAGCTGAAAAAAACTATAGCAAACATTTACTTTTTTATATAGTGAAGGCAATTTGAAATTACTTTTTATATATATTTTCCTTATCCACTATTACCAATCATGTCTGTGTGTGTCCAAATGCCCTGAAGTTGTCATTTGAAGTACAAAAGAAAAGAGCAGAAGATCAAAAAGCACAGTAATTCAGGCTATAGGTATATTTCATAGTTTTTTTTCTTTTAATTTACAAAGGAAAGATTAGTATGTTTTGTGAAGTATACACTTACGATCAGATTCGACAAAGCAAAAAAAAAAAAAACCCAACCACTTCAGTACCTCAATATCGCAGCTGCAATTCAGTATTTGGAGTTAGAGCCAGTTAGATAGCTAAATATGTGAATCTTTTGATTATGCAATAAACTGCAAATATTTACAAAACTGTATTTGCAGATGGTGGGCTTTGGAGCCCTTTACAGATTCTGGCCTTGAGCCATAAAATTTTAAAAGTAGACCATCACTTCACCAAAACGCCTCCCAGTTTCATTCTAATGTGCTATAGAAAACAGTGACCTGAAACTGGAGGGAACAAACAACTTAATGAAGACAGACACACATTGAACAGTAAGAGAAAATATATACTTACACTTGAAATATCAATTATACCATCACCTTATGCATTAAATTCTGAGAGATAAAGTGAAGGAACGAGAGTGTTTTGTATCGAAGTAGAATGGATTATTGCCTTACAGTATTTTTTTACTGGTCTTTCCACATAATGCGGCTAGAAATGAAGGAAACGGCAATGATCCACAAAACCTGCTCTACCATTTTTTCTACACCTGCACATACAACTGCTTTCATTTTTTTTGTAACAGGAATAAACCACCAAGAATACTTCTTTTTGTGAAAAACAATTACGTGGCAACAATTTGGAAAATTATTGATGTCTATGGAGTAGAAAACTGGACTGAATATTGGCTCAGGTCAAACTCAATCCTCATTCCCAGTAAGTGCAGCCTTTCCGAAAACTTACTAGGAACCCAATGGGATCCATATACAGCTTTCAGTTGAAAAGTTTGTTAATATACATTTGAAGAAAGAGGCATTTGAAGGACTACGATGCTGCATTACTCTGCACTTGAAAATATTTATGTTTTCTGGCTCAAGGAAAAAGCAAGCTAAATCCTCACATCAAAAATGCCCCTGTAATTCAGTGCAAACACATTTTACCTGCATGCATATTAAATTAATTCGTTGCAGTTTGTATTTATTACTTTACTGCAGTAGGGACAACAGGACATCCACAATACAGATTGGAGCAGACCAATTGATGAAGAAATCACAGTTTGAAATGACCGTTGCAATGGGAAAAAAAAAAAATGAATGGGGAAACAAATGGTGGAGCAAATATAATTCACGTTATCAATGAATATGTGGGTGAACTACAGCACACATTTGTTTCTAAACCCAAGGTCATCAATTTATTCACGTGACTGGCTGTGAGCAGGAAGTACCAATTGTAGATAACTGAACATCTACATATTGGGATCTCCTCACAGGTGAAGAACCACCAGTGAGCTGAACTGCTGGTTTCCCAAGTACTAAAGCAGCACAGAACCAGGACTCTGAATTTAGCAAAGAGCTCATTACAGTAGATTAATGAGCCACATATAGTTTCTACCTCCCCGTTTAGTGGGAGAATTACTGGCTTCAGGGATGGGCAGACAGGTATTTTTCATGTTTGCATTATGTTTGAAATATATTTTGAGAAACATTACTATATTCACACTTAGAGAAATGGAAGGGTATATTTTATTATTCTTTTCCCTATAAAATTTATGTCTATCTGGAAGTGTTATCAATAAAAACCTGAAAAAATACAAAGCCGGATAAGCTTCATGGATGGTAGTAAGGCTGTGCTTGTCACGAAGCAAGTCTGTTTGTCTTTCACAGTCTGGTTCAAGATGGCTTCAACTCCCTAACTACAAGAAAGTGCCTGCAATGTTCCATTTTAATTACGGTATATTGTCATAGTTAAAAACAGTGAGAAAATGTACTCTAATTAACTAAAAGACAACTCTGTTTGCATGGTAAGCATATGTAAAGTTAAAACTTTGGACAAGTCATTATGACCGGGATATGTTCAGTTGATCGATGTTGGCACAACAGTAGTTCAATTTCTAACTCAGTGTCTAGTCTGATAAAACATTTAAAAACACTGAAGACATGAACTTCCATTTCTGCACATCGGAAATGCAAAACAAACCGATCTACTAGTTCTCTTGCCTCCCTCCCAAAGCTACTGATGGATAATCAGACAAAATATTAGACAAGGAGACAGATGTGTACTATAGGATGGTAGCAGCAACTTTCACCATCTGATTTTCTAATTTCAAAAAATGTTAAAATATACTCATACATGTAAATTGGTACTATATAAGGAGTGCACAACACAAAGCATTGACAGGAAACCTGTTTACCACTTACAGGAGCAGGAATAAAATCCCAGCCCTAGAGAAGACATCGCTTTTGTCTCAAATACCAACACTGGATTATAAAGAATCATACAATTCATAGATTCTGAAGTGATTCAAGCTTTATGTCACCTTCTCAACTTCACTACAAAAGCAACATAGTTAAAACAAGACAACCAAAATCAAGACAGAGATCTACTGAAAGCAGAAGCTTAAATATTGGGTTCCAACTCTGAGTAAGCAAGTGTCCAGTGTTGGAATCACTATAAACTAGGCACGCAGTTAAGAGACAGGCCTGTGCACGATGAGGGCACAAGTCTATAGCTATGCACCCAAATAATTCGTACATTTTTCTCAAGTGTAAAGAATCTAGAGAAGCCCTCAGTAAACTCATTCCTGGTCACAGAAGACACTCTTTACAATAGAGTTGTTATATGTATGCAATGGAAGCTGTTAGACACTAAACCCTTTAAAAAAAAACTTACATTTATCCATCATCTGAAAACAATTTTTCCATCCTTAAATACATATCTAATTATACCTTTCATCCCTTTTATATATGTACGTACGTATTTAAGCCATGGAATTCAGGAATAGAACTGCATTTAGAAGTTTTTTACTAAAATTTTGCAAGTATCTGTGAAATGAAGGTATTTATAGCATAGCACTAAATCATAACCATATGGTCAAAATAATCAGTAATGTACAGGTTTTTATGCTAGTTATCCTCTAAAAGTCTATACGTAATTTTTGCATATACTAGGCAGTGAGAAATTAATTTCAGAGCCTCAAAACCGGGGTCCTTCGGTTAGCTAGCCTGAGACTGAATTACAAATTGAGTCAACAGCATCTAGGCCAATACTGCAATGTCAGTATAAGTTTATAGTGGAGGTTTTATATTTTCCAATCAATTTTCCTTTGTATTTTTCATGTTGATAAGGATCAAACAAAAAAAAAAAATTCTCTTCTTCATGCTTTATAATATATAAACAGAACACAGAACCGGAAGGGAAATGGAGGTCATCAGTCCGGCACTCTAAGGATAGGCAGAGTTCAAACATACCAAAACACCTCCCGGCTACTGTTTGGTGACCTATTCTGTAAAACCCGGTACGATGGAAAATCTAGAGTCTTCCTAGAGGATCTGTTTTCCTAGCTACATTGTTTTTGTTACAGTTACACAAACAAACAAACATGACCTGCATTTGCACAGGTGATGAAACAGAGACAAGATAGTGACGTGACTTGCTTGACGTCACACGTAAGAATGGCAGATACAGGAATCTAACAGCTTATTCTTAAGACTATCTTATTGTATCACACTGTACTCCATGGCCTTCATCCTCAAACATTCTAAAGTCCTTGGCATATTATGGGTTGCTCGTACCCACTACTAATTTACAATCATCTTTAGGGTGTAATATAGCAAGCGTTTAAGAGCAGTTCAGCGCTGCTTTGCGTGACAGAAGAGAAAGACTATTCTACAGAATCTGGAGGAAAACAACATATAAGTAGGAAAACGTAACTATTCCAGTATGGAATTTAATCAGAACAGTAGAGACGACCAACAATCGTTAAAGTTACAGTATTCTTCTTGATCTAAAGGATTAAAAAAACAACCACGGTAATTTGAAAGATAGTTCTCTTAAGTGCTCTTAACACAATGTATGTTGAGATAATTGGCACCAACTCAGAAAATAGTATGATCTGTTGAAGTGCCACCTCAGTTGCTTCAGTATCTGCAGCAGCGTTCTTGGATTTTCACAAAAAGTAACAGGCTCAGTTCTGTTTAGCTTGTGATACACATCCAGCCTACACCCAAAAGTGGGATAAGAGTAGCTTCACCGCTTTAACACATTTAGTGTGTAGTGTAGGCAACATAAAAGAAAGCAAACTATAAATAAAGAGGTACATAAATTCTTACACTAGAGCTGGAGGGGGGAGAAGAGATGGGACTTGTCTTCAAGATGCTACTCCCCCTCTCCCCTATTGCAAGAGATTAATAAAGATATTACAAGGAAGGGAAGCGAGGGAAAGGGTGAAGTTTGTAAGACAAAGGAAGGAAATAAGTACCTGTAATTTGTCAGAGACAAAGCAGAAAGTTTGTGTGCACATGCGAACAGGTTATGCTGTTAGCACATTCCAGTGATAAGTTATATACATCAAGACTATAAAAAGTATGTGGAAAAGACAAAAGCCTATTAGATCCCAGGAGCGAAAGGTAGAAGTTGATTGTGGGGTTTTCTCCCCGAGGGCGAGCAGAGTGTCAACAGTCTTTCGAATGTGACGAATATCCGACTGCAGGATGTCATACGGAGAGCAGAGGTCAGCCTATCCCGAAGGGCAGCCATTAGAACAGAAAAAAACAGTGCATAAAATTAAAAATACAAAAATAGAAATATATTGATAAATAAATTATCACAATATTCTAGCATAAACATGTAGGAATAGTTTCTTCCTAGTACTGCCTTCGTCACTAGACACCCCAGCTTTATTTCCTCTAAATACTGAAGCTATCGTATAATAACAGCATATTAAGATAGAAGAGTTCAGGCCTTCAAATCCTTTCAAAATTATGCCCAGATTCACGAGGGTGAGGAGGTGCACTGATCCACTTATTCCAATGAGATCCACACACCTTTGTCCACCTGGGCCTTATTCAAAAGCTTAAATGGAACCGGCTGTAAAATCTTCCTTATACAATAGCAAACAGTGGGTTAGAAAGCTGTTAAAAGCACAAGCAGCAGCAATATGAAGTCTCAAGAAAAAGTGCTTAAAGAAATTGTTATAAGTATGCAAAATTCTCTGGTATAATAGATAATAAATAACCTAAAACTTGGTATTCAAATATCATCTTAAATGATACCCTGGGACTGAAACTTAAAAAGTCAATGTAGCACTAAATATACTTAATTTTAATAAAGTATCTAAACTGAAGAATTTGACACTAAATTCCTTAGGTAGCATTTTAAACATTATTAGCAGGTTAGATTCCCATACTTTTTCTGGAAAGTATCGGTGACTTCATGTAGCAATTTACTCTAGACTAGCTATAAAAAATGATAGGTAATAATAATATCAATACGCAGACACAATACTTCACATTAAAATCAAACCAAGCAACAACTAGTACTTTCAAAACGCAAACTCAGATATACCGTTTCACACTGCAAATAAGGCCTTACTATCAACAAAAATGGTGAATATTTACAGAATAAAATCATACGAAGTAGGAAAGAGATCCCCAGTTTCAGAGGAACGCTGTGTTTCTTTAGTAGCTTTTCAGTTTCACTTGCTTAATGAACTGACAGAGCACCCAACAAATGAAGACATGGAAGTTCAGATGTCTGTTTTCTCTGGTAATGCAAAGTTTCAAGGTCTAGTTGGCAATAAATTAAACTTTAAAATATTTAAAAGGCCCTTTTACCCTGAAAAGTGACACGTGAAACTGGAAGAAAGAACTGTCATTCATACAGAAAGAAAAAAGCAATACTTTTTTTTTCTTTTTCTTTTTTGCTTGCCATGCCTGGTTCTATCCTTAACAGGAATTAAAAGCTGCAAAATTCTAATTTTGTTACTTAGGCCAGCAGATACACAGAGGGAGGAAAAACACCCTGCCAAGCAACAACACTGCCATTTTTACAGTCATTTTTCAGATTTTTTTGAAGTCAAAATTCTAGTGTGCTAATAAACTTCAATGCAATCACATTTGGCTTTTTCTAAAGAATGAAAAGTCACAGACAGAACAAAACATGCTGATCTTGTTTAAAAATGGGATAAGACTAGTACTGCATTCAAGAACATCTACATCCACAAGCTGCTTACCAGAGAACCTAATTTTAGGGCAAACAAACTACTCACAGCTATCAACTATGTAATATATTGCACTTTCACCAAAGGCACCAATAAACTCAGAAAATGCTGGATTGATTTTAAAATAACATACAAGGCTTGATTCCTACTTATTGAAATTATATCCCCAAAATAAATATTCAAGATACATTGAACTTAAATTTATATAAAAAATTGATAGAACTTTAAAATAAGGACTTTTTTTTTGTCTAAAAAAACAACCTTCAACAATCCCTACTGCAGCCAAATAGAGAAGGAAGCAATATCAGAGTTTGAGAGTGAGAGCTACTAATAGGTTGAATTTTTACAGAGACTGAAGAACTTGCTAACCAGAGATTAGGATACTGAGCAGTAGGCAGGAGAAGCCAAAGCGTACAAAAACAGCCAACACATGCATAAGGAACTTCCTACGGGAACTGCCATGCTGTGCTTTAGTGAAATTCAGTGAAACCTGGGAAAACCTGAGAAATGTCTGATCAGTTCTGCTTATTTTTGTGTGTTCTGTGACAATAAATAATTTGGTGTTGCATTCACACCTTAAGTAAAATGTTTATATTGTATGTATTTTAAAGTTCAGCATTGTAACTCTAGATAAAAAAAAAAAATATATAGCTTTTCAGTAATGGTGAATGTATTTCCACTTAAGTTACCAGAATTCTACAGAAGTTGTGAAATGAAAATACCAAACGAAAAAATGACATCATGAAATAGTGAAAAAGTATATAACTCTCACCAAAAGTCTCAAAGACCACCCACCCACCCATCCATCACAAGCACTGCCCTTCTCAGTTAGGAGACTGAAATTATTACTAGCAAGAACTAAAAAGATATATATATTTAAGCATTACATTTATGGACTGACTTGTTACGTCTATGACACTACATGATTAAATCATACAGTGCCAAAATCATGCACGCAGAATAAACACGGTAAGACAGAAGTGGAACAACAAAAGCATAACCAGCTGTTTGTGTGCACAAACCACCCTCATTCTACGTGCTCCTGCAGTGACTGTGAGAACAGACAGCATTTCACAACCAACCTCCTCAAATTTTGACCCTGGCAAAAAAAAGTCAAGAGTAAGTTTGCAGAAGTGCATTAAAGAACGAAGTCTGTAGTGCATATGCACTATGCTCAAAACACAAATGAAAGGAAGCTCAGAATTATGCTTTCAGTACTCTAATGGACAGTGTACTGAACCACTTAACTCCATACTGGAGGCCAAATAGTGTACATTGCCGAGCACAGAACAAAACGGAGGAGAAAGGAATCATACCTGATAAAACTTACTGCAACTTCATGGATGTCTCATGATGAAACTACGGAGAAGTAACTGATTACGTGAACTGATCAGAAAACAAGTGTAAGTGGCAATGAAAATACACCTTGCATTAAACTGAGAAACTTGATTACCAGTTGAACAACTAATAGGTGGACAGGAGATAACACGCTTGACATTCTCTGCTTGGTTGCTTCTTTTACTTCGTTCTGCCAGGTTTAGCACACAAAAGCCTCCTGTTTTTTTTTCTGTTCGTTCTACTTAATTAGCAATTCCTACACTAACACAAACCATATTGATTTTTAGAATCGTTCTGGCTGATTTTGCCACATAGTGAAATTAGTTTTGCGAGGAGGTGGCAAGATGTAGTAATAGCTCCCGTTTGCAGGACTCGAAAGTCACAGGAAGGGGCACAACTAAGCCTTTTCTAATCTGAATCTTCAAATGATGATTCCAGATCAAAAAAGCCATTTCTTACCATCACTCCTTTTTGTTCAGTATGTGTACACCAAGAAGCTAACTGAAAATTTGAGAGACATGCCAGAAGTCTCTCGTTCCCACCTGAGAAATAAGTTGTCCCACTAAACCCTGCTGCACCACTACTGACATGCTGGAACACAGAAGCTCCATAAACCTGCTGTAAAAACCACCTGTGAAAGATTTCATTTTATCACTACCTTTTATCAACAGAAATTACCGTTCTAGTATTAATCATGATAGCTTATGTCTGTGGGGAAAGTATTTCTTTCTTTTTTTTAAAAATAACTCTAATTTCTCTGACCCGAGGAGGCCCCATAAAGGGCCAAAAGATGCTCAAGTGTCTAAACTGTTGAGATGTTATATCAGTGTAAGTTGCAGATCATAAAAACTAATTTGTGTCTTTGTGAAAAGACAAATTCTGCATTTTAGCTCACAAACATTGAAAATACTTTGTTGAACTTCTTTTTTGACAAAATGCTTAGAGGGTCCTACTTCTGATATGCCAGATTTGTTCATAATTGAGAACTAGAAGAAATGAAGACCAAAACTTGTGCCTTTCACATAACACATTGCATTTGTTTTGCTTTGTTTTGGTCTAAATCTCACTTATGATTAAGTATCATTCAGCCCACCACAAATCAGTTATTGTTTTTCCTTTTGACAGGAATATCTGTTAACATTACTGAAAGTGCATAAAAAAAAATGCTCTATAATATGAATTACCAAGCATAACAACTACCAAGAATGAAAGCTAAAGCTTAAGTTATTGATTTGCCAGTTAAAATGGGAAAGTCTACTTTGCTACTAGTATGAATACTAGTTCTCATGTGGTAACTGACAAGTTGAAGAAATGTATATGAATATTTTTGTTACTGGTTTCATGGAAGAGCAGTTGAAACCAAAATAATTCCATAACTTTACACACATACTCATGTGATAATAAATCAGGCTCTCTGATCATTTTTAATACCTCTGGGATGAGGTGCCACTAAGAAGAATAAAACTGCATTAGAACTGGTGCGTTTGACACTTTGGAGGTCACACTTAAAGACAAAGAAAAATAAAAGATAAAGGGTTTTTTTTTTTTATTTAAACCCAGAAAAGTGTGAAAGGGTGGGTGTGATATAGGTGGATAAGCATTATAGGCGCTGTCAACTAGTGGCTTCATATGACATTAACAACGTACTCCAGTGAATGGCACCATTGAAGTACTGCATGTCATTCTGAAAACTGCAGTAGGACAGATAACCTTACTTATCACACATCTACTGCAACTTGCTTATTCAATCTGTATCAGCCAAAAATTAGGAGTGTTTGTCATTCTATAACTATTACAGAGGAGACTAGGCAGTTTGAGAGTTTTTAGTTAACAGTGCAAAATAAAGTCTTCTTTTGTAATTTTCTAGGTGACAAAGATTTTACCTTTTCTGTCATACATCTCCTGAGGGGCACAGCAAAGACATTTTCTGAATCTTCAGGCTTTCAGATGCTTACCTGCCAACAACCCTTTCTCATAGCAACCAAAAATTTTGTCTAAAAAATTTATCATTTACAAAGATCTCTGATACCCTGGAATAATAATAAAAAAAAAAAGGCTCTACAGGAAAAGTTAGTGGCAAAACTGGACACAAGGTGCTTATCCAACAATCATCATGCTTTTGGTAGCCTTTGAGTGCAGTTAATAGCCTTGCTGTTTAGTTTCTTATTTAAGGGTCAGAACCATACGCTTAAAACATTCCTTTTGCTTATGATCCAACACAACCCTTCTGCATATGATCAGGAGCACCATATGGCTATTGGCAGAAAATGATTTCAACATGGCACCCATTGTACTGAAATTCTCATCTGGCAGATAATGGCTTTCTGACACCAGCTGGCACACAATTCCAGAATCATCTACATACCAGGTCATTCGAAAGAGATGTTCATGTTCCTGAATTTTGTATTTGCAATTCTTTGGTCAAGGCACCAACTCCTGATGCTTGTTATGACACATTTGGATAAGGATATCAACTGCATTTTTCTACACTTGGATGAAGTTTCCCAGGATCATTCTGGGGAAAGCAATTTTGACCCAAGAATGAAGGCTGAAAGCCACAGAAGTAAAAGACCCTGCACATCAGCACAACACAGTAATTACTTAGCTATCTTCTTGTTTTCATTTTACATAATTTGACAGTGTATTATTCTAAACCCATGGAGTTCAGGAAATAGCACGTACTCTATTCCATTCCATAAATAACTGAAAACAAACCAACAGGAACTATTACAATTTTAAGTCCTCGAAAGAAAAAACAAACATGCAGCAGAATTTCAAGTTAATTCTCAGGAACTAAACATGGACGTATCACAGAAAAGCCTAATACCTATGGGTATTAGGGTCCATAAGTGGAACCTATCACTTTCCCATAAGACGCTTGTTTTAAAAAAAGGAAACAATTCACTGCATTCCTTCTACTGGGTTGACCAGAGGTGGTTAGGTAATGTACAACTCATCAACCTGAAGCAGCATTAAAGACACCATCTGTAGTTCTTCAAAAACATTGATAGTTAATTGCCATACTTGTTAACATACAACTTTGCACTCTTAATATCCATCCCTCCAACATGCAGCAAAGTTCTATCACTGTTCCGCAACATGATGGATTTTCACAATACATAGCAAATATATATATATTTGCAAATTACCGACAGCTAATCAAAAAGAGTACTTAAAATCCATCATAAATTTACAATTGCAAGCCATTCATTTAATGTTTAAGTGAGTGAGTTTTTCCCCTCAAGAAAAGTTAACACTTATTTAGATTCATAAGGATGGTTGTTTATAAATCAGATTGGTAAAATCTGGCTTTGTGCTTAATGTTCTGTGCAATTCTGCATCAAACATACTTTAATAAAATAATTTTAAAAAATCCTAAAAAAAAATCTGCAATAATTTCAATGGAAGCATTAAAGAGGAGGGGAAATAAATATTTTAAAATGTCTATTCATAGAAAAAAAAAAAAAAGAAAAAGTTATTTTCCCAGAAAGCTTACTTACAGAAATCCAAAATAAATAAATAAAAAAACCCCACACAACAAACCTCTGAGCAAAGGCATAGCTTAGGCATCTGTAATATGGCACTGCAAGGATCTTTGTAAATTTTTCTGGTTTATTTCCATTTCTGAAAGATCTCTTGACAACAATGAAAACAGCTCTTGGCCTTTTCTTTCCCAACAGGCTATATCCAGAAAAACCTTACTTGTATTCTAATTCACTGAATAATTTATGATGCATCAGAGGACAATGAATTTGGGGGCCGCTTAAGAAACACTCCATGTCTACAAGCCCAAAGCACTGAGATTTTGATCTTCTCTGAAATGAAATGTTACCTTTAATATGAAATCATTCTAAGATAATAAATTACATAATTACAAGAACTAAATCAACCGTTATAACTTAGAGGCCCAGCCCATAACACTGAATTCTCAAATTACGTTTATGATGTACCATTGGAGTTGTAACACAAATAGCAAAACCGAACTGTTACTTTTGCTGTCCTCCAAATCAAGTGCTAAAACACAGATAAAACAAAAAATTCAAACTGGAATTCTTTCCCATCTTTGCATTACCATCTGCTCCCCAAGGGGGGTGGAGGTGGGGAGATACACAAAATATCCCTTTTTTTCAGCATTCTTGAAACGCATACTAAAAAGAACTCAGACTTAATTATATTGTCATATGTAGGCAAGAGCACAGGGAAAACACATCATGCAATTTTCATGTTTTCAGATTAAAAAGACTTTGTATAGCACTTTTACCTTCTTTTGAGGCCATGTTTTTGAAATTAACTTTCTCTTAATAGGTACTTCTAGATCATAAGGGAGTCTTTGAAATATTCCCAATGAAACTCCAGATTTCATTACATTAGTTATAAAGATATTTTTCCTTATTAATATGAGAATAAATTACATGATGAATGCTGCCATGCTTAAATGAAAAACAGAAACCACCAAGCACTGTAATTTCCCTATTTCCAAATTTTGAAACACTTATATCTACGTTACAAAACAACCTTACTCATACGTACTTTCCATACTTAACACAATGGTTTCCTTCACATCACCGCAGAAGTGTTTCAGTACAAGAGATGAGTGTGGTGTTAGTCACTTTTACAATGCATACTACAAAGTACTTAATATTGTAAAAAAGGAAAATTAATAACTAAAAAGAATTAAGTCCATATTCTAAAAGCACTAGGTGAAAATTCAGTTATATTATATAATGAAAAAAACCCAAACTTCTGCCTAATTACATATTACCTTATTTATTTTCCATGGCGAAGATAAGGAGGTATTGGTGATAATACTGAATTACTAATTGAAGACAAAAGTTGCAATTCTTAAGTGTTATGACGTGAGCCCCTTAAACACACTAAAGTAGTATTAAATCACATTATTTAAATATATATTTTTTAATTCTATGTCTTTATGGCTGAAAAACTGTAGTTCATAAAGTTATGCTTCAGCTTTAATGAAATTCATGTGTTTTGCATTTTTGATGATCTAGGTCCATCTAGAAATGACAGACTTAATTAAATTACCTCTGGTATCCCCAGTTTTCTACATGCATCCAGAAAGTTTTCCACGTTTCTCCTGCATTTGGCCATACTAAGTTTAGGCTGTAAAAACAAGAGAAAAATAGTTTATGGCAAAAGATTTATGGCAAATTTCTCCTGAAAACAATGCATAAAACTCTGTTCAACTTTTTTTTTCTACCACTCTAAAATTACGTTTCAAGAAACGCACACACAGAGATTACATAGATTTTATGTCCTGAAATCTTCAGGTCCTTAGGTTTGGCAAGCCAAGATTAAACCACTACAGCACACGTTTCTATTCCATTCAGTCTGCAGTTAAAAGGAGTAATTTCTACATTTAACCCAAGAGGAAGAACATGCTAATAAGTGCTGCAAGTGCTTTAGTTACATGACATCTGCTAAGCCAGACATTGCTGAAGTTAACCTCGTATTTATTCAATCAACAAACAAGGGGCTAATTTTCTTTTAAAAAGGGTCTCCTATAATAAAATTTTGTAATCATAGGATTTCATCCTGTACTGAACAAAAAGGCCATAATGAAAAAGATTTGATCTGTTGCTAGATTAGAGAGAGGAAGGGTAATTATATATATATACACACACTATATATACATTATATAAAAATTAATGAACATTTGAATTTGTAATAATGTAAATGTTGCTCCTAACAGCAAAGAAAACATATTGAACAGCAACCTGGTTTATGTAACTAAGTATCATTTGGCAATAAACCAGTAATATTTTAACATTCTTCACCGCTACCCCAATGTAGCAAGAAACATTCAACTTACTACTGCTGGTGAAGGTACATGAATACTTCCTACAGACCGAGGACGAACGTGATTAACTAAATGGCAGAGAACTACACCATCCATCAGAGCAGATCCCAAGTCTTCAGGCAAACAAATCTTTAGTCTTGTTTCAATGTTCTGCAAATGAAGAACACATACACACTTTAATATAGAAATGGATGAAGGGGAAAAAAAGGGGAATATATATCCTCATCTTCTCTCATGCTGTAGACACATAGCGAGTTTGGAGTTCTGTTTTACCAAGAAACACACTACCTCTACACAACTAATTCTTTAAAAATTAAACCACTCCCCTCTACTCTATGTTGGTCACTGAATTATGTAAACTTCTTCAAAAGAACTCAACACTTCAAATGCTGCTGTCATAATATGCATTTATTTTTATATGTAGATATAAGAACACATATGGATGCAATTAGCCATGTGACAGTACTACATGTGGCTCCTTGCTTTCACCATTCCCTCAAGTCTTTTACTTACACATCTCAAATTTTCTCTATCAGCAGCACTTTGAATCAGAACTACGTTGTGTTAATAATGACTGTACAAGCAGAGATTAAAAGGCAATCTTTCCCT
>NW_009646421.1:241235-263620 GCF_000708025.1 Charadrius vociferus
CTTAGGAAGCATCAGAGTTATCAGAAAGATAGGTGCGGCAAGGAAAAACATTCAGATTTAGAACAGAATTTTTGGTTACTTGTTAAGTAAAACTGAAGTCCCATTGAAAATAATTTGATATTGCAAAATAAAATACTTTGAAAATGTTTGAGAAATTTCCAGAAAAGAAAACCCTACAATAGGAGTGTTACATATGATGAGTTTCCTATATTGTGCTCCAACTCTTGGATTGAGTCTCAGAGATAATTACTTCCATTACCTTAAAATAGATAAGTCTTATTCCTAGTTGAACCTCCTTAGTGTTCTCTTTCAATACATTACCTCAATTTATCCTGGGTGTTTTAGATTAAAATAGATTATTCTCTTTAGAATCAAAGGAGAGTGTCGGTTGGAAGGGATTTCTGAAGGTCACCTAGTCTAACAAATTTGAAATGAGATCACAGTCTTGGTTAGTTAAGCTCTGGATATCTGCAAGGAAGGAGATTCCACAACATCTCCAGGCAACCTTGTTCAGTGTTTCACCATCCTTATTGCAAAGAATTTTCTCCTTGTAGCTACTTGGAATTTCTTTCTCTGCAATTTGTGCCACTGCCCCTCATTCTCTTTGAAAAGCCTGGCTTGAGCTTCTCTGTTACTACCCTTCAGGCAGCTGAGGACAGTCATATGATATTCTCAGCACTCTCTTCTCCAAGTGAAAGAAATCCAGCTCTGAGCTTCTTCCTCATACATCCTTTGTTTGAGTGCTCTCACCATGAAGTAGCCTCCACTGGGGTTTTGTTGTATTTTCCCAGTTTTTCCTTTTACTACACACACTACTCAAGGACTCACATGCATGGTCTCACAAGTGCGAAATGAGGGAGTGCATCACATGTACTAATATGTTTTGCTTTAACCTTGGATTAATTCATACTTTAGATCTAAACATTTTGGTATATGAGATATGTACATAAAGTTACACATTAAGAATGCATTTGAGACTTGTTTCCAAATTTTTTACAAACAGGTTTATATACATTAATGAATTTGAAATTCCTTCTCTTAAAAAAATTATGTGCCTGATGGGAGACTACTCAGTATATATCAGGGTGCTTTTTATTTTTTATGAGCACAGTGCACCTACAACACTATTTGAATACCAGTTCATGGTTTGAAACTAGATTTAATTAAAATTGAAGACTTCAAGAAGTGTATCAATTCTCTTTCAATTTTGTCACCATTGAAGAACTGTTCTCTTTTTCAAAATCATCCATAATACAGCAGCAGACCATTTGTTCCACTTAGCACATCAAAACTATTGAATGTACCCTTTGAGTGACAAAAATCAACCAGTATTTCTTGCTGGACTCTATTGCTCATGAGTAAGTGGCGAATCACTCTCAAAATGACAACTGTCTGAAGTGACGGTGGATGTATACAAAATCAAATGGTTCAAAAGGAGGAAAAAAATCCTATGTCTTTGAAGAAAAAGCTTTATGAAATGGAGCAATTTCTCTAAAAACACACAACTCAAGAAAAGGGGAGACTGTATGACAGAAATACCAATGTTCTCACAATATATGGCTCAGGTGAAGTGGTTGAGCTAAAAGTAACTGTGCATTTAGATTTCTAAATAAGGAACCTGAGTACTTTAATAGCTGTTCCTTCTTGTTCAGTGCCCAACTTGGTTAAGGCTGCAGGTTCTGTGAAGTCTCACCAAATTGTAACACACCATGAAAAAATTCAAAAGCAAAATATAGTAACAGATTTGTTTATTCAATAAGTATGAACTTAACAACTTACATGTTCTGGGCTATTTTCTTGTACGGTACATAATGAGATGGTCTGGAGGTTGCTTCTCTCACTAAAGGACCCAGTATACCAGAGTAAACTTTATTAATTTGAAAAATCTCACTATGTGCTTCTAAACAGGGCAAATCTTCTAGCTTCTGTCGCCACTCCTTGACTTGTAATCAAACTTCTTGCAAGAGACAACAGAACTTTCATTTCAGGACACGATACTTCAGGGTGAGGGCAAAGAAGGATAGTGCATGGACCTGAAGGTCAATAACACATTAATCCACTATTACTGGTAATACCTAATACTAATACAGTGTAGAGAGATCTTTAAGTCTCCGTGACCACGCCTGATACGGTGAATAACCTTGTTCTACTTTTTACTGTGAGAATTAGCTGAAGTAATGCACAAGGCGGGAACCTCGAGGACGTTATTTTTAGGAACAATTACCTGGGGACTTGCTACATACTTGTAACTCTTAAAAGAAATGTAAAAAGGTGCGTTGATGTGGCTGACTAGACTACGTTCAGAAGAACTACATCCTACTGCAGTTCATTACTGCTAATTCTGTTTTCTTTTCCATCACCAATAAGTTGGTCTCATCTAATTCCTGCATCTCATCCCTTTTGGCACTATCCAAGTTCAGAATTGGTAATACACAACATTCAATCAACTACACTGAATCTTCAACAAGACCTGTTCTGTTTCAGAAATTCACCAAGACAAAGTAAGATTAATCCAGACTTAAAGCAGGTGAGGGCCTGAGATAAGAGAATGAAGATCTAAAAGTCCTTATAGTTCTACATTAAACAACCCAGCTTTTACACACTATTTGGTAAGGGGAAAAAAGCGAACCCCCTTGCTTTAAAATTAAATAATATAAGAGATGTTATTTAAAATAAATGAGTAATTTTGGAATTAGTCATTCCATAAAGCTAATGACATAAGAACAAATAATCTTGTAATTCGGTTGCGGAATCAGTCACCACCACACTTTAAGGAGTTGCACTGTGTTTAGGAATACAACAATACCATCCCTTCTGCTGGTAACATGAAATAACTGGAAAACTTGACAGGTTCAGGCTCATGACATTCCTATGACATTCCACTCCATTAGCACAAATCAATTCTACCAACACATACCTCACGTAGCTGTTCCACAAGTTCTCTCTCTTCTCTCATCTGCTCCATTTTCCTTCGAATTGTGAATTGTGGGTCTATGGATTCCAGATTTCTTTGTGGTCTTAAGAACACTATGATTTTAAAAAAGACAGATTTTAGTTTAAAAACGAACACATTGATTTATTAATTTCTAAATGAGGCAAAATCCTCAGGCACTGCCTCCAGCAAAAACTGTTAGAACATTTCTCTGTCCTCAGGAAGACAGAAAAAAACGGATCTTGGATTACAATCATAAATGGGTATTTTCTGGATATTGCTCTGAACGGCATCATGTGCCATCAGTGGAGTGGATACCTTTTCAACCAAATCCTAATCTCAACAGGCAAGGTTTGTCAGACGATTAAGTACCAGCACTGTCCCTTAGAAATTCTAATCTGTACAAAACTTTGTAGGTAACGTGGCAGGAAACACTTCTTATTCCTTCAAGTAGAACCTTTTCCTACAAGATGCTGAATTGTGTAACAAACTGTGACAAGCATCTTCCTACACGGGACAAACTGCTTACTAGATAAGGTTATACTGAAAAAAAAAACCCCACCCACCAAACGAAGATTAATATAGGCAGACTTAGCCATTCAGTAAGTCTGCCTACATTAAAAATTCATGTTGCAATTGTAGCATTGCACAAACTCTCTGCAGTACTCCCACCAACCCTAGTTCTGTTGACTGTATCACTTTGCCCACATACAGTTCCTTGAAATAATTACAGGAAAACTCTGCATATATGCACCTCTACACTTCCTTTTTTTTGTGATCAGTGACTGTTTCAAATAGTTCTGAAGAACAAGATGTACACCCAAAATACAACTGTCACTTGTTTGCAGCTTTGCTTGCCCCAGCATAAGAAGGGCATGGACCTGCTGGAGCATGTCCAGAGGAGAGCCACGAGGATGATCAGAGGGCTGGAGCATATAGGAGAGGCTATAAGGAGAGGCTGAGAGAGTTGGGGCTGTTCAGCCTGGAGAAGAGAAGGCTCCGGGGAGACCTTTTTGTGGCCTTCCAGTACCTAAACAGGGCCTACAGGAGAGCTGGGGAAGGACTTTTTACTAGGGCACGTAGTGACAGGATGAGGGGAAATGGCTTTTAAACTGAAGAGGGCAGGTTTAGATTAAACATTAGGAAGAAATTTTTCACTTTAAGGCTGGTGAGGCACTGGAACAGGTTGCCCAGAAAGGCTGTTGAGTCCCCATCCCTGGAGGTGTTCAAGGCCAGGCTGGACATGGCCTTGGGCAACTTGGTCTAGTGGGAGGTGGCCCTGTCTATGGCAGGGGGGTTGGAACTCGATGATCTTCAAGGTCCTTTCCAACCTAAACCATTCTATGATTCTTGTTTCACAAAATGCAACTGTCAGCTGTTTGCCACTCAAATTATAGGCCAACTTGATTATTATGGAAAAATATACTGCTTAAAAGAAAGAAGCATTTTGTATTATTACTTTCCCACGTCCAAACGCAACAGGACACCCTAAGTACCAATTAACTGGATGGAAAGTACAAAGCCTAGAAACCTCAGTTTTTACATACAGCTATTGCTCAGTCTTAATTTTGTTAGTTTAAGGCCACGAAAGAAAGAGAGGATAATTTCTGGGTTAATAAGTAACAGGATAGGAGAGAGAAGCCTTGTCTCCTAAAAGGGACATCAGAAAACTGGAAGTGTATGAATTGCCAATAGCACCTACCAGAGGAATGAAAAATGATGAATTAACTCTTGACTTAAGAAAGGTACATGTGGGTGTAATCACAGTAATTCTGATGTTCCATTAAAAATTGTGGCATGTCAGTCATTTTATTTCGGTTGTGTAACAGGCTGAATTTTAAAAATCAGTCCTCCAAATATGTAACAAATTAAAAAACTGAACTCCTAGTAGAATGAAATTTCATCTACATTCTGACCAGAAGTAAACTGTTTAATGAAGCCCACAAATCAGTTGAGATCCAACATACAAAACTGTACCCTCTGACACCTAGGGCTCAGATAAACAAGACAAAGTTTTTGTAGGAGAAATACTTCGAAATCTCAGAGAAATCTAGTCACCAGGAATCTCACCTAACTGTACGCAGGTTGGTTAAGGAACGAAATTAATAATTTAAACTACTTATTTAAACTACTTAGTTTATGGGCATAAACTTGAACATAGGAAGTTCCATCTTAACATGAGAAGGAACTTCTTTACTTTGAGGGTAGTGGAGCACTGGCACAGGCTGCCCAGAGAGGTGGTGGAGTCTCCCACTCTGGAGACATTCAAAACCCGCCTGGACGCTGTCCTGTGTAACGTGCTGTAGGTGACCCTGCTCTGGCAGGAGGGTTGGACTAGATGATCTCCAGAGGTCCCTTCCAACCCTAACAATTCTGTGAATTCTGTGAATTCTCTGTCCAAAGCGACAGACAGACACTACCTAAAGCAGTCCAGCCAACAGGCAGTAGTTTCCCTTATTTACTAAAAAACGGGCTTAAGGCAACAAACTCCTTACATATCCTTAGGTTACTGACCTGAGGCATCAAGACAGAATAAACTATGGCCAGTTACTAATCTTGCTTCCTTCCACTACTCGACTCAGTCATAGTTTTAACTTTTCACAGGTGACTGAAATCCGCTACACTGCTGTTAAATCAGTAATTTTAAGAAATTCCATATTAAAGGCTACTTGTTAAAAAAAAACCCTGCTTTTAAAGAGAACACCTAAATATTACAGTTTTATGTTAGCAAACTTTATCCTTTTTAAAGATAAAGATTTCATCAGAAATCCCACTGGCAGACTGGGAGAGCGTCCTGGAGAGAACGTGCAGGACAGAACTACAGATCCCAACTGCAGCTCAGATCCCTTCTCCAGGTGGACTGCATAGCTTCACCAGTGTCACCATTCAGAAGGATCTACACACAGGTGCACACATCAGAAATGAGAACATTCATTATGCCAACTTCCCACACATAACGTGAGAGTAGCAGAGCCATCCTTTCAGATACAATAGGTCCACAGTTGCGTTGACATTTAATCTTTGCCTTTGTAGAAGGCAAACTCCAAACTCGGAATAGAACTCTATTTCCAAAGTACAGTGTATCAACAGATATGTACTTAATATTTTGAAGAGAGGCATATGTATAACTATGACTGCACATATACAAACATACAAAGGCTGTTAACAGCTGTGACTACTGTTGTTATGAAGTATAACAATCCACATACCTGGTTTAACTATGCCATTTCAGATCATTACCTATTGATTTAGATAATTTTAAACTAATTAATACATTGGCAAATTCCTGATGAAAGCGCTTTTATATGGTAAAAATTAAACAATTAGAAATATCTAAAATGTTATTTATTAAATCATATAGTAAATCACATAGTATTGGACAGCTAAAACAACAACATCAACACCCAAGTTTTCAAAGGGCAGAAATTCTTATCCAGGACTTCTATTAAACTCTAGAATTGTACTGAATTAATTTTTTTGCATTAGCCACCCTGTAACAATTTATTGGAGACTGCTCTTAATTTTTTAAGAGGTGAAATAAAAATCTTTTATCATATTTATTAAAAGCTGTAGCTGCAATTTCTAAGATTTACATTTTAGAAATAGTTCAATGTACAACTTTAATAATTGAGCTTTGCTGCCTCTCACAGATGAAATACCTAGATAAAACCATGTTTGAAGAGTAATACCGTATTTAAATGTTATTTAAATGCCCCTGTAGCTTTATTAGCAGCAGCAACATTTCAAAAGATTCTTTATGAGAGCATTAGCTCATATTTACGTTCAATTTTGCAAGTATCAGGGTATTATCATGGACTTCATTCAGTTTGGCCACAGCTATCTTTGTTTAGGCCATTGCTAAGTCAATATGAATGTCCCAAGCACACCTCCTTCTGATGTCAGACTAAAGACATCAGTTAATGAAAAGTAAATATCAACATCACTTATTCAATTCTATTCATGAACAAGACATACATTCCACCATGAGGAAAAAAACAGGCTAATCTCAAGGCAGTGGGAAACTATAATTAAAAGTTTCTAAGTAAAATAAAATAAGTTAAATTCATTAAAAACCAAACCAAAAACACCCACACACTCAAAAGTATTACTTATAAAAGTTTCAGTTATATACTGAGTTTAAAGAAAAAAAGTTCTAATACAGAAAATTTTGGCAGTCCCGAGTATCACTTGCTGCTCTGCAGTACACATGTTTTCCAGCAAGGGGAGCCCATACCTCACACACACCTGAAGGTCTATTTTTTACTCTTTCCAATAGCGAGTTTCTGATTTCTGAACCCACGGTCAACCACGGTTACTATGTAATGCTTGTTCCAATAGGTTTTTTTTAAAAAGTATTTTGTACAATTCTCAACAAGTTAAACGGGTAATAGTTAATAATACAATGTGTATTTGACATACCGCAGTCAAGGACAAACTTCCTTGTGAAAACTTTCATTTTTGTACTGAGTTACAATGCACATAGGTGCACTATTTATAGCACATCAAGGAATTTAGTGTCTCAAGTACTTATTTTGACAATGTTATCCTTCAGGTAAACGATGAAATTATTTAACCTGACTCTAAAAATAATAGACAAAAAGAAGGTTGGACTAATAACAGGAAGAGATGAAGTCAGGCTAAAAGTTTACAGTTAGATTTCTCTTTGTTTGATTTATTCGGTCCAAATTTAAGTAACAGAGAAGTTATTACACAGAGTCATTTGCTAAACCAAAGCCTCCGCAATGGTATGGACATTGGCCTTGAAAGACCTGTCTGTTCCAAGCCTTATAATGTCCCAGAAATTCTGGATTCGGCCTCCTCTATTACAGAGCTGTTGCCAGGTAACTACATTAAAGTTGTTATGAAATATTAAGATATTAAATTGATGCATGGCATTTCTATATCAAAAGCTACACAGGGCTGGTGCATGGATCCTCACCACTGGCCCGCACACATCGATACTGTTAATGTTGTTGCTTCCTGGTACAGTTTTGGTCTGTGCAAAACTACCTCTCTCTACACAACGTCTTGGTGTAGCTCAAGGAATAGCACAGGCAAAGGACATTCCCCAAAGGCAGCTCAAATGCAGTCATCCTGTTCTGGAAAGTAAGAGTGCTTAGGAATGGATTCAAACTATGTTGTGCCAACTAACCTCAGCGCCAGAGAACAGTCTCTGGTTTACTTCCTACCATAGGAAAATATACCTTAGAAAACAAACTGTAAACAGAAAGACAACAGTCCTGATTAAAAAAAAACAGTTGTAAAAGCAGTTTTGTTGTAACAGCCCGAGGTAATAAACAGTAATATTTGCATTTGGCTTAAGCTTTGAATGACATGAGACATCTGTTCCAAATGCATGAGCACAGGCCAGGCTATACTGCTTGTTTCATTTAGAAGAATAAAACACTAACAAATCTAGATTAACGTAGATAAAATTCTGTACTCTAGCGTTCCCTTTTCTCTGTTAGAATATTCATCAGCAAAATGTCAAGTTTCATACCATCATGTACTAAATTCAGTTTTTCAACTTACTGTTATCACAATTCTTACATTCCACACTCATTTCCTTTACAAAGCTGATTCCTTACATGTGCTGCCTTCTATGGTTTTATAATGAAGAACACCGTGGCAATAGCGAGTATTGTCAAGTAGTGAACTGAACCAAGAATGCAGGCGTTCTAAACTAAATGTTGGCAATTTATCATTCAAAATTTGTGGTCTTGGTTTCAATCTAATGCTCTTGACAGTTTCATTGCCTTCCAGTACCAAAACACTCTTCTAATTTAGGGCAACTGGAAGAACAACAGTCCTACTTTAAAAAAAATATATATCTGCCTATCAAATATTTATAAATGGTTTCATTGTCTAGGTTCTGTTTCTTCCATCTGACATTTAACTATTAATGCAGGAGATGACTCTGACAGCCCATGTGTGGCCAGCTTTGAGTATTAGTGCCAAGACTCAAAGTACTATGACAATAATATCCTGGAGAAAAACAAAACAAAAAAAGCAGTAACAACATCCACTAACAAACTTGAACTTCACTATGCACAGAGAAGTTTGACAGCTTACTAACAAACTGTTTCTGTTGGACAGAAATAACTATTTTTGCCTAGCTGATTGTTTCAGCTTTGTTTCTTCACGGATTTCTCTTCTAATTAAGTTAGTTATGCACCTGTATCAATAACTGCAGATCAGAGCAGGATATTTTTATTAACAGTCAGTATCTACCAAAAAAATAAACAAAAAAAATGCAGAAAAGAGTAGCAAAATTAATTGCTATTTGAGTACAACTTTTATAAACCCTTGAAAGTAAAGCAAGTAAATAAACATATATTGGAAATAGTTCTTAGAGCGGATATCATGGGAAAAGTTGTTTTGCCAGACTTGAAAACAGTGACACTCTTCACTCATTTACTTTTGATACTATATATTCTACAGTCAATTAATATAAACAACCCCTCAAGAGTACTGCCCTTCATCCTTGGCCACATGGGACATTTGCCATATATTCAGGTTTCTGAAAACACAAAATTAAATAAATTATATATGGAACACCTACCATTGTCACTGTCTCCTTCAGATGGGATACTGTAGCTAAAGTTGTCCCATGTTTGTGCCTGTGTAAGTGTGTTGAAGGAGATAGGAGGAAGACTGAGGGATGGGTCTGCTGGAGGGGAGTGACAGCCAGTCCAACCATGGTGGTATAAGGACCAGCGGGGGGATAAAAGAGGGCAGCAGCAGTTCATATATGGCATTAGGATTGTATGGTAATGACAAAGATGTAATTCAAAGGTGATTAATATAAAATGCGTAATTTTTGAAAAAGAATGAAAGATGGTGCAGAATAAAAAGAACGAAAAGTTATATGTTAGTACTTGCATATCATACATTATATGCGCAGTTAAAGCTGTTAAGCTTAGCAAGATCATTGCAACCACAGCACTTCACACAACTTGTTTACAACCAAGTTTTAAGAAAAAGTACCCATAGATTTCACATTATAGCCTGACAAGTACATTGACTCTGTGAATCAGAAGGTAAATACATTAGTTGTGAAGTTTCAGCAATGAAAAGTTCAGAGAATAAGCATTTTGGTATTTTTTGTTACTATATAATAAGAACACTTTCTCTCCCAAAGACAAAGAAAATTTACACCTCCACTTGAAAATATTATTACAACTTCCTAGCAGATTTTGATAAGTAGCAACTACATTATCCCTTGGATTCTGATTCTGTTAAAACATGTTCTGTAAGTACATGTACTACAAATGGTTCCCTTTTGTTTTACTTCACTTAATAGTACATGCAGCACTACTTTTATTTCTTGCTAACTCCCCCAACAGTAAGTCCAAACCTACAACGGGGCTACCACCCGAGGAAAGTTCCGGTCCTCTACAACTTTTACAGACTTTCCAGGGACAAAACCAGACATACAATACCTCTCTAAAGGGTGATCCTGAGTCTGCACCACAAGCCTTGGCAAACCTGCACTGTAGACAGTCTTCTAACAAGCACAGATTCATTAATGACCCCACTGGGCTCCCTAAAGCATGCAAAATTGCACACTTCCACAGAAGCTGCAACAGAGTCTGGAGACTATTCACGAGATGACTCGTAAAAGCATGTCATGCCTACAGTTCACGACCACTCATCAATTCACTACGGAGCTAAACTTGAACAGCAATACAGTCCCTGTTCTCCACCCATTCTGCCTTCTGTCCTTCAACTAGCCATGGCAACACCTCTTATTTGTTCCTCAAATCCTTCAGCGGATATTTTTATTCTCTCCCCACCACATCTACTCTGCACTTTTGTCTCCTGTCTTGATTGTGGCAAGGCTTTCCACCCAAGCTTTCCTCCAACCTACATTCTACAATGTTTCAGAACGGGACAATGACAACCTTAAAACATCTCCTGCCTGCTTATCTTCAGCACGTTATCCACCCTTTCAAAACTTCTGACTGGTTTCCTATTTTCTGGCACAGAATTTAAATCTCTCCTTCTCTGCCCTTCACAATGATGTCACTAATCAATGAGTTTTTCCTATATCTGATCACAGTGTTCCTTACCACTTCTGCCACAACAATTATGAACTCACTCCTTTCTTGGTTTCCTACGTGTATTTCCATGGTTTTATCTACTGAATCCCACACACAAGCAACATTCACTTCCCTCAAACTAAACTGGAGATTATAAACTACCTCTACTCTAAATGTCAAACCATAACCCTAAATCAATTTAAAATTACTGTGTAGATCTATAAGCAGCTAAAACCATTTAATATTAGAAAAAAAGTGAAAGCTAAAGTTTCAGTAAGCACAGAAAGTCCATATTTTATACCATTCCAAATTAATAATCATAAGGAACCTAATCACATAGACTTCCTCCTTCCCACAGTTCCGGAATCTGTATTAACATGATGAGAATTCAGACAGAGTCATATAAAACTTCACCTTAAAACTTATCTTCACACTCAACTGTTCAAGAGCTCTTTCTCCTTAGCCTTTTTCCAAAGCCAGTTTACTCCTCCTGGCTGTAGGGACACCAGATCAGCTGAACCTGAAAGTCTGCACAATGTAAAACTCTGCGCAGAGTCAACACTGGGTAACAGAACATGGATTTATGGCAAATGACAAACAGTCTGTAATTATGCTGGCAACAAGGATTCTCATTATTTTCCAAAGAACGCAGATAATGCAGCTAGGGAAGAAAACAAATGGAAGTAATAAATATCCAGAAACTAGAAAAGCAGTAACTAGCACTCAAAGGAGGGAAAAATACTGTCAAGTTGTAATGATCATTATGTGTTTCAACAAACTTGAAAGACGGTGAGACAAGCATGTCGACAGATACTAACACTGTGCTTCAATTCCTCTACAAGTTACCAAAATGAAGACATTGGATTCAAAAGTAAGACTATGCTACATAAACAGTTGCGAGGGAACAATTTTTCACTTCACAGTACAAACTGCTTTGTGATTTTGAGTTCTGCCAGTGCTTCTTTTAGCCTCTGAAGGTACAATTTTTGGTTTTTTTGTTTGTCTGTGTTGCTACCATCTTGTTCAGCAGAAACAATGAAACATAGTGACCCCAAAATGGCACAGAACAAAAGCAAAAAATATTCTTGAGTACTGCAAGATGTATTGGTAGATATTCAGGCTTCAGGGTCTGGCATATTAAAGATATCATGGCAAGAACTTTGCAATACTCACTGTCAACAACTGACACCACTCTGAACATTTTAATTCATGAATCAAGGACAAAGAGTGTAAATTTATTAACTGTTTGAGTGATTCCTTTTCAGAGAGCAAAAGCACATCCCAAGAACAAAACTATGGTTCTAAGAAAACTTGTAATTAGTGGGGTTTTCCAACAGAAATTTTTTAAGGATTTCAAAATTAATGTGAATTTGAGAAGCCCATACTCTATGACAGTATTTAAAATACAGGAGAAAATATTCTGAAAAATTTAAAAAAATCTTCTCTCTTTTTACCTTCTATGCAAACATCTGACCTTTGAAAAGAATCTGTCAAGACGACAAAACACATTCATTACCTTTCAAAACATTTTCCTGGGTACCATGTCAGCCATCAGATATGAATTTTCCCAATGTTTTGCCTAGCTTTAAAATGAAAGAATAAAAGGACCTTCAGTCCTGAACACATATCACTATGTTCTAACACAGTGTGTACTAACACAGAAGTTTAAGCCACTGCAGTTTATCCTCTGGAAGCACTTTCATTTGTGCGTGTACTTCAAAAAAAATGGAATCCTTACCAGAAGTCTAGAACAGTTTACATTCACCCTTCCAAGAGACATAAATCATTATGAAATGATGAGGGGGGGGAAGTCAAATAGAAAGCAATATTTATTTAAAATGCATTAAAATAAATACAGTGAAAATAAACTCTCAAATTTCAGAAAACTTTGGGTGCATATATTTTCATTGAAAATTTACCACTATGTTTTACACAGAGAATGACATACACGTTTTAGTCAGAACATTTTAATGTTCTTTTAATTTTGCACTCAGATTTAAAAGATTTATAGAAGCAAGTAATTCAAATGTAAGCACTAATGAAGTTAAATAGCTAAAACTTACTTCCAATGAGTTTTAAAGTTTCCCCTAAAGCCATGAAGAACTTAAATGAAAAAAGCTATTAAAATAAACTGCAACCTGAACTGAAAAACTTTCCTGGATCACAGAATTGCTGACCACTAGACTAGCTCAGGGCAGTAAAGCAGTATATAATTAACAAGCACAAATTTAGACAGTGATAGGATGGTTCAAATTCACACAAAACTTGCACAAAGTTTTACAGGGAATACATTGAAGAAACACAACATGACAAGATATGTCTTGACATGAAGAGACATGGCAAGGTAACCAGCTTTAATGGGAAAAACATGCAGGATTCACAAACATGCCAGATTTTCAGTCATGTACTACTTCTACCTGTAAATTATTCTTATGTGTTAGCAAAACAAATTTTAATACTACTTTTAGAGTAGTTCTAGGGTGGGAGCAGGAGAGGAAACAATATGCAGCTTCACTACTCCTTTGCAAGGTTTCATTTTTTACATTGTGCTACACAGCTAATATACTGTCTTTTGATCTGAAGTTGGACCTAAAGTTTTACTATTGCCTGTTCCCCTGCCTTACAATGGTATAAATTTAAGGTAACATGACTTAAAGTGGATGTGATGAGGTGGAAGATTGTACAGTAACGGCTTTACGTTGCTGACTCTGTAGTGTACAATACAGAAAGGAAAACAAATTCAGATTAGCAAGTTTTTTGCAACCCATAGCTGTGACCAAAAGACACTGTAGTATTGGCACACTCAAAGCAATTCAAATATATGAATTTGCATTGGTACAGTGCAGAAAATCAACAGATTACAACCAACTGACTTTGGTATTTAATGAGCCTATACACAGCTGCGATATAGACAGGGGAAGAACTGTAGGAGTTGTGCACATCTGGTCTTCCATCACACGACTTGGAGGATTTGCTGCAAGGGACTATAACCATTGCAATCTTAGAAATACTCTAAAAAAGATTCACTAGACTATTTTGTCCTGACCTACTACCGTCATTAAGTAAGCATAGGACATCTTGGTGCACTGATATACTAAGATTCAGAAGCGCACGTTAAACTAACACTTTAGCAAGAAGTCATGGTTTTGCCTTCTCTCCCTCTGTCTAGACCCTAGTGGCAGACTTCACTGGCAGCTCAGGAGAACACGGCCTACATCCCGTGAAAGCAGAAACATTGCATGGGCCTGTTTGCCTTCACACACCTTTCTCCTCATGGTGTTATCACAATGCTGCCCCTGGACTGTGCAATATTACTCAATGTTCTATTTTTTCCAAATTCTGAAAGGACCCATTTGCTCATCGTTTAACCTGTACTTTAAATATATAGAGAAATAACAACATCTCTAAAGCACCAGAAACATACAAGGATAGAGCCAGAGCTTAACAGTCCAACAAAGAAATGTAACTGAACAGATCTGTCAAACTGTATATCATTACTACATTAGAAATTCAAAATATCCTCTTCATGAAACAAGGTTGGTTCAAAATAATTTTCTTTGCTTTCTAAGCTTTAAAAAAAAAAACCCAAAACCAACAAACTAAATCTATGGGTACAATTTCTTAAACATTCAAATGTGAAACTGCTGCCATTATTGCCAAGATACTTTGTTATGGAAACTACAAGCTTGTAGTGGTATACCAGCATCTGATTAAAAGCATTTGTGGCGAATGTGAGAAACCAGCATTAGTCTCAGGATGCTGAAACATACTGAAAAACCTACCGTTATTCTTTAGGGGTGATGTGAGGTGACTTAACAACATTGACTACCTCAGCACAGAGAAGATAAAAACTGAGTTTAATCCTGTAGCTAATCCTGTTTTTAAAGGAAGCTGTTATCCAAGCCCTCAAATACAGCAGTAGTTTCTTCGGTGGTTTTTTTTGCTTGTTTGTTTGTTTAAATAAATAAATTGCTGCTTGTTAAAAGATTGATGGTTATGCAGATTTAGTGCATTGCAAATTCATTAAACTCAGCTGCTGGCTGAAATAAACATCTAATCTTCCTATAAGATGCTTGCTTACACAAGCATAACTACTGAAAGACTCATTGCAATGAGCAATTTTCAGAGCAATGCATAAGCATTTTCCAAACAAGCCTAACTATTCACATATATTATATTCAACAAACAATAAACTCTACCACTACATACCAATTAAGCAAAAATCATAGTTCAATTAGTATGTCAGCACAGATTATATATATGTATACATGTATAAAATATGCATATTTATATACATACACACTTTTTTTTAAACATACATACATATAATTTTATAAAGCATCTGATTTATTAGTAAGGGATGAAAATTGATCCCTATATAATGTGCCAAATACATACTTGTTACAAATTCAATCTTGATTCAAACCTATACATTTAAAATGTTCTAATAGTCTTCTAACTTGCATAAAAAATGTTTCATCGATGCCTTCTTAAGGTAAAAAAAAATACAGACATCTATTAACACAGATATGCAAAAAGAATAAGCACACACAAACTCGTTAATTTTCTTTCCCACATTACCTGATCGTGGCTTCAGGCCAAAGGGGATTGTGGTGTTTGTAGTAGGTGACATTGTCGGACTTTTATCCTTGTTCTGTGTAATTCAAGAACATGTATCTAAGTAAGAATAACATCTGGAATATCTCGTCACAACTGACTGCATAGAAAGCAAAAGTTAACAATACTGCACGCTACAACTATTCCACCATAATCTGATGACAATGTAGTGTCCATTTTTTATTTCATCCTATTCCTTTCCTGGAAAAGATGAGTTTCTGACCAAAGGCTGCAACATATTCGTCCTAATTATAAGCAAGCACAATTATTTCTCAGTTTTCCTCCATGTAATCACTTGGTTCCATCAAACATACATTTTTGTTGCATAGTACCTTTAGAAAAACAAAGACATTTTTTCCTTATATACATTTGTTTCTTCCACAGAAAGAAACCATTCTGCATGGTATTTTCCATGCAACACTGAATTTCTGCCTAAAAAGCAGAAAAGAGTGATTGTCCTTGACCCTGAACTAGGCTAACAGTTGCAGCAGGAAGAATGGAGTAGCAGCATACAGGAGAAGGGGAGGTATAATCATCATACCACCAATGGTAACATAGAAAGAGTCCCATAATCAAACTCCGTAATGGGAATCCTATTTAAAAAGAGATTCCTCAGGGAGCCAAGAACTATAGGAATGTGGCTGGGTGCTCATGAATTTGCAAGATGCTCATACACAGTGCAGCGTAGAGGGAGAAGCCCTGTTTCTGCACAGAAAATATGAAGGGAAAAAAAATCTCCGTAAGGAGACTGAAAGCAACAAACTCTTGTGCAACAAGGAAGAGTCAAAAAAAGAAAGTGTAGCGGAAAGAACAAAATGTAAAAAAATTAAATGTTTTATACTAAACTACGTAACTTGGAAACAAGCTTATCAGAAAGTATATTTTTATGCCCTAGTAAAACCTTAAGATGACAAGAATAAACCACAGGCTAAATAAATCACATAGCCATTACTGAGGAGCTCAGTCATATTTTCTGTGATATTCAATTACATATTTCATTTAGTATATGAACCATTCATATAGAACATTTAAGAGATAAACAAATGGCACTAGCATCTTACCTCATTGTGAGAGGTTTGCCCGCTTGTATTCCAAACAATTAGATCATTCTGTGTTTGGAAAGGAGGGGAAAAAAAAAAAAAGAAAACACCATTTCAGCAACTATATATATACACCACAACAAGATATATTTTAAAGGAAGCTGTTATCCAAGCCCTCAAATACAGCAGTAGTTTCTTCGGTGGTTTTTTTTGCTTGTTTGTTTGTTTAAATAAATAAATTGCTGCTTGTTAAAAGATTGATGGTTATGCAGATTTAGTGCATTGCAAATTCATTAAACTCAATTGCTCCTGATACTCAGATACACATTAACACGTAATTCTTTTTTTCACTGAAACAATTAATTCTCATGAATAATAAATACTTTTATTGCTAGTTGAACAACATTTTAAAAAACCTTGTGGAAATTATTCGCACAGATTTGTCATTAATTTTTTAGTTTCAATCCTAAGTGATTATCAGTGCATTTATAAGATTTTAGTATTTGTTGGTTCAAATGCAGTATCCAATTTTGTCTCACAGATTTTGTAATTAAACTATCACTGAGAGTTTAATATGCAAATATAGATTTTTAATATAGATTTGGAGAGAAGTATTCCGTAACCAATTCATTTCGTAATTGCAATATAACATAGCTTTTGTTACCCCTTCTGCTATAGTTAAATGGGAAACATGTAAATCATGTAAATAAATATTAAATACAACCATTAATTCTGCATCAATCGTAACTGAGTCAGCAGAAACACAGCTGGCATAAGTAAACACAAATTCTAATTCAATTCAAAATCATTTGCTTAGGTCCATTTTTTTTTTTTAATCAGTAAAAAGCGGGGTGGGAGAGGGGGTAAGACAGCACTTGGAACGCTTGGTCCCAACAGTCACAGGGCTGTCCACAAGTCAGCAAGATGGGAAGAAAGATTACACACCCATTTTGCTTCATGACCTTTCATGGCTACTTTTGAAGCTTAAAAAAAAAAATTCTTCAGTTTTAGACATCTTTCAGAATATTACCTCAACCACTGTATTACCTAGAATAAACAGAAATAAATCTTACTCATCTGATCCCAGCCAGTTCTACTGGGGACTCACATGCCTGAGCACTCCTGTGATCAGGGACTATGTTCTTGCGACAGACCCACGAGTTATGCCTACGTTGCAGGCATAACTCTCTCGTTGCCTAATCTCTCTCATAGCATGCAGGTCACTAGTCAGAATTTTGACTTTATGCTAAATTGAATTAATTTAGTAACACAAGTAGCAACACAAGCGCTTACTGTACTACATAGAATGTAGCATGATTAAAAACTTGCTCTTACAAAATATTTCCATTTCACGGAATGTGTCTCTCACCTGCATAACACAATCCAGGTCAGGCCCTCTACAAGTGTTTACAAAGAATTATTTCTTCTTTTTAAAAGGCTCTTAAGTGAACCAGCAGTGTCCTTGTTAAACAGTTCGTCCAAATACAGAGACCACAGACATTTTGACACTGAATTAGCCTTATCCGTTCACCTCAGCAACGTAGTAAGAACTGTTCCAACTAAAGCGTTGTAACCCCCACAACCAACAACATAACAAAAGAGATGAACCAACTAAACTTTTCTGAATTTGGTATGTTAAAGAAAAAACAGACAAAATTAAGACTAACAAAGTCACGAGGATATGACAGGAATATTTGATGGTAACAGGGGTTATATGTAAGAGTATTTGAAAAGCATCAAGATAAACAAGGAATCAGGTATTTCATTTTATTGAAGATCTAACTTTGAAGTGACTTATTTCTTCCAGGGAAATGCAACCACTGCAACTACTATGGTGTTTATTGGAAGAAAAGACTTTTATTAATTTCATTATATCAGTTTTTTTCCTGAGAGATAGCTAAACCCACTAGGATTTACTACACAGAAACTGACAGAATGCAACAATCCATTCCAAATGTTTCCACATTTATTGCATCCAGACACCTCCATACCTGACTCAATGACCATTTTTCACCCTGTTCACAAGTTCTCACTTCAGGCTTTGCTTTCTCCATAATCAATTCCCTCCTTCTCTGAAATTCTAGTTCCTCTTCAGCATTTTCTCTCTGTAAGATTAAAAACAGACTGTGTATCACTGGAAACAGAACTATATCTTTGTTTGCATAACTTTACCTCAGAGGCATTTATTATAAACACTGTGATGAAAAGCAAACAGAGTAGCAAGCAGATACTATATACTTGCAGTTCCAGTGCTAAGGGATAGATAATGTAAATGTAAACAAAGTATGTCAAAGAATACCAGTTCACCAGTCAGGATACAGATCAAACAATAAGCAGGATATATCACACTGTAAAACTTTAAATCATACTTCGTGTACTCTCTGTAACTACAGCAACAGTGCTCTGGGAAAAAAAAATAAAAGCAAGTATATAAAAGTGTTAAAGAAGAATGAATTTTGTCTTCCAGCCTACTAAGCTTTTCCCTTCCCTGCTTGGTAGATTAGTAATTGATGAAATTGTTGGCTCATTTCCTGTCTTTCCCCCCAAATTATGTTGTAATAATACACTAATTAACGTACCTGACCAAGGGTAGACATCTCCATCTGCATTTGGCCACTATGTATAAAGATAAACAAATGCAAATATGTAATTAATTGTGTAGAAACTTGAATATGATTAATCTAACAAATGCATTATTTTTATCTAAAAAAAGGTAGATAAACACACTTTACTGTAGACTCCTGAAATTCTAAAGATGTTGCTGGTTCCATGGGATACAGATTCACACCACTGCTCTCTGAAATATCCATGCTTAATCTGCAAGGTTTGAAATAAAAACATTGCACTGGGGTATAGCTTTGGCAACCATCCTGTTCAGTATTTACAAATAAATGGATATATGAAATTCTTTTATAGTCATGGTTTTAACCTGCTCAGTGTTATCTCTTAACAACTTTTTGAAATGCCTTCTGATGCTTCACTGTCACCAATTCAGCCAAAGCAATGTTAATGCCTTCATCTGCAAAACCTCACCCTGAGCACTGGCTTGTATGAAAACAAAAGGACCTGTTTACTACCAACAACCATGCCATTATCTAGAAGACTGTAGATTTTTATATCCAATCTCTAGCACCCTGTGTTCAAATAGAAGCCACAGCCCTGGTTAGGTATTCAAATTTCATTTACAGTGGATGAAGAGAAAGCAGCATAATAATAAATTCACAAAAGACAATGATCTGAAAGAAAGCAGTGAATACAGGAAAAGGAATATAGGAATCTGAAGCAAACATCTGAAAAATACAGAAAAAGGGTGAGTCTGAAATCCTTTTCCTTTCCAGAACTGAAAGGCGGCTTATATGCACATAGGGTATGCAGATTTGAAACTCTGCAGAACGCTAGGACAACACTAACTGAAAAAGCATTTTACAAGTTTAATAGTCATCTCCGTTAGCCAATACAGCTCCAGTTGATGTGCTCTACACCGAACTCTAGTCTGTGCATGTTAGGCATGTCAGCATCACCTACTGGTTCAGCCCCTGCAGTAATTTCTCTTTCTAACTCCTAAATGGCCCTCAGCATGAGATGAGGATAATTCTGGCTGGAGTTACTCGTTTCAACTAGGTCATCCTGACTGGGTGATTAAAGTTATACTGATGCACAAAGGAAATCTCTTTGGGGAAAGTTATAATTTTTGCCATGCTCTCAGTTTTAGTTTAAAGCACATGAAAGCTTTTGTGCATCTTAAAATAAGGAACAATGGATGCATTTAAATTCCTTTGTGGATCTGGATAAAGGTACAAAAACTGTTCAATATGAAAAGCAAAATTTTCTCACACTGCTTTATATAATGCAAGTATATAACAAACTGCCACGTAATCCAGTAATCATAAGAGAAATTATGAGGAACCCAAGGCCCAGCGGACTGAAAGTCTACAGCGTCATTTGGCAAGTATTAGGCACCCAGATGTATCTTCCTGGGTAAGCCTGGATGTTAACATACAGGAGACATACACTGAAAAGCCTATATAGCGCTCAAATGTAAAAATAAATATTCACAGTTTAAGCTTAGAAAAAGAAAGTGCAGCCACAAAAACAACCCTCAAACCCACTATGTAAAAAACTAGTAGAAAAATAGACATGCATTACATGATTAGCCATTTTTAAAAGCCATATTTCAAATTTACTAGTGTTACAAATGAAAGCACGTGAACATGCATGGAGAAACAGATTAATTTTCTGCATTTTATTGCCCTTTATAATTTAACAAAGAAAACTAAATATGTAGGAAATATTGGGGCAATATTTAACAAAAAAAAAACAACGAAATGACAAAATTTATAAGGCTAACAACTGAAATATTTTTAATATCACTTTTTTTCCAAACCAGACTTTTTCCTTTTTTAATCGCAACACTTCTCCCACAAAGTAATAAGCCCCATATAAAGTGCAGAAGCAATGGTATACTATCTCACACAAACCACAGGAACTAAAAAGCTTTCCTAATTTGTATGACTTTTTATTAAGCAAAAATACTTGTGATTCAAATATTTAGCATATGATTCAAGAATTCTCTATATTATTCAAAGTAAAGCCAGATAATTGTCTCTATAAATACTAACAGGAGTGCATTTCTGTCCTAAAAAGTAGGAAGGTCTGTTAGGTGAAAAAGCAGTATCAAAATAGGCATTTAGACTAAAGAACAGTGTAGTCACAAGAACAAACAGCCAAGGGAGAAGAAGGAGAAACAAGGATACTTTAGGCTGGAAGCAACAAGGAGGTTTCTATTCTTCAGAGAAATTAAGCTCCAAACCAGCTACCTCATAGAAGAAAATTTAGTTACCTTGTTTTGAAATAAACTTAATTTCTGAAGATGGTTACAAAAAGAAAAGCAATAGCAAGCATCCGGACAGAACTACCTACACCACTCTTGTCAGACCTTTTCAGTAGGACAAGCATTTATTTTCTTTTAAATACTCACTCCTTTGTTTATTCACAGACCCAGAGTCATTCCACCTGAGTTCAGCCACTTAAAACAGGCACCTGAATTATAAAACCTTGCCTTCTGTAGACAGGGGAAATCTAAGTAACTTTCTCTAGCTGCCTTTTCCTCCTTTTGATTTCAGAGGGAGGCTACAGAAACTCCATCACTAATTCAGGCACCTCTTTTATGTGCTCAATTTAGGTTGGATTTAGGTTGAATTTAGGCTGAAATCCCTCTTAATTTACTGGGAATCTTGTCTAGATACTTAGAGAGAAAATGCACATTTCCTTCTTAACTAAGTTCCTCCTGAAAAACATCAGTATGCTAAAAAAAAATACTTCAAAACTCCAGGGAACTTTCAATTATCAGTTAAAAAAGAATTCTCATTCACAAAAAAATTAAATACATTACATTAACACATCAGCTGTTGTAAGCATACCTGTTGGGATCTTGTAATAAATCTACTGCTTCTCTTAGCTGTTCTATCATTGCTATATCAAGAGTTTGTTCTTCTGATAAATTTATTCTATAACAGAAAACAAAAGCATTCAAAAAAAAGAGGTACAGTAGCAATTATGAAGGCTATTCTGAATTTCAGTTTGTGAGCTGTATCTTCCAACTGGCATGCAAACACTAGAGAGGGGAAAAAACAGCCTCTGTGCACACTAGATGTGATGAACTACAACTTTTAGCATTCAATTAAACAGACTGACTTGTAAAATTTAAAATTTATTTATCAATATTTGACTCTTACTAATGGCACTCATCACACG
>NW_009646421.1:263681-265079 GCF_000708025.1 Charadrius vociferus
ATTAGTAATTCTTTTCGGGGTTTAAAAACATAATCTGCCAATAGGGCTCTTTCAGAAAGTACTTATTATTCCTTTCGTTCAATTTTTGGTTTTAAATCATATAGGACTCCACTGTTCTGCTCAGTGACAACTTCACAGTACACTGTCATGCTAAATGCCCTTTTCTTATGCACTCTCCTCAGCAACTGATGTTCTCTTGTTCTGTTCATGAATTAATGTCTATGAATTAATGATTGCTTCGGGGTTAAAATTATGACAAAAGAAAAAAGACTGAGGGAATTTTTCCAATTAAATCACTTTTTAAAAAATGTACATTACATTTAGACCTTACGAGTTTTGATAAAATCCTTTTTTACCAATGCCATTAACAGACTAAATATCAAAATACCTAGTTAAAAAGCTTGCATAGGTAAAAATATTGCTGCATTATTGGTGCATACAAATTAGTTGTAATATAACATCCACTCTATTCAGCAATAACGTGTAAAACATTGAGCACACACAAAGTGCAAGGCTGTGCTTCTGTCATGCCTCCAAGTCTCCCAAATTATTAACTGATAAGGAAATGACACTTCTGATCAATCTAATGAAATGACACAGCTAATTACTTACAGATACATAAAAAATACTTACATTTCGTCTGTTTGCCATTGTGTGTCCTCTTCTATTCTCAGTAATTCATCACACTCAGCTGCTCTGCTCTGTAAGCAGACAAAGTGATACCAAGAACTGAACTTTGCAATTAAGTAGGCAGAGAAATTTTGCTTTCAGATTCAGTGCTGACCTCATTTATGTAACAGCTTAAGGTGGCTAGTTGAAGCAATCCAACATTTCTGCTCCACTCTTCACTCTACCCTCTTTTTAAGATCCTGATTACAAGATCTTCTATTCACTATGCAGATTTTATTGAGGTCAACAGCCCTTACCCTCCTTTAACTGTAAAAAGAAAGTCAAGCAGCATGAGAATTCTTTATTATATGTCCCAGATTCCATTTGTGCCTTTCTGGTGTATGCAAACAATGCTTCTATTAAGCACGACCTTAACTCTCCTCTTACTTGTTCTCCTCCTGCAGCCAGATTTGTTTATAGAGCAAGGAAATTCCAAATATGCAAACAGTAGCAATGATGTACTTCATCTATAATTATTAACAGGATTCTTACTTGACAATTGTAACAGTCATGAATACTTTTTATTTTTAAGAAAAAAAATCAGGACAAAAACTGCATGGAACAATTCATATCAGTCAGCCAGTTCTTTTGGGTTCAATGTAGGCACAAATTGGAGCCCCCACCATCCTACCTACGACTATGAAGAGCTACTTATTAGAAAACATGACTCTCGTGCTTCCATTTGGTGATTTGCAATTTTCTTTTCTCTTTTCGTCTCAGTTAGGCAGG
>NW_009646421.1:265107-299580 GCF_000708025.1 Charadrius vociferus
AGCTCACTGAATCTCTACATTTGTACTAGTAGAGAACAAACAGCAGAAAACAGAGAGGCTTATCCTCTTGTGTGTCATGTTTGGCACATCAGCCGCATCACCCTGTACCAATAAATGATATCCGGCTCTGCTAGATATGTCACTGTAGAGCGTACAAGCTTCTCTAACATTCCCCCAAAAGATGCCTATTCCACAGTAGAATAAATAAAGCCATTCTTTTTTCTTTTTCTTCTCCTCACGGGAATAAAGTACGTGACTTCGTCCCATAAGAAGGGCGCATATCATAAGCTGACAAAAATGCAGCACTTCTAGAGGGTGATCCTCAGTCTCTGGGCATAATTATATAAATAAGATAAATAAAGCCATATGAATTAGGATTAACATTTGGAAAATTACAAAATCCACCAAGCCTAAGCTCCTCTTTTGCACTGCAAGTTGTGCTGATTTTATGTATGGTTTGGATAACGGGTATTGCAATTATAGAAGACCCTTACTGTCCCAAAAGGCATTCTAATGCATGGCTAAATATAAACCAAAGAACACAACAGACTCAGAAACCTGCACTGAGTTCAAAATGCTGAGAATAAAATGCATGTATTACCTGCTCAAGTCACCAACATGCTGATCTCAACTGCCATAATGTTAAGAAGATATCAAAATTAAGAGAAATTAAACTGCTCACTCTAGCAATATTCTTATATTGAAATTCAATAAAGTAATCTGTATTTTACTGAACCACTGTCTGCAACTCATTATTTCATGTAATATTATCTTATTATGATAGAGGACAATCCCAAGCGAATATTCTTCAAGTGGTACACTACTGAAAATCAAAAATGATGAAGTGAGAAGAATAAGGAAAGGAAATGTGAAGTATATACCTAATATAATGTACGGTCAGCTTCAGATGTGTATACCCCTTTGTCAGGGGAGGATGAAAGCATTCTGTCCCCTTTTATCTAGCTTATTCATCTCAAAAGTGTGCACTTGCTGAAAATTTGTAGCAGGAAACCTACGATCATTTGTTAACATTTTAACTATCTGAAAATACTACTAATAATAACTTTTTAACTAGCTAAAAAAAAAAAAATCCCTCAATCTTTTAGTATAGAGGTCACAAAAGAACAAGCTAGTATAAGATAACCTGTAGTGTCCTGAACACCCAGCAACTACAAATAACTCTTCCTAATAATCAACACTACTGAATTCACGTTTGTATTTGTAAATAACAAAAAATAATAAGCAAGATGTATTTACTACATAAATAAAGTTTTCTGATAACTACATGTCTTCAGTAACTACGAAAAGGAAAAGTTTCTTGCTTGGTTTCCCCCCTGCCCCCCTTTGTTTGTAAATGCTAGTCCTCTGTGGCTGCCACCTCAGAGACCTTCCAACTAGCTGAAGATCTGCAAAAGTTTTGTTGCTAGAAAAAAACAAAACAGTTGCTCAAATAAAGACATCTTTTGCAGAACCAGAAATCTGTTTCCAAGAAGCTGAAAGGCCACATCCTTACTCTTTCCACTATTACTTCCCAGCACATTTTTTCCTATAAGGGATGAAGATGGATGTGATAAAATGCCTCTTTGCACCCATTAAGAATCTCCACAGAAAGAGGAAATCAGTCTAAAAATATCCATACTAGAGAATCCCTTCTGGTCTATAAATCAGGAGGAGACATCACGGACACAGAAATGCTACAAAATACTACTATTTCTCAAATATCTTTGCGTTACGAAAGATCTAGCAAAAATATCCAGGCAAATAAATTTTCACAGAAAAAAACCCTACTTGCTCAAAATTTCTCTGGAATCTTTCAAAAACCCCTCAGTCTACCTAACCACATATAATTTAGAAATTCATCAGGCGTTTTTTGCTATATTAAAAAGCAAGTCAATTTCATGAGTTACCACACAACAGCAATCACTAATGATTTGTAGTACATTTCTGTGAATTCTATTGCTGCTTTCTCCGACATCAATGTCTACACGTATTCCACTGAACATAATGCCACAAACGGAAAAAAGTAAATGACAATATGAATGGGGAAAATACAACTTCAAATGGAAAAAAGGCACAACAGAACAATTTATAAAAGGTCATTCATTACAAAAAACAGTTCAAAGAGAAAGCACATTTGATAGTTCCCCGACAAGAAGCCATATGCCAGTAAGATGCCACCAAGTACTCACATTAACCATGGCAGAAAGACAAGAATAATACTTCCAAATGGATTAACCAACTACCCATCACATGTGTAACAGCAATCCATAGCACCAGTGTTCAGTAATGAACATCTTAAGGAACCTGAAGTCTGGGTGCCAGACCTTTACATACAAAAAAGACTGATGGGTGTAATCTCAAAGTTTCTTATTGCGGATAACCTGTGTTTTCTTACATACTTCTTTATATATACGCGTATATGCTTTGTTATATACACAAAGATACACACAATTATTCAAATGCACTTTCCTATCATCTACAACATCTACAAAGTTCATAACAAAGTCAGTGTATACTCCCAAAATGCATCAAGAAAGGAAGTTGCAAAATCTTGTAAGAGGTAGGTTCCTAGAATAATAGATTTTATTTTAGATTTGATATAATTTGTCTTTATAGATCTCTTAATTTTTACTATGATTTTAAAACATTTAGGAAAATGTATTTTAATACTGTAACATTATTTCATAACTAGCCACCACAGCTAATACTGAAAGTCTTCTTGCATTTTACTAATGTAACAAATGCAAAAATTGCTCAATTCAAAATATAAAGCAAATCCTCCAGAACATACTTGCCATTTTTTCTTAAACACAGCTAAAGGACAACTCATATATACTAGAGAGCTATGGGTAAATTGACCTCCTAGATTAATTACAATGACTTTAAACCTACCTGCTTAATTTTGCCTTCTGTATTATGACAATGAATATTAATTGCAATTTTATTCATTAAAACGTCTGCAGTTTGTCATTCCTGTTTGCTCTATACTTAATGAAAGTAATGAAAGTATTTCCCCCCACTGAAAATTGTCATAAACTTGCCTTAATGTAACTCATAAATTCAGTAGAAAGAGTATCCGATTCATCAAACTGGTTTCCTGTTTCTCTTGAATTATCATTGACAATCAAGTGAGAAGATCCCTGATGGAATTCCACTAATAACAATAAAAAAAGACATGAAAGCATGATTTTTGGTTCAGCTCAACATTTGTTACTCAACACAATTTAAGTGTATTAAATTATAGAGCTCAAAACCAAACAAAATTTAAATTCAAAGCATATTAACAACTTCAAACAAGTTAAGACTTTTGCATTTTAATGAGCGATGCCAATTCATTTCAAAGTTGTAATAAATAACCTGGGCTCATACAGTTGTAGATCAGAAGCACCACAGAAGGCATTGATGGAGTCAGTTTTGAACTACACAAAGTAGGTCTTGCCAGTACCGGTACAAGAACACAGCTAGACAGCTGCACAGTATTTTAAGATATTCAGATGTCTCAGTCGGTGACTTCCAGTTTAATGCAACTTCGGAGTTGATATGCTGTTACAAAAACTGAAACTCTTCGCAGAACTCAAACAAAATGATTCAGAGCCTATGTCAATCTGTTGTTTACATATACTACGTCCAGGAGTACGAGGTAGTAATAATTTTCTCCTCTGTTTAAAGTGGTCTGCTCCTATAACATACCCTCTCCAGTGTACTAACACTGTAGGATGTAATGCTCTTACTGTCTCACTTCATATTGTAGTAAATTCTGATGAGTATCTCAACTGAAGTTCACAATCTAGTACGTAACACTGGGGAAAGGCTGATCTCCTATTGATGTGTTTTCCATATGCAACTCACTGACTTCATCATGCCATTTACCATTAGTATGTGCAGAACTTGGAGAAACATTGTTTATCAATATGTAGATATAATTTAGAAAAATATAAGTTACTTAAATTTTAGACAAAATTACACCTTCTCGTATGTAGATATAATTCAGAAAAATATAAGTTACTTAAATAAATTTTAGACAAAATTACACCTTCTCTCAAAATCTGAAGAGATTTACTTCTTTCCAGAGGTAATGCTGACTTTGACTAATAAAGCTTTATATACGCATTAGGTCCAACTACAGAAATGGACTCTGCTTTGTACATTACTAACTCAGAATCTGAGTTAACATTTGATAAGAGTTATTACACATTGATATGACTGGTGGGGAAGCATGGTTTAAACCAACTCTCACTTTTCTCCGCCCTGTCAGAACCAGAACTTATTAACTCTTGAGACAAGGTAGAACAAGTTTGTTGGAATTGCTACAGAAAATGACTATAAGGACCTCTATTCAGTACAGGTAAAAAAGTTTTAAGTAGCATGATTTTTTTTTTCCCTTTTTTACATGACTGCACATGCATGCTCAAAGCCTTTTGGCTAGGTAGGCAGGTATTTATTACAAGAAAATTAAAATGCATAGGGCAGTGAAAATACTTGTTGTTCAACTAGAATATAAGCAAGAAAAATCAATTTAATAAGGCATTTATCCAATGCAAAACTAAACACTGAAAATTCCAAAATAACAGTAGTAAAAAAAACGTATCTAATTCAAAGATGATGTTTGTAGACTCCTGAAAGATCTATGTTTGTTGGGCCATGATTTTTGCAAACTAAATTTACAGTCTTATACACAGAATTATCAATAGAATATCCCTGTATTTAACTTCCACTTGTTTTACATTCCAACCTTTTCTTGAATTAGCATGGTGACCCGAATCTTCCTTTACAATGTGATCTTCTTCCATGATGTCCGACATTGGAACATTAAAGCTGACAGTATCTTCATCAGAGGGCTAAGAAGGAATAAGAGAAACACTGGTTTCAGCTTAAACCAAGACTGATAAAAACATACATATTAAGAAGAGTGCTCACTAAAGACTGAGAAACTAATATGGGAGAGGATACACTAGGTTTTTTTACTTGACTTAAAAGCTCAACCATTTTTTTTCAGCTGTATTAGTCGGTACACTAAAACACATTACTTTTATCTACAAGCTTATCCTGTCTATTGTTTTATAGATAGCGGCTAGCTATCATACTAGCCTTCATTTCTGTCCCAAGCCACCACAGTTCTGCTGTTCTGTGGGACCAGAAACTCACTGTATCCCATCATAGTATGATGGGATATGAGTACCAGAAACTCACTGGCATTGCTCATTCTTTAGATGGTCTGTGTTTCTGCAACTCGCTACTCTGCGCACACATATTCCATACATGTATTCTATAATTATACCTGCTATAATACATAAATAGTAGTTTTTTCTATATCCCTTAAGAATGTATACTTTTAAGGAAATGGTATTTCCCTGTTTATCAGTTCAGCCCATTATAGAACTCTTTATCAGTTCAGCCCATTATAACACAAGATCTGCAATGGAATGGGACATGGTTACATACAACCAGTTACTCAATTCCACAGTTGCTAGTTCTAGTAGAATGATGCCATTCTTGGTACCGTTATATGCTCATATTCCACGTAGCAAGTATTTTTTTTAAATCCTGAAACTAAGGTTTGTGATAAGGGATGGGGCAAATCGCTTTGCTCTTAAAAAACTTTATCAAAGATACATGTGGTTCTTCCTATTTGCCAAGAATGCCCTGGGCTTAACACATTCTGTAAATATGGACCACTATAAATGTTCTTTATGAATAAACCACATTTTATTAACTATATTAATTCACTGGCTGTATTCTGCTTAAAGAGAAAAAATCCAAAAGGATGTTCAGGGACTTGATAAAGCCTTAGAAAAATGACAATGCTTTACAATGAAGTGAACTAACATTACAGTACTGTTCCTATTTGTCAATTTTTAAAATAAATTTGATTTTATAATGAAACAAAACAGTATCTCAAACAGAAAATAAGCAAACAACACTCCAGGTATTCTAAGCATGAGTCACTAGTTCTTTTAGACCTGAAACAATAATCCAATGCTTTAAAAAAAGAAAAAAAAGAAGACATGCACAGTATAAATTCATTCAGACAACCAATGTTACAGTGAAGTTCCTTTCTTTCATGCTGTATCTCATGTGACATTTAAGCACTAAATTTAGCTACTCTAGATCAAAGATTCATGTTTTGCTAATTTCACAACTTATCATTTGAAAATATTACAGTAAAATGTTCTTACACGCATTAATACAAGTTCTGAATACTAAAACAGGCTAGAATTTTTTCTCAGCAGAGTAACACAGCTTTTAGAAAAATATTTTTGAGCATTGGTGTAAAAAAAACCCCACAGGTCATTCAATTTGGAAACAGAAAATAATTCCTTTAAACAGACTATGTCTCACTTTCAGAACCTAAAGAATTCTGGAATTGATATTCCAGGTGCTTCCTGCCAGTATACTATGAAACAGAAACTATCCAAAGTAGCTTGCAATAATACAAAAGTATTGCTCCTTCATAGGTGAGATACTGTACCTCACTTCCTTTGTTCACAGTTTTATTTTTATTCAGCTGGCAAGAGAAGGCAACAATAGAAATACAAGAAATAAAAACATAGGATGAAGAGTGCCATTTTCATTTTAAATACCTAATATTATTCCAACACTGAATTCAGATGACACGCTTGGAAAGAATCTTCATATACATTCTTGCTGGTACTAAAGCATCACTCTTATGGGTAATGAAGCAGGGACACCATCTGGATCTTAACGAGTACCCTGTTCTAATGAATTCTAACTAAAGAAAAAATAAGACCAAAGGGAGGTGGAAAACAAATCAAAATGCTGCACTGTTCCTAAAAGATAAGGTACATCAGTACTACCTTAAAGCAGAATTTGCTTTGATCAGGTTGCCATGATCAATTTTACAGCAACACTACAAGATATCTTTCACTTGAAATGCCCAAGATGAATACAGCTCTGAAGAACTGACCCTGTAATGACCCTACCAACAAGCCAGACAGAATTACATAAACTGTTCATTTCATCAAGTATTTTCTCCTATGTGTATGGACCCAAGCTAATTAGCAAGCTTGCTAAAAAATACATTAGTATTCAAACAAGTGATGCATTTCAGTTACTATTCTCAAGTTACACAAACGCAAAATTATGTTGTAATATTTTCTGTAAAAGAGCTGAAACTCAACAGCCACTGGCCTTCAGACTAAACTGTAGTTTGTTTTTTATGTCTGCTGTACTTATAAAAACACTCCAAAAATGTGTTTTAATGACCACTTTATGACTGACCATTTAATGTTTATCTGATGTTTGGTATGTAGATTTCTGATTGTAATTATCAATGTACGTGACTCTGTATTTGCAACATGCTAGTATTTCTTGCTCAATTCTCACGTGTAACACAAGTAATTAAAGGTTGCCTCAGAAGGAAAAGTGAGTGGTGAATTTACTACCAAACACATTTGGAATTACTGATCTCAGCATCTATTTTCTCCTTAATAGCAGAGCAGTAGTCAGGCAGGGATTGAATGAGTAAATATAAAAGTCTTTGTGCCAATAAAAATGTGTTGGTTCACTGTTGGTTGTCTTTAGGACAACTTTTTGCAGCATTCCGATTGCTACTTTTTGATTACAAGAAAGATGATCTATTTTCTAAAGGTGTTATTTATAGCTAAAGAGGAAATTCCAGAATAACAGTTTCATTAACAAGCTAACTCAGCTTCAGGAAGTGTAAGAACGGCAAAACAGTTTTCAAGCCTCTCTGACTGGACTGCATGCCCTAAGAACTAGAGGGAAACCATTAGAAGTCTGGCTAGAAATGACGATAATTCTGCTTCATTTCCATCTAGCAAGAAACGTGTCCAAATACTTGGAAACCCTTGTCGGTTTTCTTAAGTGCTTTTGTATTTAAAAGACCAATTGGTGTGTAAGTGGATTCATTTTCAACTTGCTTTTTAGTAACTACAAATTCTTTATACATTTGTTTCAAAAGCAATAGAATCTCTTTTCCTCAAAGGAGGAGAGAAACACTAAAGAATCAGAGTAAAATTATTTTAAGTAGCAAGAAGCCCGTTCTTTTACTGTGACCTGAATATTACCCACTAGGTCAGACCATAAATCCCATTATCTGTACATTTCAGAAAGATCACTGCTGAATTATATTGCAAACTATTTACTTATTTATCATTATTTAATCAGTTCAACTCCAACGAGATTTAGTACCCCGTTCAGCTGAGTAGTGCCTCAGAAAAAAGGTCTAGGAAAGTCAGCTACAACTGCTTAGGACAACAGTAGTCTCAGAAAGTCATCCTTTCTCTTTGCTCAGTCAGGCAACAAAGTTCAGAAAAAATTCCGAAGACTTATTTCCAGCACTGCCTAACTGCCAAAGCACGTAAACACATTAAGATCTGCAAAGTTTCTGAAGTTCCTACACTACAGCAAACTTCCATAACCACGACGCCACAGAACATACTGAGCGCGCTGAACTCCTGTTAATTCTCAACAGGAAAGAGTCAGAGAGAAAACACGTGAGAAGCCATAAGGCATGTAACCTGTTAGAATATTTACTTCATTGGAAACAGCAGATGTGGATTCTGGTTTGGTCCTCCTTCTCTATATTATGTAAACTACAGTGAATTTTCATGATTTGTAGGTTTTTGACCATTTGTAAGCAAGTATCTCACCGTCCTCTCCAGAAAGTGCACAGACACAAAAAAAAAAAAAACCCAAAACCAAAAAACCCAGTCTCCTTTTATCTTGTTTTAGCCATTTCTTAACAAGAAATTCATGCCAAGGATGTGGCTGCACAGTTTTGGTGGCTGGAAATGTATTCACATTGTTACCCAACTTAAAATATACTCAAAATATGGGTGCAGAGGGAAGGGGAATAGGACACAAAATTCACACAACTTACCTCTGTTGCTGACAAACGTTTATCTCCATTATCACTACCAACACCTGAATCTGAGTCCTTTTTACTTGGGTAGATGTCATCAATGCTAGATGTGAATAAAAATAAACAAATAACAAAAAGCTATCATAGCATTTACCATTAGAATTCTGTCCTGGTTTCACTTAAATCAAAGCAAAATTCCAACCAGTCTTAACGGTAGAGGGCAAAATAGCATAGTATGGTTAAAAACTACATATTTGAAGTCTGTTGATAGGAAAATAGATCAGATGGAATGGCTGGCTAGTCCAACAATTAATGAAAACAACAGAAGTAATCTGCTATAAAGCTTGATTTTGTCTATACACTAGGTTAAAACACTTAGTTACTAGCTAAGTAGCACAGGAGTCCAGCTGAAGTCATTTAGTCGTGAGACAAGCAACTAAACTAGTTGAACTCAAACTGGAGTCAACTGATTTAATTGTAGCCATTGATGCATTAAAATTGATCTGGTATTTCCCTGCGGCTTGAAGCAATTATTAACACAGAAACCTCCTTTTGGTGCTTTAAAATAGACTTTGAAATTTAGTTTTTATAAGAAAACGACTATAATAATGGCAACTGCTCTCTCTTCTGGTTTCATTACCTAGTATGACCTCTACCCATTTTAAAGTACACTATTATACACGATACACTCATCACCTGATTTATTTTTAAATATGCATTATTATCCTCTCATTTGCAATCCTGAAATCAGTAATCCTGAATTCAGATTGACACAGCAATTTAAAAAAGAACTATATCAGTCTTCACATGAATAAGTATCTGATTAATCCTAATATTAAATTATCTCCTATCAGTAAACACTAAGGACTTTGTTTAGAACTGTATATGGAAATCCTAAACAGGTTATGATTTTTCTTTAAAAGTGTGAAGTTATTCTCTAAAATAAAAATTTGGTAATTATCATGTGATAGAGCATTAGGCTGTTAGTTACTAACTGGTTCCTACTCTGTACTATTCCCTTACCCTAACATGTATGCTCCTATATGACCAAAATGTCACACAGGACATGACATTCCCGTCAATTTTCTTGTATCCTAAAAGTACAAAACAGAAAACCAGAAGGTGTTTCCCAAACGGAAAACTTACTCTTCATATTGAATTCTTCCCATTTTTGGCATTTATCTGATACAAATCCACAAAGGTATCTCCAAACATACATGGAGGAAAACAATTTGCTTGAAATCTTATCTAGATGACTGAGATTCCATAACAGCTCTTTTTTTCCCCCCATCGTGTTAGCAGCAACACCTCCATCTTTATTTACATCAACACTTTGGGTTTATTGAGTACTTCTCTCCAAAAATAAGGCATTATCATACGTTCTCTGATTGGTTATATTATACTTCCCATGAAAACGATGAAAGAGCTGGCTAAAAACTGGCTTCCAATTAGCTATGGAGATTCTCATAAAAAGGACCTGCTTCGTATCTAGTTCCTGTTTTTAAGCCACCATACCAGATGACATTTCCTAGATGTTTGATGTAAGGCATTGAAGATTTTGTCTATTGTTTTGCTAACAAATTAGCACATTTCACTTTAAAAGCATCTCAACATTCATGCAGTTCTCCTTGCTGGATGGATAAGCCTCTGGATGAATAAAAAAGCTTAAAACAAGTATGTGATGAATGTATAACAACATATAAATCACAAAACAACACAAGAAATTGAAACTTATTTAATACGTTACTAGATTTACAAGAAAGTTCCAACACTTAATGATACTATGATCTCAATTATTTTCAATATATTCCAGTGGCTTACTAGTAAGAAGTTAAGATTTAAATTAAGGTTCACTTCTAAGTGAAATAAAAATATTATGTTCTAAACTCTTACAGGGTTTTCACTACAATAAAATATATTAAAGCAGAACAACTTTCTGTTCAAAAAAAGTACACTGTAAATAGCATCTAAACAAATGAAACTGTGGAAGCTAAAGATATAAATATATTTATTTCACTTTTTTCATAAGTGTTACTTAAAAAAACCTAAGTGAGATTTTTATACGTACCTCTCTTCCACAGGTTGTGGCAAATGTTGTTGTTCTATGGCATTAAGATACAGTGAGTCTGCTGTTTTAATCTGACAGGCCTGTACAGTCAGATATTTGAATATATGCACCTTACCCTTTGTACAAATCTGTTTGACAAGAAAAAAAAGTTAGGTTTAGAACTAGAATGAAATAAATAATTTATCTCAAATGCCATTTAGTGTAAAACTCCCTGAAAACCAATGGATATCATCACAATAGATATCACGTAAAAGAAAATGGATTTTATTCACTTTTTAAAAAAATACTAAGAAATACTTCAATTACCCAATCAATTATTTGTGTGTACTAGCATAAGCACCCTCAGAGAGCAAGACAGAAAATGAGAAAAGAATGTATTCTACTTTAAAAAAATGAAACGAGTTTTTCACTCAAAAACAGTTACAATAAAATATACTGTATGATCTATTACTAATGATAAACTGAGTCATTATTTTCCAAAATTAGTCAATAATGACATTTAATTAATCAGCATGTCCTTTGTACTCTTAGCCACATTGTTTCTACTAGTGTCCAAGCATCTTTATGATGTATTTCACTTGCATTTTAGAATTTTTTTTTCTTTAACTGCGCATTTCGAGCTCAAGTGCTTGCTGAAACTTGCTCTATACTTTCGGAGTGTAGTAACAGCATCACTACTGGTTATGAAAACATTTCTCTGATGTAATAAAATCTCTCAAGTATTTCAACAGCTGTTGTTCTAGAACAATTGTAGCTTTCAGAGATGTAGTTTGAACCTACTGTCCAGTAAGTCAACAACAACAAAATTGTCCTGAAGCAGCAAGCACATGTTCCATTCATTTATTACCACCATTTCTCAGCATGTCCTACAGTTCAGAACAGGAGTTTGATTTCTTTGTGTAACACAATCTATAAACTTACACTATAAAGTAAAATAAATTTCACATGGATTACATTCTAGACCATCTATTTTTGAAGTTAAAAGTAAATCACTGTCGAACCTTCTAGAACTGGGCTCTTATTAACAGAGAGAAAATTTATCCAGAAAGTTTCTCAATTCTCTTTTTCAAAATTATATACATATTCCAACATTAAGTTTCATACACAGATAGGAATGACAAAAATAAACAGGTAGCTAACAGAAGGGAAATCTTCTAGACTCATGTTGGTTTAGGTGGTGGACAGACTCATGCAAAGAACATAGGATATTTTCTATGTCTTATTTATATATCAACAACTAATGTGTGTGATGACTGAAGTTTAGAAGCCTGCAATTGCAGAAGGTGACATTTTATAGGCTATAATTTATCACCCACCCAATATTAAGGCACAATTTAAATTATAGATGTTACTTACTTGTGCTGGTGGAGACTGCAAAGGATTATTCTCAAGCAGTAATACTTGTAAGTGCACCATCTTTCTAAAACAAATTGGAATCATAAGCACTTTATTGCAGGAAAAGTCGAACTTTACCAAGGGAAGCTGTACTAGTTCTAAAAGTAAGAAAAAAGAGAGAAGGTGTTATATCTGTATTTATTTTTGCCATAAAATAATAAAATATTTCTGAATAACCCTTCTTTTGCATTCAGGAAAAATACAAACTCAGGCAGGAATACAATCAACATTGGAAATGAACAGAGTGTTATTGTTATACAAGTGACAATAAATTTTAAAATACATACTTTGATTTTTTTTTCCCGAAACTCAGCTGACAGTTCCTCGGTGGACAACAGGATGCCCATGAGCCAGCAATGTGCCCTGGCGGCCAAGAAGGCCAATGACATCCTGGGGTGCATCAAGAAGAGTGTGGCCAGCAGGTCGAGGGAGGTCATCCTCCCCCTCTACTCTGCCCTGGTGAGGCCGCATCTGGAGTATTGTGTCCAGTTCTGGGCTCCCCAGTTCAAAAAAGACAGGGAACTGCTGGAGAGGGTCCAGCAAAGGCCTACAAAGATGATTAGGGGATTGGAACATCTCTCATATGAGGAAAGGCTGAGGGACTTGGGCCTTTTTAGTCTAGAGAAAATAAGACTGAGGGGGGAATCTTATCAATACTTATAAATACTTGAAGGGAGGGTGCCGGGGGATGGGAACAGTCTTTTTTCAGTGGAGCCCAGTGATAGGACAAGAGGTAACGGGCACAAACTTGAACATAGGAAATTCCATCTTAACATGAGGAGGAACTTCTTTACTTTGAGGGTGGCAGAGCACTGGAACAGGCTGCCCAGGGAAGTGGTGGAGTCTCCCACTCTGGAGACATTCAAAACCCGCCTGAACACCGTTCTGTGCAACCTGCTGTAGGTGACCCTGCTCTGGCAGGGGGGTTGGACTAGATGATCTCCAGAGGTCCCTTCCAACCCTGACCATTCTGTGATTCTGAGATCCCCATACTGCATTCATAGGAAAGTATTTGTGTAACTAAAAAAATGCCTAGAATCATAAAGATAGTTTAAAAAACTCACACTTATTTAGGGAGTACCACTGAATGTTATATTCTGCAAGCTCAAATGGAATACATTCAAAAGCCAGGTAGTTACTAATTTTTAATCATAGTTATTTACATGATAGAACATACTGTCAAAATGCCAATAAAAAGAGCTACCATCAAGGTATCGGGATATTTTTTTTTTACCTTGGGGTAAAACTTCGAGGTAATTTCTTCTGACATTCAGTTCTTTTAAAGATTTCAGCTGGCCTATCTGCTGTGGCAATACTGTGATTTCATTACAGCTGACATCCTACAGCAAAAGCATAGAAAAAAGTGAATTTTCGTCTCCTAAATATTAAGCAACACAGATATGAAATTGTAGCTAATTTGCTATTACTGTTGTTGCATTTTATTAGCCTGAAAACATGCAACCATCTCTGTTCTGTCTGCACAGTGCAAAACTAGATACATGAGAAAATGGTTACACATTACTTAAAACCCAGAACAAATATTATTTGGAGAACAAGATAATTTTGAAAGTTAATTTAATTTCTACAGAAACATTCAAAACCATTTGCTGAAGATGCTCCACCTTTTTGTTCTTAACTTTTGTTCATATGAAGAACTCAGTACCATGACTATATAACCAAATATGTTTGGGTGAAGTGTAAAACTGCTACTGTGTGGATCTGATTTTTTTCAAAAAGGTTCCTGTTCTTCTAGAGCGAATATTTGAGCAAGAGTGCAAAACAAATCAATCAAACAAACAAAAACCAAAACCCAAATCAAGTAGGAGGACATAATAAAGACAGGTCTTGCTTAGTATTTTACAGATATTTAACATATTGTTGTAAAAGGTGCTCCTTAAGACCCTAGGCCAGTTCCAAGCAAGACTGATCTTGATGGCTAAATTCACCTGGTTTTATAATCTGGATGAAAATGGAACCCATCCTCATTTCAGCATTCCTAAAACGGCAACTGCTGTAAAGCTGAGTTGAAAGTATAGGGTTTCCCTATACTGAGCATAATTTCAAACAATAAGTTAATATACAGTAGTATTACTGTAATAAATAGTATTCTTTAACCCTATAGCTAAGACGAAACTGCAAGGAATGTGTACTGAAAATCAACTTCTTGGATTAAGTCAGTCTAAAACGACATAGCTTTCAGATACTAGCTATCATTTTTGCTACCAAATGTTCTATACTCAATGTGAAATCAAAAGGACATTGAAACCTCTGCTTACATGCCAGGCAACCTGTAAATTTGAGTAATGTCCTGATTATGCTTCCATTCTGCATTATAAAAAGTAAAGATTATTTCATAGTATGACAGCAAAGTGGGGTAATGCCAAATTTTCCTCAATAGCCAATGGAATACCTTTAGGACATTCTCTCCTACTTTTTGGATTGTTTCAAAATGAATTTAATACAGTATCTGGGAGCTCTTAAGACTACAAAATTTCTAAAGTCAGCCAGATTTCCAAGTCATGTCTTTGAAGATAGTTGCTTTAATACTAGTCAGAAGCGTTGCATTAACTCTCTATCTTCAAGTCTAAAAACTAGTTAAGAAAAAATGATAGCAAAAGCAAAATGTGATCTGGCAATGCTGCTTGCCGTATCAGACAAGTTTCTTCTCATAACAGAATCTCACTGCTGCCAAAGCTTCCTTCCTTTGTTAAAACAGAGTCAGGAAATAATTTTAGCTTTTAGATGAGGAAATTTAAAATCCTAGTTAATAAGTGCATCTTTTGCCCAAGTTAACACAAAGTATTGTTAATTGCACTGTTCCCAGATCATTTATTTTTAAAGCTTTACTGTCCTATTTTTAATTCACAGACTTTAAACAACTTCATAATTAGATAGTAATTTTTTAGAGCACGTAATTTAGATTTAAAGTCACCTTGTGGCAGAGAAACTCTAGACCAAGTGTACTTATGCACACACATCAGAACAAGTCAGAGAGAATTTTTAAGGAAGTGGGGGGGGGAATCTGGCAGTGTGTAGCCTCAAAAACAACACTTACAACTTTTCAAAACATCCTCAATAAGACTGATCTGTTATGACAGCATGTCAGCATTCACAGGATCTCTAGAGACAGTAGTACCCTTTATCCTACTAAACACTGCAATCCAACTTTTTTTTATTACTTTGTTTGACTAGCTGTGGAAAACAAAGACCTATAACATTATTTCTAGTTATGCTCTTGACTATTGTTAGACTTCATGAGTGTGTATGTGACAAAGACAGTGTTTATCTTTCCCATTACTTTGGTAGTAGTGGAAGAAATACTATCAAACACCGATGGTTTTCAGGCTAATAAATTTATAAAGGACCTAGATAATCAGCAGTTTGGAACTTTGTTTCATGGACAACTGTAAAGAACTAAAGTGAAGTCCAAACACCTACTCAAGTTCCAGGGGCTAGTGTTTGCTGAAGGTCAGGCTTCTTGCATTAATTCTATTTTGTCCTGCCACGAGAATACTGACACAATTTCTCAAGATTTGAGAAATGTAAGGCGTATTTAAATTTAACATTAGTTTCTGTACCATGAAGCTCAATGGTATGAAAACAAATACAAATCTCAACATTTTTCTTTTGTTTCTGGTAAAGCTTAAATGGTCTTAAACCAACAAAATTCAGCATAATTTAAACATAAAAGCAAATACTGTACTCTGGCTCCATATTAACATATTTATTGACACAAAGTTTATCCAAACCATCCAAATTGATGTAAACTACCTCCTTACATCCATTTTAAAACTTGTGAATCCTGACTGAGCTGTTATTCCTAAAAAGCATGTGGATTCTGTCAGAGCTTGTGACATATAAGCCATAATGAATGGGAAAAGTTACATGGTGCATGAGCAGATGGATCCTGAGGAAAACAGAAGGCAGGAGCTCCCACTTGGTCAGGCTGCTGGGCCAGATTAGAGGAATGAGGTGAAGGACCTAAATCCCTGCTCAGAGATTTAAAGGCTTCCACTGTGAGACAGGAGCATCCCAGAGATGGAGAAAGCCATTCTCTGGAGAAGGCAGAAGTGCAATGCTGCCTGAGAGGGCAGAGAACAAGAGTTTTACTGTATATCTGATAGTTTTGGGTGCATAAGTGCAATGCTGCCTGATAGGACAGAGAACAAGAGTTTCTGTATATCTGTATATATAATACTGTATATCTGATAGTTTTGGGTGCAATTAATGTCATCTCTGCCCAATTACTTTTTTTTGATGGAAAGTAAGGTTCAGATTATCTTCACCCCAGTTTTGTACTTGTCCTCCTGGCTGACAGCAGAGATATGATTGAGCTATGCAGCTGCAAATAAAAGTAAGTTTCCCAATGAAATTTTGATCCTGCAGCGAAAATAATTTATATGTTATTTTGATGCTTGTAAGATAGTTGTCAGATCTATGTAACTCAGAACCCTAAAATTTAAAAGAATGCCTGGAAATTTACTGCATGTAATATCTAAGCCATTCTATTCCACTAGTATGAAATTTATATAAATATATACACATAAAAGAATTGCGTACCCCATTTTGGAGGAGAGAGGGAAGAAAGTAGTTAGTTGGAAAGATCTGACCTAATTTGCAGCAAGCTATGCTTGTATTGTTCAAGAGTGACTACAGAGGCAAAATTTGTTTCAAAAAACTTAGATAACAACAAAAAAACCCACAAATATTTGCTACATACACACAGATTTTACTATATACAGCCTGTGAAAAACTGTAAAACACTGAGAACCTGAGGGTGCTTGGCAAAGTCCTAGTAAGACAAGAACTGAATGCAGTCAGGTGGCATCTGTCCCTTCTCAGGACCAATTCCCTGGGCCAGCTCAGCACCAGCACTGTGTATGTCCCAAAACAACAGTGTGCCCTGCCAGGGGACTGGGTGTTGGGGTCGCTTGAAGGCCACATGCTGCTCAGGCTGGCATTGTTCTCACACAGCTGAATGTTTTGTGCAACAACTGCAGCATGACTTAATCTTTATTTTTCACTCGTTTTAGAACAATGATCACCTTATTATCTAAACTGTATTATGTTAAGTATGCCAAAACAGTTAGTGGCTCTCAATCCTATCACTATTTGTTTCCCTCAGTACATCACAGTTTAGTAATCTCCAGCTAAATAATACAACTCATTTCACTGGAAATGTACCAAACCCTTATAGTGGCATCAAACTAAGTAATCAATTCATCCGAACAGAACCATGCCCAATTTAACTAAAACTTGTTATTCACTTACCCCCCTCCTTCTAATCACAAAGAACTAGCATCAGACCTTTAGCTTTCATAATTCTTCTAGGCTACCAAAGTGACATGTTTCTATAGCCTCTCATTTGAAATATTTTTAGAGCAGGAATTGTTGTGTTCTTCATGACAAAGAGTAACACTGAAATTATACTGTAACTGGAAAGCAATATGAAAATCTAGTATTGCAGAAGTTTATTTAAACATATGATTTATTTAAAAAAAACAAACCAACCCTATCTCCTTTGAGTATAATCTACATTGATATTCAAGCTTTTGGTTTTTAACTTTTCAAAATTCTAACATAAGGATAAGGGCTGCTGTTAAGCTAAGTACAAACTCTTACTAAGAAATGAAACACTTCCAGCATCAGCAATGCTAGTTCACATTACTTGGATGGTTCAAATTGGAGGGGAAATCTGATATGAAAGCACTTCAGCAGCTCTTTACTGAAAACATTAATACAGACCTCAGTTAATACAAATAAAACGGGTGATTTTGACCAGAGAGAACCAGGCCAAGTCTTTCAATTATTTCACATGGGCCCCCCACCACTAAGCTAGGCTACGTTTAAACTAGAAGTAATCAAGAGCTAACAGGTTCCAATCTTTGTTATCTATTCAGTTATCCTATCTCCTAAATTAGGATGTGTTTAATACTGTTCAACTTCAATTATATAGAAAACTGGAACCATAATCTTTTATTGAATCTATTTTAAGCAGAACAGGAACACAAGAAAACAAACCATTTGATAAGACAAATTAATAATGCTCACAAAACAAAACAAGCCTGGTAGTCTTTAGCTCAGGTATAAACCAGAAAGGAAAAAGTAACTACCCCCAATCCTCAACAACAGCCAGATCAGTTGTAATAAGTAATAGAAGCCTGACACCACAGGATGCTGTACAAAAAGAATACCAGCAGGCAAAAAGCCCCACAGTTGCCACTTCACTCCACAAATGAAGAACCAGCAGCTGGGGTCAAAAGCAAGGTCAGCTCAGTTTCTGTAACATAATTTAGTAAAGAAGCTACTGTTATAAAAATAATAATATGATAAGCAGGCATTTTCAGATACCGAAAAGGCGTGCAAGATAAATGCAGGCTATGGAGATATCAGCAGTTGGAAAAAAGTTAATATATCATTGTTTTACTATGCATAAATTAGCAGTGTCAGAATGTAGTTGATTTGTCAATTTGTATCTTAAGAGGCCAAGGTGAACAGAAATAACCAGAAGACGTAACACATATGCCACAGAGAATTCAGTCTCAGCCTACAATACACAAAATTATTTTTAAGTTAAGGTACCAAACAATTTTTGCCTTTTCAGATTCTTATTTATTAGACCATATATTATAAATGATCTACTGCTTGCAGAAACAGTAGTCATGTGGACAGCTTTGAAAACAAGAGGAATATAATGGTATTGTAAAGCTGTTTAGATAGGTGTTCCAGGAAAGGAAGGTTGCCTGACAAAAATAGCGAAATAAAATGAAAACAGACTGAGAAGACCAGTATCACTAGTGGAATGCAATGTGGTAAGCAGACAGTAATAACAGAGAGAAAAGAAGCAGAAGGGGAGGGTGCTACAGCATGGGATAAAGCTTTGTAAAGCCTGAAGCCAGAACTAGGGAATTGAGGCAGCAAAACAAGGGAGAGAGCGGAGGTGGTGAGTAAAACTGGTAAAGATGATGAACTTCGAAGCTGAGTTTTGAATGAACCAAGGGCAGTGATGTTGTTTAGAAGGGTCCTGAAGAACATAAAGGAAACTATTGTTGTGTTACTACCCAACACACTTGAGAACTTCAAAAGTTAATTTTTTAACCTGCATTATAGCGTTAAGCATTTGTTCAAATATATTTGTAAAGAGAATTTTACTGTTTCTAGTCAAAATAAAAAATAAAAAAGATCAGTAACATACCAGTTCCATTAACTGTTTTAGCTGACCTATCTCTTCTGGAAGGGAACCTAGCTTATTGTTACTTGCAATTAAGACTTTTAGAGGAAGACCACACAGGCAAGCTGGCAAAGAAGAAAGCTGATTTCGACTGCAACAAAACAAAAAAAAATATTAAAAACACCAATGACCTTCTACTGTATACACATACAAAGTCTGAGAGTTGTAAAGTTCCTTCATTTTGATGGGTTAGATTTTCTCAAGATAAAGTTTAAATTTTCCAGTGACAATCATTAAGAAAACACTTGAACATCAATAATATCTGCATTACTGACTAAACGGTATGGGAATGTTACCAGTCTAGAAAAAAATGCATTATACCAGTTTAATAATATTGTAACAAGTCTGGTTGTCACTTAGAACAGCTGTTTCCCTTCCTAATGAATACAGGAAAATCAACTGAGACAGTATTTTGCAAGTATTTAAACATTCCTATGGTTTTACACGGCAGTATAGCAGATGTCTTTTGTTCCAACTGAAAGGCAAATAAATAAATTACAGATAAAATGGTTATTTTCTCAATTACTTTAAAGCACACATAGTTGAATATTACTTCGTACTACTTGTTATACAATTCTGTGATATTAATCCAGGTAAATACAGTGGAAAATTCTGTGACCATCAATGGTTCATTCCCTTCCAAGACTCATACTGTGCCTATTTATCTCTGTATCTCTGTGTCTTTTTCCTAAAACTGATAAAACAATTTAAGTGACTGACATGTGCCATTTTATTCTTCATACCATATTTCTGGGGAAAAAAAAGACAAAAAAAAGTGAGCAGAAGATTTTCATGAAGAGGAGTTGCAAGGAACGGCAAAATTTGGAAAAAACCTTTCAAAAGATTTAGGTTCTCATTCTAGTAACAATTACTCAAGAAGCTAGAACTTAAAGATGACAAATGCCATGACCCTTTGTGATCTCCAGATGATTAACAAAATTAATTTGTTGTGATTTGTGGATCAATCCCCAGAAGAAACTTTAAGCTCAGAGTAGTGTATTAACTACCGTCTTTCCTAGAATATTTGAAGGTTCTCTTAAAAATATAACTTTTTCTTTTTTATGTATATTAACCTGTAGGAAAACAATGAACAGTTACTTAAAGTGGGATCCCAGCAAGCACCATTTTAGTAAGCTTCTGTGTAACTGTTAAGGCTCCAGAGAACAAATACACATGACCGAACTCTGAGAACAGATGGCAAAAACTGTCCTGTGTAATTTCAATAAATTGCAACACTGAACTGAAACAAAAGGAAACAAAAATCAAAATTCCACAAATCTCAAAATATTTCTTCTTCAACTGACCATCCAGTGGTCTGCTACAAAACTGCATATAAAGATGTATATTCATGTTCCACACAACAGTCTCAATATGTTTTACAAAGCAAACTACCATAATATCTCTGTTACCCAGGCTGGGAGACAGACAGGTACCAACAACAAACCCAAGGATATTAAAAATGAGAAATCCAACTACTAACCAACAGCAGCTGAAAAAAAAAGAATCAATGCTTATTGTGGAGTCAGGATTCTCAATTCTAGCATCTTTACAGAAGACCAAGACATAATTTATTCTAAAAAAAGTAAGTAGAAATATTGTTTTAAAGTCTAAAGAACTTAAATTGAGGAAGCCTAGAATATAAAAAAGTTATGCCACGCAGCAGATCAGACACCGAAAAAAAAAATTAATTAAAAATCATTTTTAAGTTCTATAGAACTCAGAAGCAACCTACTAAGAGATAAGGAACAGCACACAATCAGGGCAAGTGAGTAATAAATCATCATTAGTGTAAAAGAAATATCTTTTAAATAAAACATGAACAGTATCCACCAAAGCCCAAAGGCTATGTATATCTTTTGGCATCACTTTCTAACTCTATTTAGCATACGTGCTCTGCTGGTAACAGGCAGAAAAACTATTAATCTTAAATCTGTAATATTTTTCTTGCCAAGAAGCAACATGGTTAGCTAGTCAAGGATACTTCTACAGACTGCTTACAATGCTCAACTAACATGGGGGAAGGGCACACGCGAATGAAGAGGAGATTTTAAACTGAGAGAAATGACCTTATTTAGTAAAACTTGAAAAATGTCCTTTCATTTTTATTGTCTAATTTATGTAATGCATAATATTAACTCTGTAACTATTCTAGGCTTCTCATGATTCACACAAATTCCACCATTATATTAAGTTCTAATTCACTAGATCACTACATCGAGTTCTAATTGACTTCATTCTAATTCCTAAATTTACTAAGACGTTTCATGTAAACTTAATAATTTCATCCAGTCTTAATTTCTTTATGTAACTAACAAACACAATATCAAAATTTCAAGTCCTATGTGCAGGTACTCAGGACACATTATTCTGTTCTAATTTTTAGAGCCAAAATTAGTGTTCCACAGTGGCCAAAACTGCAGTACACTAACAGTACAGGAGGGCTTGAGAAACATCCTCAGTGTTTACCAAACTGCTGATCAAACTTTCACATCCAGAATTTAAAAGCCAAAAGTGACTTTACCCCCAGCCCAATCTTTATTCTCGCAAAGACCAGATTATTGTATCTTCGCTATTACAGTTTTTACATACTCAACTGCAAATTAACCTCCACACTTGTCCCATCTGAAAAGGTGCTCACATTCTCTCTCTCTCAAAAGCAAATATGCATTCACCTGCACTTTAACCAGTAGCAATTCTATGTACCGTTTAGTATTCACATACATTTTTCATGGAAAAGGCATAAAAGTGCCTAATTCTTTGCCCCTTCATCCAAAAAAAGGTCGTAACTATACTTCTGCATAAGAAGATAAAAGTGAAAGAGTATCATGCTTCTCCTCTCCATCCTCCATGGAAAAAAAACCTATTAATCCTCTGTCTCTGTCCCTCCAGCTTTTTAACTACAAAAAGTATGTCAAGTTTCACAAAATTTATCATCAGAAGGGAATTAAAAGAATCCGACTGTGCAAATGTGATAAGCATTTTGAATTTGCTACAAGAATAAGGGAAAGAAAGGGATAATGTTACTTGGTCTTTCTTTAAATAATTAGTTTTACATTTTGGCCTTTACAATGCCTTCAGACAGAGTTGTATCCACAGCCAATGAATTTTTGCATTACAGCTTCCAATAAAATGAAAAATGTAGTCAGTTGTTCCAGAAACACATGAAGTGCAGACCAAAAAGCTTTACACATTTTCAAATAAACAAAAAACGTAACAAAGTTAAACTTACCTCAAATTTAAGTAAGTTAGCATTTGCAAGTTTACTATGGCATCTGGTATAATTTTAATGCAATTGTGGTATAGATTTAGTGTTTCCAGTGACACAAAATGGCACAACTCCGTAGGAACCTCAGTTAGTCTATTCTTGGATAAATCTGAGAAAAGAAGAAGAAAAGATACATTTTTTTGAAATATCAGAAATATATACTTTGCACAGCTATGCTTCTTTATTAAAATAAACTAATAAATTTAATCCTACAGTGAGACAGCAAATTAAGCCAATGTTTTTATTATGCAAAATAAAACTAGTGCTAACCATCACAGTCTTGAAATGCAACATATAAAAGAGCAAACATTCAATTAAAATTTATTCGGTCTAATAAAAAGTAATTATTTGCAGGACTCAATATGCTGAAGAAATACTTGCAAACAGAAACAAGTATAGATTCCAAAATTCACATAATATACCCAAAGATCTAGCCAATACACAGCTAGACATCTGCAAATAATGACAGTGTTTAGAGAAAACAACAACAAGGATTATATCTTTTATTTCTTTAAGTTAAAAAAAAAAAAAAAAAAAAGAGTTCTTTGGGTAACTCTTCAAACTGACCTGTATTCCCTAGTACTCATCAATTATAAAAGAATGTTACCTATAAAAATGGTGAAGTCCTTTAGGGGTGAACTTGATCTATGGTATAACTACATACAAGACAACAGTGATAGATTCCAATCCCTCATGGGAGTGCTTGTACTGACAAAACAAAAGCTTTTGATTTTTGACCAGTTCATTCTTTCTTTCTCATTCTAAGCACACAGACACAAAAGGAATTCAGGAGGAAGAAGTGTTACTGAATTTTGTTCCTTAACTACCACAGTATGAAAAATGAGGAAACATAATACTGATGTGGGCTCAAGCCATAAAGTAATAATGCATGCCAGCATTCAACTGAATCAATTGGGTTCAAAGAAACATTTAAAGTGTTGCAGAACAAACACCTCATCATCAGAAACCATATAAACGCCACCTACCCATGCCACCAGATGGGTTACCTGACCTGAAGAATGGTCATCTGTTTTAAGTGGAAGGAAGACAAATGGACCTAGGCAAAAAGTGAAATGTCTGATGGGAGGATTCAAGGGGAAAAAAAAAAGGAACATAATGATCTCCTCACTTCTTCCCTGCTGCTATTTTGAGCCTCCTCCCTGATCCTTCACGGCTTATTTTGAAGCTTACTTTCTTAAACTACACAACAGGAAAAGCAGCCAAAGTATAGCAGATATACTTCCAGTGTATTGATGATCTGACTCCTCTCTTTAGGGCCATAAAGCAATTTTTTGCTTTTGCGAACAAACAGGCAGAGGCCTGAAGATCTTTTTAACTTCCTTTGCAGTTCCAGGCTCATCAGTTTGCTGCACAGAGGCACAGCTTGAGTTCAAAACTATCATCAGTAGGAAGGTTTTATCATTTTTATTTTTGTTCCTGTCTCCTGCAATGTGAGCTGAAATGCGGTTCGCTCTGTTCCCCTTGTCAGATTCCACTTTGCTTCACTCCATTGCTTCCGACAAAAAGTTGGTTTCATTATTCCATCCTCTACCAAGACAACAATGGCCTACGAGTGCAGTTACCGAGAGCAGCCATGCTGACCCAAACAGCAGTATGGTTGAATTGAGCACCTCAACCCAAATTGTTCACTTTTAAGTTACTATACAACAGCAATGCTCGAACTTCTCTGCTATCTCTTACCAGGCTTTGATGGCAGCTAGATGAAGCATTACCTCAGCTTCTGCTTTCCTTCACTTCTGTCAAACGAGAGCATTCCCTGTTTGATTGAATATTATTACTGTTTCAAAGGGGAAGAGAGCTCTTCAGTGTTTCTCTGGTTTAGTAGTGCTTTAATTCTCCACTGTTTCCTATTTGTCATGAGAGTACCTGTTTACACTGGTTCCCTCTCCTGCTGCCTTCCTAGCTATGTTTATTATCAGGTATTAACAGAGGACTTCCATGCTATAACTTTTTGAATCATGCAGGGGATCTTCAAATGTTACAACTGGATTTCAAAGAAAACCTTGCCTTTTTTTAAACCACAATTTTCTGCAGTGACATCGTCATATATATATACTGCTCGTTTCCTCCTTTAAAGGGGAAGGAGCAGCAAGATCCAGAAGAGTGAACTGAACTTCAGACCTAGGCTGAAGACAACCTGCATGGCACTGGATGGTACACGGAGAGTGACCTCTCATCCTTCATCTGATCCTTCTGAAGCGAAACACAGAACAAAAACTAGGAACGTAAAAATGTTACTTCTCACGCTCCTAAAACCACAGCCTACCACCTAAACCCCATCTTCACGCCTGTTCTCATTTACCTTCATATTGAATAAAAGGGACTGTTGCCACATTTGACTTGCCCTTGAAAAATTCTAGTACCTTAAAGAAGTGGAACAGCAACTAGATTGACCCTGCTCCTATAACAGACATTACGATGACAGTAAAATGCTTTTTTAAAAAATTTTTATTTTATTACTATCCTTTGTTCTCAAGGGCTTTAACTCTGTTAATCTGATGAACAAAAAAACCACGCAGATAACAGACATATTCCTTCCTGTCATCCTCAGGACCATGGGTTATAGGACACACTATGTACACAACAAAGGAATTCAAGAATTAACTTACAACAAAGGAAGTCCATTATTTGTTATTGTCTGGTTATCACAGTTTAAGATCATTTCAACACTTTTATCTATTGTTGCTTCCTAAATAATAAAAGCCCAATTCTATTCACAGCATAAGGCAGAGGAATAAAAACTATAAATTTCATTTAATACCATTGTAACATAGCTCAATAGAAAAAGCAGGAGTTTGCTACTATAATTTACTGATAAAGAGCCATCATTAATATCAAATCCGAATGTCTCCGAGAAACAGCGTACTGGAATTGAATCTGATATACAGAATGCTCATCACATTTTTTTAAAGTAGTGGCAATAATTTTTGCCAAAAAACAAGACTTCCTGACCAAATGGAAGCAAAAGAAGAAAAGAGATTGTTTTTATTCAGTCCTAGAATGAATGTGAGCCTCTGAACATGATGCAGCTGTGAAGAAAGCCTAGCAGCTTTCCAATGTCTCTGAAAATTCCACACAGAAAATCACGTCTTCAGAAATGAAAAGGAAAACAGCCTGCATAACCAGTTTATACTGTACCTTAAAAGCATATGTAAACATGTACAGAAACCTCTGAAATTTACATAATTATTTCGCTATTAGTTTATACAAAGGTACTTTTCCTTCAAAGTACTGGATCTTACAAGTAGTCTGTATATATTTCAGGTTTACTCTGATATTTAAGTTCTAGACTAAAATACAAGGGTTAAGCCTTAACAAAACTGCAGAACCTTTTGAACATACTGAGAAAAACAGTGCATGCGTATCTTGCTTCTGTCACAATTCATAAACTTTCTGAAAAATATTTTGCAAAGGCTTTCTTGGGTTCATTATTTAGGGAGAAAGAAGAATGCAGAAACTAAAATTTTAACCAACATCCGAAAATATTTTTAAAATACAGAAATACTTAGTTGGCAAACCTTTACTTTCTTACTGTAATTTATTAAGTCTATACTTTTTAAATCACTAAGTTACACATCCCCCTTGTATTAATTTGAAGACTGATGCTTCAGGTTAATTAAAAATAACGACGTTACTGTACAAACTACCTTTTGCTACAGAAATGGAAATGAACAGAGGGATGGAATTTGCTGGTGTTTAAAGGAATTTTTATTAATTTGCTTATACTATCTAACACAAAGGAAATCTAACAGATTTATGAATTTATGACAGCAGAGGTACATTTCATGGTTGCCAAGACAGTATAGGTAGGTTTCATCTAAGGTGACTATTTCCTGTAACTTACATTATGAAATAGGTTACACAAATATAAACAAACATGGGGGGAGGGAGGGCATGCACTGGAGTGAGCTTTTTGTTTTACATGAAATACACTATTCATTCATTATTTGTGACATCAAGATGTTTTCAAACTACATCTGGCTTCACTTCATCTTTTCCTGCCAAGTACAAGTTTGTTAAAACTCCAAAATAAAGTAACAGAACACAAAAAAATAAGCAAGCCAGTTTAGAAAAATATTAGATGGAATCTTGATCTTTAAAGAGTCAGCTAAATTCTGGCACATTGACATGGCTTTTGTATGAGAAATGTTACTATGTTGGAAGCAAGACAGGAACTACACAAAATAAGCACTTCCTTAGCTGGAAGCAAACAATAAAAAGCAAGAAGTTCAGGCTAGTAAATAAGCATGTAACAAGACTCCAATCCTTGTTTGGTGACTGGCACACTGTGTGGTCACGGTCCATGCTGCCATCACACCAGTGATAACTGACCCCATCCTTGGGGCAAAACCTTTCAATCCCTGCAGCTCTGAACATGTCTACTACAATGAAGTACCACTGCTGACTACGACCTTTCTGACTTCGTGCTTTACCAACTGCCACTATACATACAAGTGGTATGAAACATATACACGTAAGAGGTATAAAACACTGCCACTGCAGACACCAAAATGGCATTGTCAGAATAACCAGGATAATACTAGAAGTCACATAGTTACATTTCTATCAGTAAGGTTACCAAAGTACTCCAATTTTCCTACCTTCCAGTTTGCAATACATTATTAAATACCTGTTATTAATACAACATTAAATAAAAATTGCAGACTATTCATGGGAATGCTGAACAATTTAAGCCTTTAAGTCAGAACAGCAATTCATTACATAAATATAGACATGCACTACTACACCACAAATCTTAGCCAAGAATTTTAATGAAAGCAATATTATCAAAAAGCAGCTATTTTAAATTTTCCAATTATAGAAAAATTCATTATAAATTTATACTTCTAACATGCAAACCTACAATAGACAAAAGTTGGAATTATGCAAGGAAGCATCTGTCCCCTGTTGAGCAGGAAATTTTTGAGACAGCTAGAGAGAGAAAGATCTGAAACAGAAGAAATATCTGTATTTCATAAAGAGTTTTGAAATACAGAAATTGCAAGGTAAAAAAGTCACCCAAACAACCTTAACTCCAGCCCACCAAGTTCTTATTTTTGTAGCTCTTCAGCACTTTTGAATAAAAGACAGAAATTATTTTGAAGAATGTATTTGCATTTGTACTAAGATACCACTGAGGGTATTCAAATGAGATGTCTGAATTGCATTTGACAAAATTCAAGCAAATCACTGTAAGAGCCTAAAAGAATAGTAAGTTCAACCCTAATTCCATGGGAAAATTATGCAAATAAGAATGCTGGGAAATGCAGAAAGAAGTCTGTATATCATATGACACAACTGTATGGAGCTTCACCTTTTATACTGTAAGGTACCTGTATTTTTTATTAAGCCTTTTGGAAGCCTATATTTCCATATTAGCTACCTATACCTTCATTGATAACTGAAGCCCCAAACTGATGACACTGTATCCCAGAAAACTTTTGAAATACCGACTTAAATGCACTTCAGGCCTTCAGCAACACTGTATACCATCCATATTTGCCTTGGCAAAGAAGGCAAGTGATCTATTATCACTGTAATTGTGCCTATCAGAATCAATGCTCTCTAATGAAGCAACTGCCTTTCCCTCTAAACGACAGGAAAACACATCATCCCATAGACAAATTTCATTCTAGCTTTTCCCTCTAAACGATAGGAAAACACATCATCCCATAGACAAATGCTATATATTAGTCATGAAAGCACCGTAACACAAATATAAAACACTATATATTTCTAAGACACACCCTACAATTTGTCATTATCTAGCATAGCAGCATACCTTGTCTCAACTATGTGCCACCTCTATCTGCCAGCAAGCATCAATGAATAATGTGCTGGATGTATAGACAGCTTTTACTGTAGTCGGCAACTTCTACAGACGGTGATGCTACACGAATTAAAAAAAAAAAAAGGCAGCGAAGACCTCCACTGACTCTGGCCTATAATGCATTCTGCCTTTCCCTGACAATTATGCCACACAGAATGCATGGCGTTTCTTCACAAAGAAACATTTCTATTTAAGTTATTTAGCAGACAGAAGAACAAATAATACAAGGCAAAGAATGCCCAATACAGTAAAAACAATTCTGCCGCCATATAATCCATGCATTACTGATGCAGTAACACATAACAGTAATGTTTAGACACCGATTAACACTGCTGAATAACAACTCTGTTGTTAATTTAAGAATTAACATTGAAACGCTGAATCTAGATGTATGACTGCTGACTCAAAACATATAGAAAATGCATCTGTCCCAGGCAAATGGACATAAAAATGTCGAGACATTGCAAAAAAAAATTATTTTGAACAGATTATTAAGCGACTCCGCTGTTTCACACACACTTCCTAAGCACTAATTTTTGGAGCACTGTCAGCATATTTCTTTTCCACCTGTCTCTCCGTTGTTAATTTAAGAATTAACATTGAAAATTTCCACCTCAAAGCCACAGCTAAGTTAAGGTTACACTATAGGTGTAGCAAATGTCAGCTAACACTAGTGATATATAACACGACACTGTTTTCAGTGTCACTGATGGTCAGAATGAATTCAATTTATTACACGTCAAAGTAACAACTGTAGTAGTAATCGTGCATAGTCGTCACAGTTATCAGAGGGGACCTAAATGGAGATTTTAGAGGGAGGAAAAAAAAAAAATCGTGACAGAAGGAAACCAACACTCAGAGAAAGCATCTCGTGGAGTCTGACAGAGGTGTCACCACTAGAGGGGGTCCTGAGCTCACAGACTTGGCCCACACCCTGTAACCGGGTCCTTCTTTTAGAGTCCCTCCACAGCTTATGAAAAGGGTAGAAATTGGAAGGCACACCTTACACCATCACCCCCCAGCACTCCTGCCAACCTATTGTCCACCACAGTTTTCCAAATATGACAAATGAGGCTACTCGTTTGCAACCATTACTGCAGGAAACAAATATATAAACTGACTTCTACTGAGGTCAAGCCCTTACAAAAAAAAAAAAAAGTCTATTCTGAAATAGTCACATTCAAGTGTTTTTCCCCAACGTTCCCTCAGATGATGCAAGAATCTGAGGTATCCTTGAGCTCTCTGTAGCTATAGCAACATTTGGCTTATTTCAGACAAAAGCAGCATTAAAAGTTAGAAGATACATTTGACTAAGACCCTGCTTACAAACTTATTCCTCCCCAACAACCCTTATCTACCATTCTATTTCATCTGCCACTCCATTATGGAATACATAACTTGCTTTTCCACAGTGCCCTGTAACCTCCCAATAAAGCACAGCCAAGTGTAAGAAACATGCATCCCACATTTCTTCTCAGGTAGTGTGCTAACCTGCCTGAAGCAATCCAACAGTATGAGCTACCTCTCCCAGACACCAAAACTTCGAGCAAACATCACTTCAGTCTTCTGCTTCCCCTGTGTGAAACAAGGGTGGGGGAATGAGGGAGCAAAAGGGTAGCAATAACTAAGTAAATTGAAGCATGTTCTCATGATTAGCTCTGGGGCACACTCCAATTCTCTGCAAGAAACATGCTCAAACCAGTATCACAAGCCTGAAAGAATAAAGAGAAGGTTAATACAGCAGTCTGCCTCATTACTGCATCTGCATTTACGTGGCAAAATAAAACATTTAAATTCATCCTTTATCTTCTATTTCTTCCCCTTTAGGACAATTGTTCGGGGTTAAGATTGGCAGAAAAAATGGTTTCTGAGGCAGCTCTGTTTACATACTGAAGATGAACCTGATGTGGAAGTGCATAAGACTCCCTAAAACCATATCGTAAAACAACTGGATTCTTCCTGCAGATCTCCATGTAGGTATGAACAGCTTTAGGACTATGGTGGGTTGATCTTGGCTGGCCACCAGGTGCCCACCTGGCCATTCTATCACTCCTGCTCCTCAGCAGGACAGCAGGAGAAAATACAATGAAAAAGCTCGTGGATTGAGGTAAGGACAGGGAGATCACTCACCAGTTACTGTAACAGGCAACACAGACTTGACTTGGGGAAATTAATTTATTGCAAATTAATAACAGAGTAGGATAGTGAGAAATAATAACAAAACTAAACCCACCTTCCTCTAGTCCCCTTTTCCCCAGTCTCAACTTCACTCATGACTCCCCTATTTCCTCCTCTGGCCCTGACCTTCCCCAGTGGCACAGAGGGACAGAGAATGGGAGTTGTGATCAGCCTATAAACATTTCATCTCTGCCATTCTTTCCTCCTCATGCTCTTCCCCTGCTCCAGGCATGGGTCCCTCCCATTGGTTGCAGTCCTTCATAAACTCCTCCAACATGGGTCCTTTCCATGGGCTGCAGTTCTTCAAGAACTGCTCTGGCATGGCTCCTCTCCACGAGGTACAGTCCTTCAGGAATGGACTGCTCCAGTGTGGGTCCCCCACAGGGTCACAGGTCCTGCCAGAAAAAACCTGATGCAGCATGGGCTCTTCTCCACAGGCCACAGCTCCTGCCAGGGGAGCCTAGTCTATAGTGTGGGCTCTCTATAGGCCGCAGCATCCTTCAGTGCATGTCCACATGCTTCACCATGGTCTTCTCCATTCCAGGGGAATCTCTGCTCCAGCACCTGGAGCACCTCTTCCCTTTCCTTCTTCACTAACCCTGGTATTTGCAGGACTCCCTCTCACAATTTTCACACTCCTTTCTCACACAACTGCCACGTGAGAAAGCATTTTTTACCTTTTCTTAACTATGTTATCACAGAGGCACGACCAGCATTGCTGACAGGCTCAGCTTTGACCAGGGCCAGGTCCATCCTGGAGTCAGCTGGAACTGGCTGGCTGACATGGGGGCAGCTTCTGGTGTCTTCTCACAGAAGCCACCCCTGCAGTCCTCCTGTTACCAAAATCTTGCCGCATAAACCCGATAAAGGCACCCAAACACTTATATCGCGAGATGAAGAAAAAATACCAGACAGCAAACACCTTCCATCAACAGAATGACCTTTAATAACATGTGGTATGAAACCCAGTTCATGGGCCATGAAGCATTCCTCCTTCTCCCACGCCTTCCGTACAAGAGGGAGGATACAAGGCATTAGTTTTCACTCCTTAATAAACAACCAGCCCTAAGAAGGATCAATGGATTGTATCATTCCAGTATAGTACTAGTCAGCCTCATCAGGACTTAAATATTTCGGGTGTTTTCTCAAACACAGTAGCAGTAAGAATTGTTTGACCAACTCCAAAAACTTTTAAAACTGTCCATCATTTTCAGCCTTTATAGGAGGTTGATGAGAAAATAAAAACTGAAGCGTTCACATCACACACCATCCAGCTGAACATCTTTACTCTATCAAATTATATTCCAGTCATCTGCCTGAACTGTTCATACTGGCACATGAAAAAGAATTTGATAGTGAACACCCACCCATATGAAAGCAGGACCTTCCCTGGCTCCTCTATGGAAACAAAAACTAAAAGTATACCTTGATACTGAAAAGTCCTCAAGATTAGCTTCAGTCATCACAGACACCCTTTAATTATTAGCATGGAATGCTGTGAGATCAGGTAAACTGTGGGCTATAAGGGGACTTCCAGGTATATTAGACACTTCTCACAGGACTAAGACGTGGATTATGAAATTCTTTTCTGACAGAAGAATAGTGACTACCTTCACCAAATTCAAAACAAAAGTTCAAAAAGTTGTAAACTGCGTACGTGTGTATGGAAACACATGGACACACCATCTTATTTCAGTCAAGCAACATACTTCCACCTATTGGAGAACAGGCAAAGATGTGAAACAAAAACATGAACTACATTTTATACGAAAGATGGTGGTGGGTCCCTGCACGGATGTACTCTAGCGTCTTCTATTACGAATCCCTTGTTTCAGCCACAGAGATCTCCTTTCTTAAAGCTGTCTGCTTCTGAAACCAACACCTTCCACTTCCAGGAGGGAGCTCCACATGATGCACTCAAAACCAGCAGGATGTAATCCAGTGACCTACAACCTTTTGCAGCCCATAGACAATACTACTAGAAGGAACAAGCTGAATGCAATGTAAACTTTTGTTTTTTACTTCATTCTCTATTTTAATGGTTATTATTATTTTTCCTCAGGCTGTGAAGAGATGACACTATTTATGCTATGCATTATCTGCCTCAGTGACCTGCTCGAAGAGGAGTTACCTCACATTTACCATCTGGTAGAAGTAGCACATAAAGCAGTTTCTGTGAAGTAGCTCTCTTGCCTGCAACTCTGAAGATTATTATTTTTCACACCTGACAAACTAAAATACTAGATTTGTTTATTTTTAATTCATTTTTATACATGAACTGTCTCATGTTCTGTAAGAAAATTTGCTATGAACAGGGAAATGAACAAAAGTTATTTGATCTTTCAGTATATCAAAGGTATGTGGGCAAAGACATGAAAAAGCTACCTGATGCTAATTTACAGTGACATGGAAAGCAGAGTATTACTCATCTAATCACTTCCCGTTCTGGCTGCCTATCTCCCCACAGATGCCAGGCTTAATCTACCTTATCTACATTATTCATGTACTTCTCCCATAATGGTTCTTGAAGTCAGCACAACATAATTGTAACAGTTTATCAACACAAATCTGTTTTGTACCATAAAAGCTGACTTACGCTATTGAGCACATCCTTAGACAATGAACTAATTATATGGCTATTGCACAGGAGAAATGTGAAAAGAATTATTTGAAATTATGTTTGAAATTATTATTAAATTTGAAAGAAATGGCTAAGAAATACTGCAGACTTCTAACCAAAATAGGAACATTACCAGAGACTGAGGTACCAAGAAAGAAAATCCTGCAATAAACAAATTAAAATGTAATAAATAACAAAAATCAGATGGCTATTCCTAGATAAAGAAAAAAAAAAAAGATAGAAAGACTTCCTTGAACTGAAAGAAAAATAAGCACAGTACATACCGTCTCTATCCTTAAAAAACCCAAACAAACTAAAAACCACCTAGCTGGAACCACTAGAACTATAGACCCATAAATTTTGCACCAAGATCTCTTTCCTATGTAACTGTTCCCATGGCTCTTTTTTAAGCTTAAGACCATGTTTCTCAACCTCCTCATTTTTCTTTCCTTCAGAATCAAAGAACCTTGCCCTCTTTGCGGAAAACACAACCAAAACAGCTATCTCATCCAATATGCTGCTGTCAGCCAGGGGAGGAGCTGGGTTTGATGGATAACACATGCAGCTTTTTTTTTTAAACTTGTTTTAACAAGTCATAGTTTACATCAGGATTTTAATCTAACATCTTTATAAAGATGAGAGACATCAGATACAGACTGCAAAAAGCCTGTGGGGAGGAAGTAAAACACAGACACCCTCTACTTATAAACAATCCAGTGCTTGTGACTGGGCAGGCAGAAACCTTACCTTTGCCATAATACTTGCTGGGGGACACAGGTGGGAGTAAGCCAGCAGGCACTGATGGCACTTGTGGGTCAGTCTGCAACCACAGGTAAACATCAGTGCTGTTGGTATGTAACAGGTGCACCACAATGTGGATTTTGAAGGGAGAAAATAATGTTTCCTTATGGTTTATTTCCTTCATATTGGTTTGGTTTGGGGCTTTTTTGGGGCGGTTGGGGGGGGTGTAACTTCAGAATCTTCTGAAATGCACAAAATTACTAATGCTCATCTATATAG
>NW_009646421.1:299644-301974 GCF_000708025.1 Charadrius vociferus
TTTCTTTCCAAAATACCCTTCAGGAGGTCTAACTTCCACCTTACATGCTAAGTATTACAGTTTTTTCTATAAGAATCATTTTGGACTGAATTCTCTTTCTGAAGGAATTCTGTTCTGCATTTACATGTATCTTACCTTGCATCTTCCTCTTTGCTTGATGGCTAACGCGTTCTCAGTGTGGTAACAATGGCTTAGCGCTGACACAGAACAGGTTGCATAAAAAGTAGGAAAGGGACAGGAAAGCGTTAATTCACTATGCCCTCCCAATCGATAATTAAAACAAAATGTAAAGCACTACGTACTCTGAGGTCTAATCCAGAAGAGGCAACAACAGCTAGTTTATTCAGGCACAAATGGGAGACCTACAGGTAGATAATAAGTCGTCCTGTAAAGAGCAGACGGACAGCATTATTTCCCTTTGGTTATCGTAGCCTGATGGGTGGAAGGAAAGTGTAAGGCAGATAGTTAGATCATAGATTTAAGAAGTTCAGTAAGTGCAGTGTACACTATTGTTATATTTAAAAAAAGATTTTTTACTCAATCTTCTTTATTCCTCCTGATAAAATTCAATAATGCTGTAATTAAACAGTTGGGGTTAAATTACCCTGGTCAGGAGAAAAAGCCTCTGCTGCACAAGCTGTGAACCTGCTCAAATCAGTGACAAATAACTGTTTAAAAGAGATGCTGCAGCAATCCAGCTCAGGTTTTCTGAAAAGAGGGATCAACCTAAAAGCTTCAGGACTAGAACTTGAGGATTTGGGCAGTAAACCTTCAACTGTGGCAGCAGAAACTCCGAAAGATTTTATAAAGCATTTCTTGGCTTGGTTTGTTTATCCAGCATATACATTTTAAAATCTTTACTATGAGATGAACTGTTCATTTTCAACAGTTTTCAGCTAGTGGGAATGCACAACCTGCTTGTTCAGGATGCTGAACCTGCTAACCTTATACTACCACTGCTATTACTCAGTGGCTAAACTTCCACTGATGTCGTCAACTCCCAAGTCAGCAATTTCAAGTCAATTCCATTTTGAAGTCATTAATGCACTGCAAAACTCACTGATTCAATAACTGATACTTTTAACTGTACCCCCTAAAGATTATGACTCAATAACTGATATTTTTTAACTGTACCCTCAAGAAGTTCATTAATACACAGGTAATGTGATCCACTGGTGATTTAGCTGATTTTGTCACCTTTCAGACACTATTAAAACTACTCCTAGCAGGACTTTGATTCTTACCAAATGCATTCTCACGACTCAGTATTTAAGTGTCAAGTACTTTAGTCATGCCCAGTAAGAAGAGGTTATACCTAATGAGAGAACTGTGGTTTTAATCAAAAAACTGCATGGCATTCTGCTCAGATAACAATTTCTTTTTCTGCATAAGAAAAGCAATAGTCTTGCATTGTTCTCTAACTCACTCTCAATTCAGCCTCTTTTTACTCAAAAATTAAAAAAAAAAGAGCCCAAGAGTTCATAAGAACCTCTAAAATTTTCATTTGGACTTCTTCCAAAACTGGGTACTCTTTGTGACTGATGTATATACTTCTCAGCTTTCATCCCTGCTCTCACTCCACATGCCTTTTCAAAAATTTGTACAGAAAATTCATTCTTTTGAGAAGAATTCTAAAAATATACACTAGTAAATATACAATTATAAATACATTTTACTTCTGGGGAACAAAAAAAAGCAAGCTATGATTATCCAGAAATGATGAATCATTTCAACCAACAATTCTCTGATGGCATTACCACATATCCCCATGTGTTTCCTATGCTTACTTAATGGAAGTCTCATCTCTGAAGTTTGTTTACTCAAGATTGAGACAGATAGCAGAAAATCAACTCTAACACAAAAAGCTTCTAATGTGGCTCGTGCTGAGCCCTCTGCCAGCACACCTGCAGATATACTGAAGGCGTTATTCAAAAGACTACCTTGTCACGAAGTTATATACACTGTACAGGATACTATACAACTGTTGCTCCATAAATTATCAGGTGATGTGTCTTCTATATACAACAGTATTTGATTTCACAGAAAGCTAATTTTAACCGTTGACTGAGAACAGAAATACCTCTTATATACTATGTTCTTCTAACATGTTCTTGGCTGAATATGAGCCAGCAGTGTGCCCAGGTGGCCAAGAAAGCCAACGGCATCCTGACTTGTATTAGAAATAGCGTGGCCAGCAGAAGTAGGGAGGTGATTGTGCCCCTGTACTCAGCACTGGTGAGGCCACACCTCGAGTATTGTGTCCAGTTTGGGGCACCTCAATACAAGAGAGATATCGAGGTGCTGGAGCAAGTGCAGAGGAGGGCAACGAA
>NW_009646421.1:302056-305822 GCF_000708025.1 Charadrius vociferus
CTGAGGGGAGACCTCATCACTCTCTACAACTATTTGAAAGGACACTGTAGAGAGGTTGGTGCTGGTCTCTTCTCACAGGTAATTAATGACAGAACAAGAGGGAATGGCTTCAAGCTCCAACAGGGTAGATTTAGACTGAACATTAGGAAAGAATTTTTCACAGAAAGAGTGGTCGGGCATTGGAATAGGCTGCCCAGGGAGGTGGTTGAGTCACCATCCCTGGATGTGTTTAAGAGCCATTTAGATGTGGTGTTGGGGGATATGGTGTAGGGGAGAACTTTGTAGAGTAGGGTAGATGGTTGGACTCAATGATCCCAAGGGTCTCTTCCAACCTAGACAATTCTATGATTCTATTTCTCATACTTCTCACCTACGAACCCCCTCCCCCAAAACTTACAGAACACTTTTCTGCAGTCTCAGACTGTGATGACAAGCTATATATTTTTTTTTAAAAAGGAGCAGATCCAATTTTGTTAAAGAATAATGATAACTTAGAGTAGACAAAAAAATATTTTCTCTGACTCAGATGTGAGTACATTTGGTACTTGGAATGCATTTGTTTGGCTTACGCTAGTGTGCCCAGGTGGCCAAGAAAGCCAACGGCATCCTGACTTGTATTAGAAATAGCGTGGCCAGCAGAAGTAGGGAGGTGATTGTGCCCCTGTACTCAGCACTGGTGAGGCCACAGCTCGAGTATTGTGTCCAGTTTGGGGCACCTCAATACATGAGAGATATCGAGGTGCTGGAGCGAGTGCAGAGGAGGGCAACGAAGCTGGTGAAGGGCCTAGCAAACAAATCATATGAAGAGGTAGGAGAAATCCAGTTCTAAGTTCCCAGTTCTTTCTCCTGTGTTCCCTACGATAGCCTATTTCTATGTAATCATCATAAAAGTTGCCTCCACAATTGCTATCACATTTTTTCCCTACCCTTCAAATACACTATTCATTCCACCTAAATACTGATGTCTACATCAAGGATCTGGCTAAGGAATCTTCCTTGCTGTCATCTTTGGCAATGGAGAAAAACAGGCACGTCCAGTGAATAATCTTTCACAGAAAGAGTGGTTGGGCATTGGAATAGTCTCCCCAGGAAGGTGGTTGAGTCACCATCCCTGGATGTGTTTAAGAGCCATTTAGATGTGGTGTTGGGGGATATGGTGTAGGGGAGAACTTTGTAGAGTAGGGTAGATGGTTGGACTCAATGATCCCAAGGGTCTCTTCCAACCTAGACAATTCTATGATTCAGAGGCAGCGGCATAGAAACCAGGTAATGTGGGCAAGCTAGAGATTCACTGCACGTACTGGCCATCAAAGAGGACATTGGTAGGAGCAGAAAAAGGCTGACGCAGACCTGACCAGCATCCCCTTCATCATGCAACTGCAGGACTTCTTGCAGGACACTGCACATTATAACAAAAAATACAGAGAAGTCCTGCTGTAATTCATGTTTGCGTAAGTTAAAGACACAAAATAGGAAGAGGGAATAACAACAATCAATGAGAGGTGGAAAACCTCTATTTGCTTAGGTTCAGTGAATAAGTGATCTTCAGCAATATGTAGGACACAAAACTTAAAAAGATTTCAGAGCCGTGAATCAAGGAATGACTCCACTGGAGATCTGTGAGACCACTCACTGCCTTCGACAGAAAGTCAGGGAAGGCAGAGTCGGGGTTCTGCTGCTGCTCCTTCAGCAGGATCAATGCAGCCAGTACTCACCAACTCACCTGACTTTGTTTTTCCAAGGACCTAAAAAAAGTAGTTTCACTTTTTCATTTGAAAAAATTGGAAAAAAGCCTCAGAGACAACAACAGCGGAAGCATTTTCTCCACTGAATTCAGTTCTACTTCAGATGTACAATGCATACAAACTACTTTCTTCCGTTTCAGTAGGTTTAAGAGTTTATCCTCCTATATTATTTCATGTTACTGACAGTGAAAGGAAAAAGCACAAATTCACTACCATCCATTTTTCAGGTTTTGAATGCTGGAAGGCAATGTCTTAAACGTCTTATTGGATTAGTATTGCGGTGGCATAGGATCACAGTGTAAACTGCATCTGTTTTAGGGGAAATTTGAACAAATTAAGATTACAACATACAGATATGTTTTAGAAAAAACAGAATTCCTTCTACAAATAAGACTGCATTATTTTAAAGAGCTATAAAAGAGTTGGTTTCAAGTGGGCTTTTTAAAATCATTTTCATTATTATACTTTTTCTACAGTAGACATTAACATAGTTTAAATGCACCCAAACTGCTTTGGTTTTCTTTAAAAGAAAGTAAATTTCAATTCAGATATTACATGACTGCTAAAAGAACAGTTCTTTACTGACCAGAAGACGAAAATGGAGGGGAGGAAATCTCAATCCTTGTACATGCTATGCTTATAAACAAACATGGGTAACAAAACTCGCAAAAGCACCAGGGTCACTAACATACTAAGTCTTCAGACTATAATATTCTAAGTATTATTATTACACATGTAATATTATATGTAAGTAAGTGATCACATAAAAAAAAGTCTCCTTAAACACAGAGATAATTACTTGAAGTCTCTGGTAATATATATTTAATTTCTTTTCTTTTGGCATATGAACATAAAGCAAGTGATAAAAAGCATATCACTGAGTTGCCTCAAGCTGCTTCTAGTTGTAGACAAGGGAATTTATTGCCAGCAGGGGCAGTCTACATTTTTTAAATTGTTTCTGCATTCTTTGTATACAGATTGTCAAATTATTTGCATGTGGTAGACTCATGTCATTTCCAGCTGCTCTTTGGTCATTACTGTTTAGCACCAACATATAACAACTTTCAGTACAGCTTACTGAAACTTGGCCACTGAGCAACAGTATCTTCCAAAACCACAACTAAACATGCAAAACCTCTCTCCCAGTCATTAAAAGGTATAACAAATAAGAAATACAGCTTTTCTTTGACAGCCAATGAAGCAAACAACTCAGCAGCTTTCACAGCCCAATTCTGACAGGCTAAAAGTCTCTTTTAAGCCTTTAAGTTCACTTAAAACAAATTAAGCAGTACTGTAAACTGCCTTTTAAGATTTCTATGAACTTTAAGCAAGTGATATACTGATTTTAAAAACTTATAACTGACAGATGAACTCCAATGCCTACAGTTCCTATGCATAAGACTCTGCACTACAAAGGCAGCTGGTGAAAGTCTGTGAGATCCCTTCAAAATTTATTTCCAGACTTTAATATAAACTTTCTAGGTGTTTCTAGAAGCTTTCCTGTCTTAAGTACTTCCAAGAAAGTCCACCTGAACAAAGAACTATGTCCTTTGCTTTCACATGAGTTTCCAACATTGACTTTAAAACATGACTAATATTGCACTGAATTGTGAAAATGGTGTTCAAGTAACTTATATACTGATTATAAATCATAAACATAAATTTTCAGTGTCCTAAGTTTAGTGAACTACAAAGTTCCCTAACTCCTCTGTAATGCTTTACAGTGAACTGTGAAGTTCACTTAAAAGTTAACCAAATCACTATCTGGGTAATGTGAACATGAAAAGGATCACACAGCTTGACAGGTAACCCGCACAGTACTCAAGATTAAGAGTTCAATCAAAAACTTGTGAAACAAGGGGAAAAATACTCCTGATTTTAGACTGGACTCTAAATTATTATACTTTTTGCATGATATAGATAAGGTGGTGGTTATCCTCTTTGCAGGACAAGGACGAGGTAAAAAACATTCTAATTAGGAATCTAGAACACCTTTCACAAGTCAGAAAGAAAGTGCCGTG